>NC_051155.1:134842849-134987174 GCF_013339745.2 Dermacentor silvarum
AGTTGCTCGGATTTGTATGCACCTGAGAACGTTTTATCATTGCACAAGTATCATCAGCAGAGCTTTAGTAAATGTTTCTCTTCACTGTACTTTTAACAAAAAATTATTCACAGTGTCTCTTATGTTATCCCTAAGACGACTTGAAAGCGAAAACCCAAGTGCCGATGCATTAAAGACGGACACATGACGTAGACATCCCCCTTGATTCGCTTAGTCTACTTCGCTTAGTCATCAACCTGCCGTGGTTGCTTAGTGGTTATGGTGTTGGGCTGCTAAGTACGAGGTCGCAGCATCAAATCCCGGCCATGGCGGCCACATATAGATGCGGGCGAATTGCAGAAAACACCCGGGTACCTAGGTTTAGGTGCGCGTTCAAGAACCCAAGGTCGCCCAAATTAATTCGGAGTCCCTCACTACCGCGTGCCCCATAATCAGGTGATGGTTTTGGCACGTAAAATCCCATATTTAAATTAGTTAAAATTCGCTTAGTCATCACTCTTAATGACAATAGTCGAGGGTTCGACTCCCACCTATGGCCATGGGTTAGAGTGCCTCAATTACCTATATGTTAATTAACTGTGACTTAATAAACTTCGCCTTAACTATCACCAAGAGTGGTGGGTTCGACTCCCACCAATGGTTGAGGGTTCGTAGCCTTAATCAACACCAACAATCGTGGGTAATGCTACTATCGAGGGTTCGTAACCTTTTTGTACCTTTCGTGTCGCCCACGCTGTTTCTCTCAAGGTCGACTGACTAATGAGACATATAAGTCTTTAAAGGCACTGCCAGGCATCCAATCAGTACTAAAAGAAGTGCAGGAAATGGTTAAGTGGCAAGCGGCGGCTGTTTTCAGGGCACGTGAACCTGAGGAAATGCGGCTTCTCTTGGAGCAGTCCGAAGGAGGAAAACAAACAGGAGCACCTTAGGGCCGTGAACCTCGACGTGCGGCCAGGCTCCCTGGTGGGCGTCGTCGGCTTCGTGGGCAGCGGCAAGTCGTCGCTCCTGGCGGGAATCCTGGGAGAGATGCCCTGCACGGTTGGGCGGGTCGTTTGCACGGTGAGCTATGATGCCTCGTAAAGACGCGGTCAGGGCACCGTGCACTGGATAGCGCGATGAATGGAACACAAGACGAATATCCCGCTGAAGCGCGAATTTTGGGAGAACTTTAATTGTCCTTCAACTTTTAAAGTTTTCCGGATTACCGAGTGGCCGGAGCAGTGGATAGCAGATAAGATGATGATTATTTATTGACATCCCCTTTGAAACATGGCGGTGACAAATAGTCACCTAACCTGCTTGATTTAATCAGGTATGCTTTACATGTTTAGAGCAGTAGAAAAGTTGTTATACAGTAGTAGCAAACCTGGATAGACACACCTTGCGAGGCTCTGTCCAACTACGATATGTTTGGAGTATTTTTGCGGCCGCGTGAGTGTTCTTGTCAAGTGAAAATCATAAAAAGACTGCTCGTTAACAACCATGTCGCTGCCAACGCTCTAAATCAGCAGTTAAGTAGAATGGGGTAGATCAGTGCAGTTTTCATTTTTTTTATTTGGCAGTATCAGTTTTGTGTGCTCCCTGGTTAAACTCTCCGTCACAAGATGTCCCCATAAGCGCGTTACTGCCATACACCTCTCCGGTAACCCGGTTAACTGCAACCGGTAAGAAGGTGGCGAACAAGCTAAAATTGTTTATTCTGCCTTTCTGATAAAATTTTAATTTCGTCAATTTGCCGCATCATCAAAAGCGTACAGAAGGGTCACGAATCTTCGGTTGTTAGGAAATTCTTTCGAGTTTACACAATGTGTATTCCAAGCGAATAACGATTCCATGCAATGTGGATTCCATCCTACAGGAAAGTGAGATATGAGAACATGAACTAATTTAGGGTTAGTGTGCAGGAAAAATACGTACCCAGTGATTTCAAAAATATGCTGACGTAAGACATTGTGAAAAGAAACGAAAGGTGCGAGCCTGCTAATTACGACATGCTGAAACCGAGAGCAAACGCCGATCGGTCTTTGTCTCTACTTTTAAAATATGTACATATATTATTCAAAATTATAGAATATGTCCAACCAGAAGTATTTCAAGATGTGTGCGACACATCTTAGATTCCTATATTTTCTTCAATACTTTTACTTTTAATGCGCTATCTTGGCGCCTGAAAGGGACGTGCGTAGAGACGAAGCATTAGACTAAAACGGGAGGGTCGGCAAGGATGAAGTTTGACGACATAAAAGCCAGTTGATCTAAAAAAGCAGCTTATCAGAACACAAAATTATTCTAGACTAGTATTGACTCAACATAATATGCTGTGGCGCGATAGGCGTAACACCAGACCAAGGTAAGGCACAGACGAAGCGCGACATTAAAGCAGGAGTGTCAGAAACACAGAAGAGTCGAAGCCTTCTATACGGATAGAGTACGTTCGATCACTGGGAGGGTCTCAAACACCCAACATCAGGCTCGTCGCAAAATATAGCGAAATATTATGTGTGCACACTAGGTCACCAAAAGTGCCTCGGCCGCATTTATATGCACAAGTGAGTGGAGAACGGCACTATTGAATCAACGCGTTGAAGTTCAATTGACCTTTTACAAGCATTCTATCAATTTCTATATACTCTAGAATATCTATCGACCTTGCGCAGTGTATGTGATGCGAATAAACTAGAGGCTGTCGTAGGTCGTTACCAGATAGCCCATTGCACGTCTACTGATGGTCTGACGGTCTCTTGCCTTTTGACATTACACTTTATTAAAAAGAGGAAGCAGCAAACAGGAGTAAGCTCTGCTTCCGTTAATGAAAATCCTGAAAAGCGACGAAGTTCGTCGCCTGTCATGCCATGTGATACTGCACAACCGCTGAACCGATTTGTACATCATTTGATGCATTGCAGAGAAAATAGCGAATTTTAACAATTTAGGGAATCAGGGCGTTTCTTTTTTTTTTAACAGAGAATTTTTACAAAAATTGATAAAGTTTGATGTTAAGTACAATCCACGATCATGGGACAGAAAGATACAGCCAAGCTAGATTTCAGGCACGCGGGTTTGGGATAACGTGCTGCTGAAGAATTCGAATAGTGACGTGGGTGGGGAAAACACATACCGTAAAAGAAGGGGCGGATTGACAAATTGCGGTGATAAAACGGCAAAAAGAAATATTGTTACCAAGGGCGCTGCTCGACACGAAGCGTAGAACAGTACGGAAGACGACGACGCTCTCTGATGTCGCGCGGATGTTTTCCCTCTTGTATGCTTTGTATGCCAGTGGCCGCACTGTAAATATCCTGTAAATATATTTTAAACCTCTTGCCCCGTAACATTTTGGTGGAGGTAACAATATGTTATGAGGGTTCCCGCGTTAAACGGCGCAATATGCTGAGCTTGGCCAGATTTGCTAACCTAAAAATAAATACCTACTTAGAGCTCTTAAAAAAGTGTCAAAGTGACGCTTTTGCAGTTTACAAATTTGAAAAGAAAAGTTCGGCAGGCGTTAAACTCTTGCAACCCAACAAGGCGACAGCCTGCTGCAAGTTTGGTAATACATGAAGTTATACAATCGGGGTTACACTTCTTTGTAAGACATATTGGTAATGCATCAAATTAAACAATCGGGGCTATACTTCTTGCAAGACATTACGAGCCGCCACGGGAAGTACACGTGGGGCAGTAAGGCGACTTCCTGAACGCCACATATGAACCCTTAACGGAGTATCTGAAGTGCAGCATGTTAGTGCACGCACTAGGCCGCACCTTTAGTCAGCGAGATGGCGGCGACATGACGTGTGCAACCACGCACTAGGCACACACACCTTTAGTAAGCCAGAACCATGGTGATGCAGCCGGTGGCTTCTGGGAAGCGTCGTCTCACACCCTGGAGGCCCGTGTACGATTCCCAACCAGACCGAAATGTTCAAAATTTTATTTTCAAAGCCACTAATTTACTTTGTTTACAGGAACCTCCCTGAGAAGTGTGATTTTTTTGCGGCGTCGGCCACCTTTCGTCACGGCGAAGTTTCGCCAAGGTCACCGCCAACGGCACCGCCATCATAGACACCTAAGGCTTTCGCCTTAATACAGCTACCATATATTCAGTGAAGGACCAATGTAGCAAGACAGCATTACAGCCGAGGAAAGCTCGCCACCTGCCGTCAAATGTTGTGCGTTTTTGACATGCAGGGTCGCATCGCATACGTGCCGCAGCTAGCGCACGTGCACAACATGACAGTTCGCGACAACATACTGTACGGGAAACCAATGGACGACGACTTCTATGACGAAGTGATCGCCTGCTGCAGACTCATCGACGACCTCAATCGACTCCCCGCTGGAGACCTGACGGAGATCGGCGAGAAGGTGAGCCGCATGGGAGGAATCAAGGTTCCTCAAGCTTCCATAATGCACGTTATGGGAAGGTACTTATGGTATCTATAACTACATTAGATGCTGCAGTGGAGGACTCCGGCTTAACTTTCACCATCTCGAATGTGCCTCAAAGGGGAGCGTGACATCGTCGTCTATTAGTTTATTATTGCGATATTAAAGGTCCCAATAAGATTATACACACAAACGATGGATCTCTCATCACGTACTATAACCTACCGTTTGAATTTGAAATTACTTTCCATAAAGGGCACCTCTTACGCGACCTTACGCGACGTTCTGCCAGCGTAGTGGCAACCTCGCACGCTCTGAATCGCGCCACTAACCTGTTGCTAAGGGTGGTTAAAATGTGTTGTTGCGTTGTGCTAACAGGCAACTGCGACGGAATCGGAAGGGTAAGCGATGAACAATTGAAATATGCCGATGTAAACAAGCACACGCTCAGCAAGTGGGTATAGCATCTGTCAATGCCGTTTTAGTCGTGAAAGCGCTAGACCGTGTAGGCGCGCTGCGGAGATTCTAACATAAGTACATTGGTGTTTTTTCGGCCATATTCTGTATCCGACAGTGCAGCTACGTAGCCAAAAGCGTGTGCGTCGAAGAGACAAACCTTTACCGCAAGGCAATGGTATACAGCAGTGTGACGAAGCTGGCATAAGAACAGAACTGCAAGTGCGCAGCGTGGACAACAAAAAAATATATATTTTATTGAGAAAGTAATAACCTCTTGTTTACGATGTCTCTTCGAGTTGCGCAGATACAAAAATATGATTCCTTTTGTCAGTACCACCCGGAAACGTTACGCACGAGATGCATAGACGCAGTCGGATGTTAAGCTGCAGGGCGATCGAGACTTTACCTTGCTAATTGCGGCGCGATCCGATCATTCGTATCTGGCCCTGTATTACAAATTTTAGCATCAGATCAGGCCCGCAGCATCTCTGCTTCTAGTGATCGGGTCTGCATATTTAAGAAAAGCACTGTGACCAATCATGCAGACGGACAGCCGCTCTTCAATGAAGGTGCGATATTTCTTTCTCTAATCAATAACACATTTAATTGTGTAAACGTAGTGAGTGGAATTATGGGTGAAATGTATAATTTGGATTCATCGACGAGTCATTTATTAAGCTTTCAAATCGTTCGTCGCTTCCAAAGCTGCATTGAGCCTAGTTTACCTCCTTGGAGCGATGTTTTGCGACTAAGTCACGAAATCGTATCCCTGACCGCGACGGCTGTGTCCTTGCGGAAGGCGCACAAAACAAAATATGACGTTTGTTTCCTCGAAATACTGAGATTTATGAAATTAACAGTTGAAAGAAATAAATGCAAGCAGCAGTTCGAGTCAGCCAAATACTAAACTGCGCGGAGAAGACAAGACGTGAACAGAAACATAGACGCACATGTGCGTATATGTTACTGTTCACGTCTTGGCTTCTTCGTGCAGCTTATAATTTGACTGAATCTATTAACCGAATAGCACAACAACATACCTTACAGCAGTTATAGAGTACCATGTTACGCAACACGCAGTTACAGCGGCACAAAAACATTTCCTTCCTTCCTCATCTATTCAGAGTGAGAGCAAAGCCATGAAAATTCAACTATTCCAGCAGGAGCGTAGCAGACAGGTTATTCCCCAAGTTGACGTCACCTACACGTAGTTCAAAGTGCCGCTCTCCGTTGCGCATGAGACCAATAGTTGCATGCTCAGGTACTTTAGTTTATTTGATTTGAGAGCATATGATTTCACCTCTTATCATACCCATCTGGAGTAGCGTGCTAGGCGTGCCGCCTGGAGGCACACCTCTCCAGGATTTATTTAAGAGCCTCTCCGTCTCCTTCTGTCATGACTCGCAGCTGGAGCCTCCTGCTGAACAAACATTTCGTGAAGTATTACGCGTATTTATTTGGTGTATCATATATATCACAATATCACAGACATCACACACAATATCACAGACACAATATCACAGACATGAAAAGATGCAGACGTAGGCTCATACACGGGTAACACATTCGACATTTAATACCCGACCACAAACACAAAAAATGATGTTGAGGTTGAAGACCCTACCTATCTCAGTGTTGAGCTCGAGGTGAGGTCGATGGCGGCCCCTGAAAGTTGAAGTGAGGTCTGTGGACATCAACACCAGTGGATGAGGTTGAGGTCCAGCGGGGTCATCAAATCTGACCAGAGGGTGAGGTGAGGTCAAGCATTATCCGGGCGTTTGCCCATTTTTGACATTGGGAATCGCGAAACAGGCGACGCGGCAACGGAGCGGTGTGCCTGACCATCCGACACAGTTTTTATAGTGAACATGTGCATATAATTAATGCATGCGTGGCGTCATTCACTGAGGTTTTAATCTGGAGATGCTGACGGAGGCGAGTTTTCATGAAGCAAACGTTTTGTGATGCTTCCTCACCATTTTGGCGATGCTTGTTGCAAAGCAGCGCACACAGCAGCCACGGCAACCGGTGATCTTGTCGGCAGTGTTTTTGGGCATTGCGATGTGGTTATCCTTCACTTGGCACATTCTACTAGTGAGCTAATGCATTCGTTGCTTTTAACTTCCTATTTCTGTACACTCCTTTAGGGACTGTGTGAATACATCGTATGATCGTATATCGTACGTTCGTAATCTCGTAATATCTGCGATGATTATATGCTCAAGATATTCACCAAGTGGCGAATTTTTCACCGTTGGTTACATTGCTTTCGTGGAAAAGTACTGCATATGCTGTTCCTTTCAAATAAAACCTGCAGCTGTGACATAAGCGTCGTTGTTCTCTAAAATCGCCGCACCATACCGGCAAGCACAGGTATTTGTTTTGCTTCAATATATGTCTGTTGTCTCCCCCTCGGCAACCATACCTAGGGCGGCAACCTGAGTGGCGGCCAGAAGCAGCGCATCTCACTCGCCCGTGCAGTGTACAGCCGTAGCGACGTTTACCTGCTCGACGACCCGTTGAGTGCCTTGGATCCCGTGGTCGGCAACAGCGTCTTCCAGACCGTTATTGGAAACACGGGCATGCTCGGCAACAAGGTACGTGACGTGTCTAGCGTGATTATATGTGGTTTACGTGGACGTCACCGGGGCCGCCACGTTGAGGTTCTCTAGGACAGTGAGAATCAGCGTAAATAGAAACGCGAAAACGGGACGGTATAATACAGAGACTCCCCCCGACTCGATTCTTGGCCACTCTTATCATCCACCGCTCACGGCCGGCTGATCCCATGAAACCGTGAGCATGCCATTGACCGCCACGTTCGGGAACTACCATGGTGAGAAGTTGAGCCCATGAAGTCACGAGAAAACTATACACAGCTCTGGAGTTGGAACGCACAGGGCCCCACGAAGACGACGGTGGCCCCCTCGCCCCACAACATTGTTCGGGGCACGTGGCCAATAGTTACAAGGCCGCTGATAACGTGCGGTCAATGCTCCCGCGTCCTCGTCAGAACATTGCAAGGATGTACTATCGACGAAAAAAGTTTACAGATCACGGGATCTCAGAAAACGCTAAATATCCGAGCAGCCTTTAAATGTAGCCAGTAAAACCGTACATTATAATGCTGTTCGCATATACCAGTAGAGGCTGGAAATGGGAATACCAGGCTGCGTTCTGAGGCTGCGGAGATATTCAGCTTTTTGTCAGATCCCTTTGTCCGTAACCTTTTTTGGTCGATAGTACATAATCATGACTTATTTCTGCGTTTGCCGATAGAGCATGCAATGGGCATGTGTAATCTCATCTGTCGCATAGCCATTGCTCACGTCTGCATATCTGTGACATATTATATTGTCCATTTGTTTTATCCATGGCATTGACATTTAAGTCTGTGTAACAAGAATTCCACTAACGTTGTGTGATTGTTGTGCAACTACAGGGCCTCAGACTTGCATTATCTAGGTCGTGTACATCGTATACAATGCATATGCACAGTTGCTGCATTTTTATTGTCTATTCATTGGTTATCAGAAAAGATGGATGGCTACGGTTGCCAGAATGATTGCAGGCTGAAGTGTGCGTTTACGGCCACCTTACATGTCTTCATTACATTTCCTGGATATTTATCTTAATTTTATTTTAACCTATTGTTACGAAAGCACACCATTTTAACAGACGTGGTGCTATGAGAAGGTGCTTTGTGCGCAGTGCGCATGCGTTTGTGATTGTTGTAGACCTACCGTCCACCGGTCTTGCTTCTTCCAGGTCGTGTACATAGTACACAGTGCCTAGAACTGCTATTCCATATGCACAATTTCAACAGACGCGAAGCTGTAAGCAGATTCTTAGTGCGCCCCGCATGCCTGTTTTGTAGAACTAAAGAGCACCGGACTTGCGCGGTTAGTGGATTTTATATTGTCTATTCATTCGTGTGTTCAGAAAATAATTGGCATCGACAATTAAGAGGGTTAGAGGGGCTATGTGCGGACTATTCTACTTCTTTTTGAAATTAACAGTTCAACAGTGACTCAACTATCCCCACTTTTGCATGACTAGGTTCTACCACAAACAGAATTACTCGTAAATACCAGACCGTCACCGAGCTCGTTTGAAGCACATGTTTAAGGTGGCCACAGACATTCGAAGTTATACGTTGCACGGTACGAATTTGCTACCTTATTAGCCATTATTACTGCTACCTTAAGACCTCATTAGTTTTTCTGCATAATTGTTTAAATTGTTCTTAACCTATTGTTAGGAAATTAAACAATTATAACAAACGCAAAGCTATAAGAAGGGTATTTGAACATAGCGCATGTTTTTTTTATTTGAACGTTTGGAGTAAAGGCAAAATTATGAAAGAAAGCGCATTTCTGCTTCCATAACTCTGCGTTGTTATTACTAAAGAGCGGGCAACTTCACGGCGTTCTTAGATGAACAGCAGACATACAGCGTTCGGCGGCGCGCGGCGACGGGAGTTCGCCCTGACTGTCGAAGAGAGAGGTTGTGTTGCGTCTCGCTCCGACGACCTCGCCTCGCCAGTCGCGCTTAGCTCTTCTCCCGTGCGGTCGTGCCTGCACATCGCCCCGGCGTGTGCTGCACGAGCCGCGTGGCTCACCATCGTCGGCGACGTCACCTGCAGCCGCGCACGATTTGCGCGTCCCAACGCGCAACCCTGTGTGTTCCCTGCGGGCTTGCATCGTGCGACGAGTGGATTTGCTTCAGTGTTGTGCTCCGCGAGTGGCGTTCCCAACCCGACATCTGTGCCGCGTCCCCGGCTGTGCCGCCTCGTGCGCGCATCGCGTGGTCGGTGCTGTGCGCGCGACGTGCGTGTAGTGTGTTTGCCCCCTGTGACGCGCGGTTCGCGTGTTGACTGCGGAGCCGAACGGCATGGAGGGCTTCCGCAGGCCAGGAGAGCGCCCGCCGCGCGCGGGCCATCGTCGAAGTGCGAGCGCGTCTCTCGCGACCTTTGTGCCCGTGACGCTACAAGCGTCGCGTGAGCGAGGCGAACTAGAGGTGCGCGCCGCCGAGATCGTGGACGCGTGGATAAAGAAACAGGCCACCACCACCCAAGCAGCTGCCGCCGCGGCCGCGCCCGCCGTCACCGAGACACACGTGGCGCCGGCTAAACCTTCCCCGCAAGCGAGCCTTCCCCCCTCGGAGCAGGACGCCGCCATTGCTGCCATGGCGAGCACCCCGCTGCCCCCATCCGACGACGAGGAGGCCATGGACTCCTCCTCCTCGCGCAAACGCATGCGCGAAGCAGAGAGCGAGGAGGAGGAGCAAACCGGTCGCCGCAGGCTGCCGCCGCCGACCGCCCCACCTTGCCCGGAGAGCAGGGACGACGGCGACGCCATCTCCCGGCGCCCGAGGGACTCAGCCGCCTCCTCGTCATCGCCCGCGGCACGAGATGGCGCCCCCGCCGATCCGCCGGCTGCGCCGGCTCTCCTGCTCCTCTTAGGGTGCCTCGATGCCAGCGCCGCCGTTCAGGGTGGTGCCAACCTTTGACCGCCCCCGCGCCGCCGCTTTCTCGCTGCGACGCCATATTGTGTCACAGCGAGCCGTTGCGATTGCTTGGTGCCGGTGCTGAGTTCGAGGCACAGTGCGCGCGGATGCTTCGCGGACGCTTCTACTTGCTAGACAGTGTTCAGCCGCATGACTGACAAGCTATCAAGTGCATCGTGTCGACATGACGGGCTGTTGTGTTGCCAAGTGCACCGGATCGACGCGTAAAGGACTGCGTTGTTTTCGCTTCCCCCGGGACCCAGAGCGACGGAAGAGATGGGAAGCCCAAGTAAAGCGCGATCACTGGAAGGCAACGGATAACTCCTGCATTTACGAGGTAAGTGTCAAGAATGTTTAGACTACCGCACCGTGTTTTTCATTTAAATAAGAAAGTATTCTCTGATCCTCGCTCACGTACCTACGTTCGCTCACGAACTAAGCGCTGCACCGATGCTGTCTGAGTAGCCTATGGTTTGCGAGCGCGCGTCGCATAGGCTTTTTTCGTTTTGATGGGCGCAGTCTGTACCCTTATTTTAAGGACTGACGAAGATGCTTAGCCGCGAAATAGTCTTACATTAGCCACGAATCGTCACGTAAGCCACCTATTTTCCTTTTTCACGGGAAGCACACATCGTGTCTCTTTTTTCTTTTTTTTTTCGGTACTGGTTATTTGGGACTAAAGAACGCAGTGCTTCGTCTGGGGAGAGCGGCTGTTTTGTACGTGGTAAGCGAAACATTGTGATTTTCTCTGATTTCTCAGGAGATATCTTGCGGACCTCAGGGTGTTACGTTACATAGCTGATTTTTTAGACTTGTACATATTTGTAGCGTGGTGATCGTAAGCCGATGGTCATTCGTGCTCATTCCCGATCGTAGTGGGTACTGCGACGGTCTTTAAATGCCTGTGCACGGTATGCCCAGGTGTAGTAGAGTTAAGGGGCATCATGGGACCAAAATGTTTCGGCGCTTTCTGGCATGGTGTCTGTTGTAGCCTGTGCATTTCTTCGAAACGTGTGAAGCGAGGTAATACAGCATTGCTTCTGCTAAAATTTATTTTTAAGCACTGTAATGGGTTCTCTGTATTTACAAGGCAACTTTTCATATCAATAATCACTTTTGTTGTTTTACCTGTACTTAGAAACACTTTGAAGAGGACCAGTACGAGGGAAATCGACAGGATGGGCGCCGTCTGTTAAAGTCAACAGCCCTACATCATCATGGACTATATTTTCGAAGTGAAAAACATTGCTAATCTGTATTTGACTGTCTTAGTTTCATTTACGGTTTTTGTACGTGATATGTATGCAGTGTTGTTTATTTTTTCAATGTAGTTATCAGTGTTGTAATGGTTATTTATGAAATGTTCTGTACTCGCCATCGATGTGTTTGGCTGATGCGACGTATTCGATGGTAGCTGATGTATGTATTCTGGCTGGATATCTGGCTGGATATCTTGATCAATATTACCCGCGGTGGCGTTTTCTTGTTTGCATTCTTGTTTTCAATTTATATTGTGTGTAATAAGGTTGATGTACTCACTTGAACCCCCTCCCCCCCCCCCCCATGTAATGAATAAATAAATTAAAAAAAACTCTCTCTATCCCGAATTGTGTGTCGAGCCTACCTTGCGAATTAATTTTTTTTATCTCGTCTTTCAACATAAACTTCAGGCGCCACACAGTACATATAATTTTTCATGTGCATATCTCTTTCATGATTGATTGTGCTAGACATTATAAGTAAATGTATTTTGTGCATCGTTTGATTTCTTGTGTGTACTACGCAAGATTGACGCAGACAAGTTACGTTACATTTTTCTCTACAGCACTAACTAAACCTTATTTTCACATCGCAGTTATTTTTACACCAGCTTAATCCTGTCAGCGCACAGTTTTGTGGGCAAAAAAGCAAAAATTGCGCGTAGATATCGTCAAATAATTGCAACGAACGCGAAGAGCACGCGCAACGCAAGGGAAACTAACCGCCGTGCGCGAGTGGCTGGCTACGGTAAAGGAGGCGTGACGTGTAAACCAAAACAAGACAGCGAAAAAGAAAAACTTCCACACACAGGGGGTCACAAACCTTATATACCAAGCATCGAAGCGCAAAAAAAAAGAAAAAAAAAATAGTGCGTATTTTAAACATACACACGGCATATTAAATGTGATTGAATTAGGCAACTTGGGGCATATTCCCGGCGCCATACATTTACGTCTTCGACCTTCGACGAGTTAACGGCTATTGGGTATAAAGATATGCAGATGGGACACCGATAAAAAAATCCACATCAAGGCAAAGCACTTGGAAGCGCGCCGCGAGTAACACTTTATGAACGCAAGCGTAGCTGAGTCTCAGCTCGTGTGACACAATATGGCGGCGCCAGCGGGGTTGTCTCCACCCTGGACGGCGGCGCTGGGCATCGAGGCACCCTAGCTCCTCTCGACCACCAGCGCCGCCCCTCGGACGCCCGGCGAGTCGTCCGCTGCCTCCTTCGCGCTCTCACCGAGGGAGGGCGCGCGCATCAACACGGTCGCTCCTCCGGCGGCCGGTGAGGCTGGCGCGAGCTCTCCTGCGTCGTCTGCTACGGCGGATGCTCGTGACGCGCCCGAGTCTGTGCCGTTGGGGCTCGCGCACGATCCCCGAGCAGACAGAGCCCCAGCCGGTCCGACGCAGCACGGCCTCGCCCACCCAGCGGCGAGGTTCCTGAAGGATCCCCCCCACCACACTCTACCGAGGCAGGAGGGGAAAAACAAGAAGCAGAAGAAGGCGGGGAAAAGCTCTGCACCCAAACAGGCTTCCCCCCCTGCTGCCCCTCCGGCCCCGACGCCCACTCTGGAGGGCTCCGGCACACCCACAGCAAAGGCTGCTGCACAGGAGGCCCCAACCACCCATGCACCACCAGCTGAGGGCTTCCAGCTGGTGCTGTCCAAGGCCGATCGCCGCCGCGCAAGGGCACCAGTGAGTGCTGCCATCCCGGTGAACCCCGCGGTCATTGGCACGGCCCTCTTCCGCCCATCTGTGGTGGGTGGCACTTTCAGAGGAGCACCACGCCTCTCTCTTGCGGCGGTGCTCTCAGCGCGGCCAGGTGTTGCCGCTGTGAGAGTCAATCACAGGCGCAACATCGTGGCCGCCGACGCCACCACCCAGAGGTGCTTGGAGGAGCTGCTGGCCACCACGGAGCTCCGGGGAATACCGGTGACTGCCCGGCAGCCTGCCGAGCGAGGCAGGAGCACTGGTTTTGTCCACGGCGCCGACGGCATCCCCGCAGACGCGGACCTGCTGGGGGCCATCGAGTCGGGAGTCCCAGTGCTGGCTGCTACCAGGGAGGCCAACACCATCACCATCCGGTTCGCGGGGCCGGTCCCCCCTGAGCATGTGAGCCTCTACAAGCTCCGGTTCAGGGTGCGACCGTCCAGACCGCGTCCACTGCAGTGCCAGCAGTGTGGCCGCTTTGGGCACGTGGCTGCCTCCTGCGACTCGCCATCCAGCTGCCGTCATTGTGGGAGGTCTCACGAGCAGGGTGACAGCTGCCCCAACGCGGCCCACTGCCGCAACTGCGGTGGCCACCACCCCGCAAATACTCCTGCCTGCCCCAGGTGGCAGGAGGAACGCAGGGTGGCCACCATCTTGGCAACAGCGCCTGCTCCCCTCTCCCGCCGGGCAGTCCGCGCTGGTGTCCGGGAGGAGAACCTGCGGGCCAAGGCCACCTCAACGCCTGTGCAAGGCCTGTCTTATGCACAGGCACTGGCCGGCCTCCCACAGGCGCCCCAGCAGAAGGCAGCCCCCCCCCCGGACGGCCACCCACACCGGCCCCACGGAAGCAGCGACGCCAGCCGCCAGCCACCCCTGGGAGCGAGCCCACCACAGCCCCAGCATCACTGGCAATGCCTGGCCCGGACCCTCGGGACCAGATCATTGCCAGCCTGCAGCTCGCCCTGAAGGCCATCGGGGAGATGCTGCCTGCCGAGAGCCCCCTCCGAGCCATCTGCCTGCAGGCAGTGGCAGTCCCGACCACAGTCAACCAGCATGGCTGATCCCTCACCAGCCACAGCTGGGAAATGCCGTCGCCGCCCGAGTGTTCTCCAATGGAACACCAACTCACTGCGGCGGCGGCATGCAGAGCTGTGCGCGCACCTCCTGCGGTGTGATTTCGACGTCCTCGCACTGCAGGAGGTGTACACTGTGGCCGAGGACCTGCGGCTGCCGGGATACACGGGCTACTCTGGCGCCACCACCTGCTCGACGCAGAGCTGCACGGACGCTCCCTGCCTGCAGGGTGCCCACAAGAAGGGGAAGCCGAGGACTGCCATCTACGTCCGCAGCAGCCTGGCCCACTCGGTGACCCCAGTCTCGGACGTCGTAGGCGGCGCCATGGAGTGCTGTGCTGTCACGGTACGCCTTGACAGACAGGACACGACTGTGGCGAGCGTCTACGTTCGTCCTGGACAACAGTGGGACCCCTCCAGCCTGGTGCGGCTTGCAGCACGCCTCGGCGGACATGCAGTCCTGTGCGGTGACTTCAACGCCCACCACACCGACTGGGGCAGCCGCAGGTGCACCCGCCGAGGCAGGGACCTCTGCAACGCCATCAGCCGAGCAGGCCTGGTGGTACTCAACAAAGGAAGACCCACGTACGTCCGCCGTGGGGTGAGCACAGCCATCGACCTCTCCCTCACCACCGAGCAGCGCTCCTATGACTGGGCTACAACTCCCGACACTTGGGGATCTGATCACTTCCCCATCTTGATCACCCCCGGGTGTGGGAGAAGGCCGAGGTCACGAACATACCACGTCACAGACTGGTCCCTGTTCAGGAAGCGCTGCAGTGAGTTGGAAGATGGCTGTGACCTCCTGAGTGCCATCATGGAGTGCGCCCAGGCAGCCACAGTCCAGTGCTCTGCTCTGCCCGATACTCCTGCCCCGGATCTGCTCCTGCTCAACCTCCGTGCGTCCAGGCGACGCATGGAGCGCCGAGCAATCCGGACGGGCAATGCAGAGCACTGGACCGAATACAGGAGAGCGGATGCCCGCTGCAGACGACAGGCCAGGCGCAGAAGGAGCCAGAGCTGGGGGAGCCTCTGCGCCACCATCGAGAACCGCTCCAAGGGCCCCCTGGCCTGGCGCCTCCTAAAGTCCCTGACCGGCAGGAAGGTCAACCGCCACCCCGTCCTCGCGGTGGCTATCTCGCTGGGCATCAGCGAGGCGGCCCTGGCGGAGTTGCTAGCGGACCACTTCGCCCCCCCGGCTGCCCTCGCTGCGGCCATCCTGCCGGTCGGACTTCCCCCTGCCAATCCGCCTACCTGCCTGCTGGAGCTGCATCCGGAGTGGGCGACCAGCCAGATCGCGGCCATCTGCCAGGACCCACTGACTCTCCACGAGCTGCAGATGGCCCTGAGGAGGGGCAAGCGTCGCAGTGCACCGGGAGCAGACGGAGTGACACTCCAGATGCTCCGCAACCTGGCCACCAGTGAGCAACGACGCCTGCTCGACTGCTACAACAACATCTGGTGGTCAGGACAGGTGCCGGAGGCCTGGCGCACAGCCATCGTGGCCCCCATTCTGAAGAGCAATAAGCCGGCTAACGAGCTGTCCTCATACCGACCGGTCTCTCTCACCTCCGCTGCCTGCAAGGTGATGGAGGCCATTGCTCTGGCACGGCTCGAATGGGTGGCCCGCGCCTGCGGGTTCCTCGCGGACCAGCAGACAGGCTTCCGGCGCCGAAGGTGCACTGCGGACTCCATCGCAGACGTCGTCTCCACCCTGGAGGACGCCAGGGCCAGCGGAGACCTCGCCATGCTCCTCCTCATCGACGTCAAGGGGGCGTTCGATGGCCTCCCACATGCGGTCGTCCAGCAGGCTCTGGACCTCCTGGGCATTGACGGCAACCTGCGGCGGTTCCTGTCATCGTTCCTGAACGACCGCACCCTCAGGGTCCGCGTGGGCCATGCAAGGAGCACTCCCCGTCCGGTCGCAGCAGGCGTACCACAAGGGTCAGTGGTGAGCCCGTTTCTCTTCAACCTCGCCCTGGCCCGGTTGCCTGCTGCACTGCCGACCGACCCTCACTACAAGGTGGAGTGCTCCATCTACGCGGATGACATCGCCCTGTGGGTGCGGGGACCGCCACAGTCAAGCCGCCACGTGTGCCTGGCCCTCCAGAGAGCCCTGGACACCACGGCCGCCTACCTGGGAAGCATCGGACTCTCGGTTTCGACGGGGAAGACGGTGGCCCTCCTCGTCCACCCGAGAGCAGCGGCACGGCGCTCAGCTCCCCGGCTGCAGCTGGAAGGCGTGCGCATCCCATGGAGTACGACTGTGTCGTACCTTGGGCTGCGCATCGACCACCGGCTAACCTGGCGACCGGCAGTCGGGGCCATGCAGACCCAGACCATCAGGGTCCGCAAGGCCGTGTCGCAGCTCCTTGCTCATGGAGAGGGCTGCTCGGTGAAGTGGGCCCTGCGGATCTACGAGGCGGCGGCCACATCACGCCTGCGGTACGCCCTCCCGCTGGTGGCGCTGCCGCCACGCCGCCTCGAAAAGTTGGAGCTGCAGCACCGGGCGGCCATCCGACTCTGCCTGGGCGTCCCCCGGAGCTCCCAGATTGCCGCTACCCTTGCGGAGGCTGGAGCATGGCCCCTGTCGCTCCTCTTCCTGCAGCAGGGGCTGAGGCACGTCGACCGCCTCCACCATGCTCCTGATGGCAGAGGCCTGCTGCGTCGCCTCCAGTCCCGGCCTTCCTCAAGGATGGGTCAGCTGTGCCGCCTCTACGAGGAGGTGGTTGGCAACCCACCGCCGAATGCGGTACAGCTGCCCCCACCGCAGAGGCCTCCTGTCCCCATCGCCACGGAGCTGCCCGGGATTTCGAAGAGGCGCTCACTCGCTTGCGCCCTGCAGCAGACGGCCGCCTGCCTCCTGGACGAGACCCTCGGAGACCACCTCCTGGTGTACGTCGACGGTTCGGTGGTACCGGACACCGGCTCTGCCACGGCGGCCTGCACGGCACCAGCCCTGCAGAAGAGCAGGCAGTGTCGACTGCCCAGACACGCCAGCTCGACTGCAGCGGAGGTGGCAGGCCTCCACCTGGCCGTCGACCTACTCTCTGAGGAGCTTCCTGGGGTATCAGCGGCCATCCTCTGCGACTCCAGGGCAGCCCTCCTCGGCCTGCAGAGGCCAGAAAGCGCCAGCCTTGGAGTCGCACTGCTGTCTACCCGGCTGACAGCGCTGCAGGACGCAGGCCACCCGGTGTCCCTGCACTGGATCCCCGCCCACGTAGGGATCCCGGGCAACGAGGCAGCCGACACCCTGGCGAAGGACGCCCACCACACCACTGTGCCCCTCAGTCGGGCCGTGACGGAGGGCGACTTCACAGGACTGAGGCTGCGGCGACACCTGGCGACCCACCACCCAGACAAACGGGTGGCACTGGGATGCCCCCCACGACCACTCCCCCAGCGAGGCCTGGCTCGCAGGGAGACCTCGCTCCTTCTCCGGCTCCGCATCGGCTGCAGCTGGACGGCAGCACGCAGCTACCGACTGGGACGAGCGACGTCCCCGGCCTGCAGCTCCTGCGGGGAGCCGGAGACGATCGAACATCTCCTGCTGGCCTGCCCGGCGTACCTCCAGCAGCGGGGCCCACTCCTGCAGGAGTTCCGCCGCCTGGGCCTCCCCTGTGGCAAGGAGGAAGATCTCCTCTTCCCCGGCCGACACCACCTTTCTGCACTTCGAGGCGTCGTGGAGTTCCTTGACTCGTCAGGGCTCTCCGCACGCCTCTAAGGACATTTCTACAAGCGGGAAGGCCTCACGGCCTCCCACTCCACCCCGGGCCTGACCGGCCTGGCACAACACCCCTGCAGACTCTGCAGCACGCCAAGGCCTTCCATCTCGGCCTGATACGTGCCGCCTATGCCTGCCGGTTTTGCTTCGCCCAGCCATGGCGTCTCCACTCTATCCCTTCTTTCGCTCCCACTTACCCCTCCCCGTTGGCGCTGAGCCGTGCTCCCTCAAGGGCTGCAGAAGATAGCGCCAACCTTTCCCTTTCCCTCAAGAACCACTTACCTAGATGAACAGCATTATGGCCTCCAAGACTCGAGCGCTGTCTTTCGCAGGCCGGTTCACTCGACGAGCTGCCAAGTAGTTCGAGCGTAGTAGGCGCTAGTTCGACCGCGAGCCGCTAGGCGCGCTTCACACCGAGGCATCGCCTCATTAAATGAAGCAGGTCAGGTGACTGTTTGTCACCGCCCAGTTTTTAAAGGGGATGTCATTAAATCATCATCATCATCACCCTCCTTCTTCAGGCTGGTCAAAACTTGCATCCACGTGGCAAATATTTCCCAAATATCACTGATACCGCATTTATGGGATATTTGAGATTGTTGCGGTCAACAACAATAAACTTTTGTACAAAAAGGTACCATCGATTTTTAAAGCGAAGCTTTCTTTCCGAGTTACAGGCACTTTTTCGTACGCATCTCGCATCTAACGCCGAATGCGTTTAACGGTATGGCGCCATCTTGGAACGGTGCAGCGAAAAAGTCGTTTACCGTTTCAAGCACAGAGTTTCATACAATAATTACTAGACGGAGCTGTGTAGCTAGTATGTGCATGGGGCTGCAGGCAGGGTGATTCAGCCAGCATGGGACAGGGTGTTAGTACTTGGATATGCCTAAACGTCGTCCTTTTGGCTTCAAACGGCTGTGCGACTTTTCAATCCCGTCATACTGTAACAAAGAAGGGCGTTAAAATCATTAGCTGAACGTTAATAAAACTGTCCGATGGCAGTATTCGAACACGGCATCTCTGGCACGCAAGCCTGATATCAAAACTATTACGCCTCGGACGCATGCGTCTACAAGCGGCATAGAACACCCTTTCTCGTGGGCAAGCCAGCGCGTTGAGACGCTTGGCGCGTTTCAATCCGCAGTTGTGCTAGAAGATACCGACGCATCAGAAACTCCACGACTGCAACACGACAATGTGGGCACCACTGAAACTATAAACAAATAATATATGTGACGTACTGCATTAAATATGTGTATATAATATATACACTCTGTATGCCATCATTCATATCAGTGTCCGTATTTCGGGGGCTTTACCTGCCTTAAGATGTCGCCGTACCAACTAGCTCGGATACAGACCCTGGTGGTGTATGTAATATCCAGCCTGTGTTTAATTCACTGCACACAAAATTATTTCTTCGTGTAACATAACGCTCTTTAATACTAATATTTATACCTCGAGAACTACACTTCACACACACACACACGTTTCATGAGCCAATCGCGCCAAGAGTGCTTCGCTTTATGTAGATGTCAGCTAGGGTTCAGTCTGCGTGTTTTTCAAAGCGAAGCTTTTCTTTGGAAACCTGACTGGCTTTTTGTGACAATGGCCAATGTGGTGTGGCTGTTCTCTAGCCGAATAGGCCAACCAATCACAGCGGAAAACGAGCGCCGCGCGCGCCGCTGGTTCCTTGCACTAGAGCACTGCACGGGCCCGGCCCGGCCCGCGGGCCGGGCCGTCCGAAGCGTTTGTCGACGGGCTCGGGCCCGAGCTTAAAGCCGCGGGCCTGGGCCGGACTCGGGCTTGAAGCCACGGGCCCAGGCCAGACTCGGGCCCGCTCATTGATGGGCCTAAGTAGGCCTTCGAGCACACGTGACCGTTATGCATTGCATGGTTTAATGCATTCTGTGACAAGCTGAAGTGACACGTGCAAGTTGACCGTCATCATCATCATCATCAGCCTATATTTATGTCCACTGCAGGACGAAGGCCTCTCCCTGCGATCTCCAATTAACCCTGTCTTGCGCTAGCTGATTCCAATTTGCGCCTGCGAATTTTCTAACTTCATCACCCCACCTAGTTTTCTGCCGTCCTCGACTGCGCTTCCCTTCTCTTGGTATCCATTCTGTAACTCTAATTGTCCACCGGTTATCCATCTTACGCATTACATGGCCTGCCCAGCTTTATTTTTCCCGCTTAATGTCAACTAGAATATCGATTATCCCAGTTTGTTCTCTGATCCACACCGCTCTGTTGACTGTATATCTTATCAGATGACTGTATATCTTATAAAAAATAGTAAAACAGCTGAAGTTCTCATTTTTAACAGCAGAGCTGTTTCAGCCGGGCATAATGTGTTTGCTGAATCCAAAAATGTGGTTGGATCGTGGCAGCAGTGCAGAAAGGGTCCAAGCGCAATGGCACATGCACCTGTGAACTAGCGAAGCTGAACCTGGATAAGTCTAGCTAAGAATGGTAGGGACTACTTAAACTTAGTAAGTCATCGATAGGCAATTGATAGCCAATGAATAGCTACTCGATAATCGATCAATAATCAATAAATTATGCAAAATGCTGGGGATGACTTGGTAGTGCTTGGCCTAGCCCAAATACGTGGCCAATACCTTACGATAGCCAATCAACAGCCAATCAATAGCTAATCGATAATTGATCAATAACCAATAAATTCGGATAGTTTCGTAGTGCTTAGCCTATCCCAAATACATAGCCAATATCTTGCGATAAACAATCGATAGCCAATCAATAGCTAATCGACAGTCAATCAAAGAAATTCCGGGAAATGCTGGGGATGACTTCGTAGTGCTTAGCCTAGCCCAAAAGCCAGGACTAGCATTGCGCCGCCAGTGCAAGCTACGCTAATTTCTTTCTTTTCCGCAAAAACGAACATTGTTTCTGCGTAAGGAAAAATAAATTATACAAAGAACCACTCCTCAAACCATTTCCATGTTACCGCTTTTGCGATTGCACTATTACCAGTGTCGATACTATTGCATTATTTTAGCGCTAAGGCCAGTTACTTGTGTGCTTCCATGCATAAAACAACGTTTTCCTTAAAGAGTTAACTAGAACGCCCATGCATTTCGTCGGACACTTTGTATATTATTATCTCGAAACTGGTTCAGTCCTGAGAATTCGTTCCAAGTGGACACGTCTTGCAAATTAGTGACGATAATTCGTAGATTGAAAGATGTGCGTAAAATAATTATTTAAAGAATAATTCGCGTAATTATGTTAAACATTCAATTAGGCGTTTTAACCATCCATTAGGTCATCCATGTCAGAATTAGCTTATAACTGCATAAAACAACTAGCCTCCTTAGAGCGTCGTAGCATTAATGCGAACACAAGAAATCCTGAGACATGGTCAATTCCATACTTCAGAACACTCTATAAGCATCAGTCCTTAATACATTACCTACCATGCACTTTAAACAAATACAAAATTGTCGATAATTTCAGTAAGAAAGAACTCAGCTCATACTTTGGTCGCTTGTAATGTATTTGATGTGATTATTATTCTGCCTTTGTGTATGGTTCTGAGTATCCTGTTTCCTGTTTCGTTTTCTTAGCAAATGTTAATCTTGTAAAATTCAGTCTCATACTATGTTGTATAGCTGGTGTTGCGTTGTTTTGTATAGCTAGTATTGCTATTCTAGTGTTGTTTAAAATGCATTCTGTTAAAACGTTTTCCAATTCTTTTAACTCGCTGTGACGGAAATATTCTTTGTCTTTCCGTTCATAGCTATTTCGTCTATGAGGAATTCCAGCGACAGCTGGAAATATATGTGAATTATTGTGCATGTGCACACAGTGTTTGCTGTAGTATTGCCTTGCCTGGTCTTTTGGGTCACGTCAAGCTAAATATGTAGCTTTTAGTCCACAATGACCGTCCAGCAACTGAGAATAAGCAACTGAGTAAACTGGAGAATAAATTAATTTCATTTGATTGATTTCGTCGGACACTTTGAAAATTTTTATCTCGAAACTGGTTTAGTCCTGAGAATTCGTACCCGCCATGGTTGCTTAGTAGCTATGGTGTTGGGCTGCTGAGCACTAGGTCGCGGGATCGAATCCCGGCCACGGCGGCCGCATTTTGATGGGGGCGAAATGCGAAAACACCCGTGTACTTAGATTTAGGTGCACGTTAAAGAACCCCAGGTGGTCCAAATTTCCGGAGTCCCCCACTACGGCGTGCCTCATAATCAGATCGTGGTTTTGGCACGTAAAACCCCATAACATAACATGAGAATTCATTCCAAGTGGATAAGCCTTGCGAACTCGGCGGCTATAATTCGTAGATTGAAAGATGTGCCGTAACAAAATTCATTAAAAAAGTTAATTAGCGTAATTATGTCAATTCTTCAATTAGGCGTTTTATTTCTCGTGGTAGTAATGGCCGCCTCATCGAGTAGTTTAGATCATAATTGGATTATAATTTAGATTATAATTGTGCTATCTGCCACAGGCAATCTTTAAAAATTTGGTTCAGATAAAATGAAACACACTGTATATTTGCATGATAAACGACATCATAGAACCATATCGTACAAATGAAGGTATAAGTGCATGCGCACCAGCGGAAAAATAGCAGCACAGGCAATGGGCCGGATTACCAAGGTTCCCGTGGGAGAAACAATGATTTCGGCCTTTTATTGCTTATATGCTGCAGCTGATTAAACCTCGAGAAGGTGAGGCTGACAGATACCGTACAGTCTGTAAGTAAAAAAAATAATTTGTTTCTTACAGACCGGGCCTTCTCATGCACATGCGGGCCCTAGCTAAGCTTAGTAATAAACGCCAGGGGCCGGGTCGGGCCGGGCTGGTCTCGGTCATGTACGCCCGGGCCCGGGCCGGGCTCTGGCTTGGTATTACGGGCTCGGGCTGGGCTCGGGCCTCGTAAAGCGGGCCCGGGCCGGGCTCGGGCCGAAAAATCAGGCCCGTGCAGTGCTCTACCTTGCACCACCACTAAAGTGTGCTCGCCTCCACACATCCGCCGCAGCGGCGGTGTTATCGCATTAGCCTCTCTACAATGCCTGAGTAAAGCCTGCCGTATCACTTGGTGCGGACATTCACTAAACACAAATTTGTGATTCGACTCTCTGTATATAGATTCCAACTCGTTGGCTTGCAGCATTTCTTGTTTCCTTTAACGCTATAGTGGTAAGGGCCCCGTGTTGCAGAAAATCCGCTGTCAGCATTGGGGTCGGCGGCGTTGTCTATTGAAAAAGCTCATCCTGAACCACGCATCCTGAACCACGTAGGCCCTCCGCGTGGCGCATAGGCGTTACTGAATGCAATTTCTAAAAGTAAAATGCGTCAGAAAATTCATAAAGTACGACTTGTACACAACCTATAAACATGATGGCGTCGAATTGTAATTTGAATATAGCCCTTTAGTCAGGAATTATGATCAACTGTTGATAAGTGTATCAAATTTGCATAATTTTATGCCAAGGTGTTTCAGACTCCATTAAGAGTAAGTCAAGGTGGTAGAATGACTGTTTCTGCATTTTATGATAAGTTACCATAATAGAGTGATTAAGTATGTAATTATTGTGCACTCATGATGATACTTTTCTTCATAAAAAAATTGTCTAACTAGCACGAATTGCTTGCACAAGTTAATTGTTGGTTCCAAGTATTACTAGAAAGGCAAACAAATTCTTTCGCAATTGCTACAGGAACTTCACACGTCACACTTCCCGTCAAACGCTGCAGTGCCTTCTCCAAAGCGATCTTCGCTAGCGATAGATTTCCCTCAGAAGTAAACTGAAGGTACTTGAAGTAAGCAGGTTTTTTTTTTCTATAAGCTTAATTCTTGTGAACTATTTCTAATACAACTGCACATCAACGACAAAAATAAGTCGCGTCCACAAAAATAAAGAACCAGAAAGCTCGCCTACGTGCATAGGGTTCGCCGCCAGCGCTTCCAGGTAAACATTGCGGTTGCATAAGCTGCAGTTGCCGGGAAGCGTGAAAAACAGTCAGGGAACTTTGAATGCTATCGTGTTCCACTGTTAAAGGCGAAACTTAAGCGTAATTCAACTTTTTCACGCGTAAGCATTCTTTGGCGAGTACCCCAGCTCCGTCACGCGAAAAGTATAATGCCTTGTATCTGTACCAAAATGTCTTATTTCCGAAGTTAAGGCATGTAATCGTTATAGCAGAGTAAATGTAGATGATCGCTAACTTTGTAAGCGATATCGAACAATATAAACAAAAAAATCACCGCCAATACACTACTGTGAAGGTGATTGGTAAGCGAAGCTGTAGGTGCTTTGCGCCTAATGTAGGGCAACTTGTCAAACACAGATCCCATGATGTGCGGCCATTAGGCAGATTGCTCTTCACAGGGATATATGACACAAACACACGTTTCAGTGCAGTTTAGAAAACCTTTATCTTATTTATTACATTGAAATGACTGCTATAACTGCTTTGTGGTTGCTATGGTACACACTGATGTCTTCCGTTCTTTTTGAGAAATCTTTTTGGCGAAAGTTAAATCGATGCATGACCCGTGCACAGTAGTTGGTTGACTTGGATCGCTGAAGTAACCGAGGCCAATCTCTTCCTCGAAGTGATTTAACCACTGCTTTGTTTCTGGTTTTGAGATGTCTACGTTAAAACCTCTGACAACGACAACCGGAGGGAGATTGGCGGCAACGTACGTTGATCAACGCGGAAGCGCGCGCGCATCGTCATGGATCGTGTGGTTTGACGGCTTTCTTTTATTTGTATCCTATCCAGCACTGCGATACTGTGGCAACATGGGTGACGAACAGCGTCAGGACGCATTCTGCGCTAAAGTCCTGGATCTGTTCAATCGTGCATTGGGCACAAAGAAGCAACAGAAACGGGCCCAAATTAAATTGTTGATGCACAATGAGGTGTTGTACAGGAGAGATCAAGGTCCGGTCAGCAGTCGATATCTCCTCTGCCTTCCTTCTCAGCGACAGGCTGAGGCACTTCGAGAAATGCATGAAAGAAGGTACAGTGGTCACATGGGCATCAGAAAAACATTCGAAGCGCTGAGGTCCAAGCACTATGGACCAAAGCTCTATAGGCACCGGGCGGCCGTTGTAAGGCGCCAGCGGCGCGCCGGCGATATGCTGGCGAACAGCGCCGCGAACGGCACCTGTCAGAGCACTGGCATGTGAAGCAGACGACGGGACGACGGCGCTCGGTGCTTCCAGTGATTTGGCACTGCGGGTTTTAAGGGCTGACGCACCGGAAAACGCATTTTCGTGTGTCTGCTTTTGAGAAAGGTCGTCACTTGTACGAGGCAGATCACATTCGTGGCTCACCGCGGCAAGATAACACGTGAAACTCCAGCAGTTATATTCCAGATGTTATTTTGCTGTGCGCGTTAACATTCTCGCGTATTTAATCATGTGAATAGGCGAAGAACACAAAAATTATGGAGAGAAAAAAAAAGGAGACATACGTCTTCCTTATTCTGTTTCTTGAGCTGCTTCGCCGATCGGACATGTGTCAGTCCTTCTCTGTCCGTTGTAGTTCTTTTATCTTTGCAAAGCTTCCCCATTCTTAATTGCTTATAAACTAGCCCAATCTTCAGTCACGGACCATTTTATATAGATTAGCGCGACGGGAACCGTCGGTGGCGGCGAGTGTGAACACGCCACTGCGTTGGTGTTCGATCGCCGTCGATGCACAGCCCAGTCGTGTACCGGACGCAACCAGAGTTGGGAATTGCTAGGAAGGAAAATGTACGTTAAAAGGAAGACTGATACACTGATTAGACGGCAAAATGACTACAAATCTGAGTGTTCGCCTTCGGTGCCCAAGCTCCGAAGCCATTACACTGCGGAGGCGAAGACAGGCATGTGGGACACGAAGCTCTTTCGTATGAACGGCTCTTTCATTAACGTTAGAACAACTAGACCATAGCAGATCAGCCTCGGAAATGTACAGTGCCCAGCGATTGAAGCGCTGGCAGCGCGCGGCTGCCGCCGTTTTTTTTTTTTTTTTTCGCGCCACAGGTGAGCGCCGTGGGACCAAATGCAGTCATAATGCGTTACTAAGGTTCTGGCTTTCACTATACACCACGATGCATCAGTTTGGCGTCCCCAGCGCTTACAGTCAGTGCAAAAAGCGCTGGCGACCATGCGATTCGAGTATCGCGTTATTGCTGAGCACTGTATGCGCTGTTGCCTACAAACCGCACATATACAGACTTTCCGCCTGAAAAACGCGATGCCGCGATGAACAACGATTGAATTTAATGGCCTAACCAGTTTCAGTCATGTTTCAGTAACTGTTGGTGCACCCAAAAACGTAACATGTTTGATCAGACTTGGTTTCAAGGCAGCGCCTGCTGCGCGCGGCCCGGCCGCCACATGCCATACATTCGCGGCGCAGCCGCATGAAGGCGCCACCGGTCCAAATTCATCCCGCGCCCGGTGCCTATACGGACGTCAAACGGTATATGATTCACTGCGACCTTTGTCAGAGGATCAAGATGTCGACATCGCGCCTGCAAACGCCGCGTGCGCAGGCGCAGATGGCGAGATGCAATTCAGACGAGGTGCGCAATCAACTCGATCCCGAGGCTCCGCCGGTATGGTGGCATCATCTAGTTAAGGCGTCTGCAAACGCAGCGTGCGCAGGCGCCGACGGCGAGGTGCCATTCAGACGAGGCGCGCAATAAAAAAAAAACGCGATACCCAGCTTCCGCCAGTATGGTGGCGCCATCTAGTTAAGGTGCCTGCAAACGCAGCGTGCGCAGGCGCACGCGACTAGATGCGATTCAGACGAGGCGCCCAATCAACGCGATTCCGATGTGAGATATGCGCCATGTATTCTGGGTACCTCTTCGGTACGCGTTATGCCGTCTCCCCGCAAGGTACGAACCGCTGCTGAAGAAGCGAATCGTAGAGATACGTGCGCGGCTACAACCACCAGGCCTCATCGGGCTCAGCAGACTGCTGTGCAGATAGCATTACAAGCCTTAGCTCACCGTCGACGCCTGGCGGACAGTTCAGATCGTTCTCGTCAAAACGAGGCGAAGAGACTGTCGTGAAGACCCTGGTGTGCGTGGTGCCGAAATTGGACCTACTCTTGAGCCGCTCCACCAGCTTACGCTGTGACTGTGCTGCGTCTGCAACGCAGGCCTGTGACTTTTTTTTCTCCCTCCTGACACAGTGATGGACACACTTCCTCGGTAAAGCTCGTCCTTCTTCTATGAAAAATTGTTTTTTTAAGTTCCGGCATTAGCTATCCAGTGCGCAGCGTCAGTGCGCGGCATCTCAGTCGACTCTGTTATGGATGCAGTTTTCTGCGGTCAGTTTTCTGCTGCCTCACGGAAGCCATAATAATAAAACGAATAGCACTGCATGTATAGACTCATGAGTGGCGCATCGCAGACCCGCATAATGGTGTGCAACCAAGGCAGCTACCTGCGCTACATGGACAAGGTGGTGCTGGTGCATGGAGGGAGCATCCGCGTCTACACCAACGTGGACGACCTGCTCGCGGACCCCGACTCGCCGGAGACGCTCAGGGACACGGCCCACGCCGAAGCCACGCACTCGTTCGACGACGAAGGGTAAAATTACACTCGTCTTGCTTGTTGGCTTGGCTTGTTATACATTACATGCTTGTTATGTGGCTTCAGTGTAGAATTTTGTGATGTACATGTCGCCGCAGCAAATGACTATGGACTTTTGTGCAGAGCGGCCAGTCGGGGTATTCGTTGACCAACGCCTGTGTACTTTGTTTCAGCTGCACGTCAAAGACGTTCCGATGGTCAAAATTAATTGAGACCCTTCCTAAGGCATTTTGACAGCCATTGTTTCACTTTGGGGTGTTGAAATCAGTCACTCAATAAGTCAACTAGTCAATCAATCGAACAAACAATCGATTGGTTTTTAAATGTGAAGCTTTTCTTGCGAACATTTGCTACTTCGACACTATCTATCTATCTATCTAGCCGCCTACGTCTTTGTTCTGTTATGGTCGTTTTGTTAACTTGGTACGCACCAAGCTTGCCATACTATGAGAAGAGTATATGACGAACATAAATGGTATGTCATGACATGAATGTCATGAATACTACATGACATGCGTGTCATGTTGGCCATGAAACAGCCGCCTACATCCTGGTGTTCTCATGGTCGTTTCTTTAACTTGGTAGGTACCAAATTGGCATAGTATGACAGGAGTGTATGACGAGCATAAGTGATAGGTCATGACATGTGTGTCATGTAGGTGTTGATAATGAGCCAGCGAAAAATATTAACACTCAAAAACCACAGGAATGGGTTCGGACGTGGGCACTAAGTGAAGGAAACAATAAAAGATGGTGGTAGAAGTCATAGTCCTGAGCATTATTCAGCCAAAATGTCAATGACTCAGCGAAAAACGATCAACACTCAAAAGCCACTGAAATTGTTTTTGACGTGGGTACTAAGTGAAGGAAACACTAAAGGATGATAGTAGACGTCATAATCATGAGCATGACTCAGTAAAAATGACAATGACTCAGCAAAAAAATGTTGCCACTCAAAAACCACTGAAATTGGTTCGGACGTGGGCACTAAGTGAAGGAACCAGTAAATAATTGTGGTAGAAGTCATGGTCATGACCATGACTAAGCAAAAATGAGAATCACTCAGCGAAAAATGATTAACACTCAAAAACCAATGGAATGGGTTCGGATCTGCTACTAAGTGAAGGAAAAGGCTAAAGGTTCATGGTCGAAGTCATAGTCATGAGCATGACTATGGCTTCCGCCTTAAGGTCTCTTAAGCGTAGCTAAAGGGACTCTTCAGGACTCATGACATGAATGTCATGACATGCGTGCCATGTAGTTCATGAAAGAGCCGCCTACGTCTTGGTGCTCTCATGGTCGTTTCGTTAACTTGGTAGGCTCCCCGCACACTGCTTCGCATAACCTCGATTCCCACAGGGCGTGGGATCTGCCGGCTTCTTTAGTTGTCGATTGTAATTGTAATGCATTCAATGATTGCGTTAAGCATCACGCAGCAGCGCAGATGCTACAGGACCACGGGAATTTTTTCATACCAAATAAATTTTATGAAGTATTTAAGCCAAAACTGAACTCATTTTATTTTCCCAGCCACTGCAAATGAACGGCCTCCTAGGGTACGTGCTGCAGCTAGCAGTATTATCGGCCGTAGCAGCCGTTTGCACAAGGCCGCCGTAGAAAACTAAGCACTTCAACATTTCATCATCATCAGTTTGCAGCACCATATTTTTTTTCCTTACAGCACAGAGACTAAGGGAGGTCAAGAGAACGAATCGGCGGGCCGTGTCACTGAAAAAGAACAGCAAGGTTCGAACAAGGTGTGTATCCGCCTTGACGCACTGCAGTGCCAACGAAAGCTTCGCAGGTTCAACTGACTCATGCTGATAAATTATAAACTTTGGAGCTGAACGTGACTGCTCCAACGCCACAAAGTGTCATTGTTTTGATATGTATCCATGGATAAGTTTATGTTATTCGAAACAAGAATACTTAGCTGTGCAGCTTTTCTTTATTCGTCTGGGTTGCCACGCGGTATAATGTAAGAATGAAATTACATGTAAGTACGGAGGTCCGTTTCATGTAGATACTGCAGCGGCAGCTTGTGAAACGTATTTCCCGTGAGCCATATTTCAAGTTCATAGGTTGATTAATTTTTCATTACGCATCTCTTCGTACAATTTCGCGAACGTTCTCCCTATTCTACCTGAACAATATTCATATACGCGGCGCCGCTAATAACGTTCCTGTGTTGTCCTTGTGCGGCCGTGACTTGCAGTCGGCGTTCAACATTCTGTGCGCCCTGGTGCGGCTGTCCGGCTGGCAGGCAATGGTGGCTCTCGCAGTGTTCGCGCTGAGCGCGACGCTCCTCACTCTCCAGCAGCTGTGGATCAAGGTGTGGACGGACGTGTCATCGGCCCACGACGAAGAGACGTCCGAGCACGACGACGACGACGCCCTCGAAGCGCATCGGACCTCATGGGTAGGGGTGCTGGTCGGACTGTGCGTCTTCGATGGTGAGTCCCTTCTTTTCCCCTTACTTATTTTCTCTCGCTCTCTCTCTCTGCTTGATAGTCCATAGACAACGCGCCAAGACGCTCGCACTAAGTCGTGCTCCTCAAAGGGCCTCCATCACTATAGTGCTCCCTGAAGAGCGTGGCTTCTGAGTTTTAGCCAAAGTGGTGTTATTCATGTTGAAGTCTACTTTCTACAAGATGCACTACATCTCCTTTCTGTAATGTATACCACTCCTTGCCGTAATACCTTCAGGCCAAGAAATTATTGTAATAAATGAATAAAAAAGTGAACATACAGAACGCTTCTCCTTTATTTTTCCGGGGGATTTGCCCGAAGGTATATGTGATAATAATAAAAACGGGGGGGGGGGGGGGGGGGCATAAAGTAAACGCATACAGGCGTACTGTCTGAAGAACGCACTACAGCAATGACCCCATTTGTTGTTCGTTATTCAAAAGGTGTAGTTTCCTAAAGCATTTGGCTTCAGTTTGGCCTCGCTGAGCATCTTGTGCCTAATATCTTGAGTACCTGGGCGGGGTGACGGAAGGTGATCAGTCTACTTCATAGAAGCACGAGCTGGGCTCTTTGGCACGTTCCAGTACTTCCGCTTGCTGATCCCCAGGCTCATGAGACTACAGCTGTCACGGCCCAGCCGGAAGTCTCCCAAAACAGACTTCCTCAATTCCGGAAAGGTTGCGGTAAAGGAAGCGGACACGCGGCAGTATACGCGCACGTGTGTCCCTTCGGGGGGAGTAGGCTTCTGGGCTTGCAGGAGAGCTCGGTGGTCGGAAAGTGGCGAGCGATGTAAAATCTCCGTAACTTTTGGTATTTATCTGACACACTCGGTGGCATCGTGTCTGGCTTCTAGTTCTAGAAACGAGAAACGCGGCGTTTCAGTGCTAGAGGCCGCTTGCATACCTAATTCCGAGATGACCAGTGCTTATTAACTATGCTTGTCATGTTATTTTTCTTTCTTTTTTGACAACGTTATATTTTTTATTTCTGAACCTAATAATGCACCCACACGACCAACCACCCGCTGGTAAATAAAGCAATTATTCAAATAATTTTGGAGGAATCAGGAACATCGAAAAGCTACATCAGATAATGGTACATTTCATCTCTTTCTTCTCATTATTGTTCTCCCATCCTTTGCATTAGAACATATTCTTCTTTACGTGTCACGCTGCATTTTTCCGTTTCTGTGGTTCATGTGTCGGTGTGTACAAGAGCGTTGTGGTTGGAATGTGGCACTCGCGAGGAGCCTCATTTGCTAGTGGTCAAGAACGTTTATATTTCGTGAACATGTATGTTCTGTGCACGTCAGCATTACAAGTAATGTCCTTGTATTTTTTAAAATTATTGTTTCTGTTACAACCACTATGAGTACAACTATGTTAGAGTGTAGTAGCTGCAGCGCCTCGTATAGGCACTAACATTTCGTTATATAAAGTTAACAAAAATGAATGTTTGAATAAATGAAACAATTGGCAAATCAGTTCTGCGGAATCCCGCAAGGTGCAGAGAGTATCTCGAGAGGGAAAAATTGTCGTCCACCCAAATATAGCACGAAGCTAGAAAAGGACGCTTCGTAGTTGAGGAAAAATTTGTCCTGGCCCAGGATTCAAACCCGGGACCAACGTCTTTCCTGGACGGTCGCTTTACCATCTGAGCTTGGTGCTACATTTGAGTGGATGACAGTTTTTTCCCCTTTAAATGAAGTAATTAATTAATGATTTATCTAAATCCGGGCCCGGTGCTTGGTGGCTTTCAGTGGTGTGCCGAATAGTCGGGGGCCTCCTGTTGGCGGCCAGCAGCCGCTGCCTCTCGGGGCGTCTGCACAGCGCCATGCTGCAGCACGTCCTAGGCAGTCCGGTATCACTGTTCGACTCGTCGCCCCGGGGCCGAATCCTGAACCGGTTCTCGGCCGATATGGACTTCGTGGACTCGCGCACCTTCCTGAGCGGCAAGCAGACCGTGCAGAGCGTGCTCTTCACCGCGTCCAAGGTGGTCGTCATCGCCACCCAGTCGCCCAACGTGCTCGCCGTCGGCGCAGTCGCTGTGCTCGTCGTCTTCTTCGGACTGGTCCGTGCTTGATCGCGCATGCGCGCTCTCGTTGCAGTTGAATACTCGCGAAGCGCGGTGTTCACAAATGTGTTCTGTGGAAGCTCTTCCCCGGCTCGAGTTTGCTACTTTCCTCAAATTGAAAACACAGCCGTTCATTACCGTTTCACGGTGACTTATAATCACGAGCTACTTCCTATTTCCGCAAACACAGCTTAACTCCAATGCAGTTGGTTGGACGGACGCTGAGAGCACATCATCGCTTAGTACTTATTCATTCATCGTCGCTTAGTAACCTCAACCGAGTGTTGGTGAAACGCGCTAGCCACTTCTTTGCAAAGGTGGCGCTCGAATCTGTTGTCTTGAGTGCAGGTAGAGTGTTGAGTGATGGAACGTTCTTGAATGCAAGAGTAAAAAGAAAGGTCGTACTTGGCGCTCTGAAATGCACCAAGTGAGATCCAAGCGGATGTCAGTGCTCCTGCACTTCAATGCGTTAGTCAGCACTCCTAAATCAAGTTCTCTCGGCAATTTCGGAACTTGGTACTCGGAGACTTTCAGCAACTACATAACTGCATTGGATTTAAGGTGTGTTTGTCAAGTAACCGTCCATCGCCGGAACTAGCGACCTTTGTTTAAGCACAAATTTAAGAACATCAATGGAGGCTCGGCGCTGCCATTTACTAGGGGGAGTCGAGATAGTCTAGTGTAGGTCGGCTATAATGAAAATGAGCGTAAAATATTCTTTATAAGGTTTAATCGCATTTCTGGAGCTCAGTGCGCTTGGTCATTATCAGGGTTGATTAAGGGCAAAGCTTACTTTTTTCGAGCACCAACTGCGGATAGACACAATAACCGACGTCTTAGATTTCAAGATATGTTGTCGCGTACTACCGCCATGTCTGGAAACACTTCCATAAAACGGCCAAGTTGAGTACGTTTTATAATATGACAAAGCGTTGTGAAAACGTATACCTGAATTTAGTTTCTGCAGGAACTTCAAGGACAAATTCACTACCTTTTTTTTTTTTTTTTACTTTCTCCTATGCCTTTACGAAGCCTCTGCTCCTCGGTCATATTCACAAGTGTGGCGGTTCAAATCTCTAAATTAAAAGCGGACTTTAATTATCGTTAAAATATTATTCGTGCCTAATAAACATTTCTATTAAATACATAACAATAGCGTCAAAATTGTCTTCGTATGAATAGTCGGGTGGAGGGGGGTTTGATTAGGCCTTCAGAATTGTTGTGGGATGGTGCAGTTACGGCTAATCTCAATGAAACCGCAGGCCACAGTTGCGCCCCAAGCGATGTGGTGTCGGGCATGCTATTTTCACGCAATCACATACAGCGCACGAATGCTACAATCAACTTGCAGTCAAGCGTTATTTCTTTTCACTCAGAGCAAGCATTCACAGAAGGCGTTATGCAGTAGTTCTCTTGATGCCGATGTGGAGCCCTGCAATCAGCACCAACATCAGGAAGAAATACGCTTTCGGCAGCAAGCATTGTTACTACAAAATATAACCACCATTCTAGAAATCTGTTCTATGCCCTATAGTGTGTTTCCAAACTTTCCATCCATACACGTAATTTCTCAGCCTTATTACAGCTAATTTAGAGGCAACAGTTACAGCGCAAATCCGTCTTGATCCCTGAGGTGAACATCCTCTACGACCTTGGCAAACATCGTGCAGTATTTTGTGCACCTGTATGTCAAAAAACTGTGAAAGATATTAAATAATAATAATAACCCTCAGTATTAGTATAAGGGTGATGCTGTTGAAATGCTGCTTTACCGTTAAATATCAGCTATTCTGCCAAGCTCCGTGGATAGTAGGAAGAACCATTCCGGCCCTGTCGTTACACTTGCCTATTATCACGAGTCTGCTTAACTCATATAGCTACTATTTTTATTTTTGATTCGACAACGTTTCCATGGTGCTTGTAAAAGTGTTGCTTTATTTATATTAAATTTTGTCCCAGATCAACAATCCCGTGTTAGAAATAGATAAAGAGGCGTGTTTGGAAAATAATTTGCGTTAAAAGCGAGAACGGTGTCTTGTGCCAAAATAGGCTCAGTATGGAAAAGAAATAGGATGTAACAGTGTAAGCTCCTATATTATGTGCCGTCGTGCGGCAATATTGCACATATTTCGTAAATATGCATTATAATTGCTCAGCATCGAAAAAAAATTAGGGGGCACAGGCATGCTATCTCTGCTTCTCCTTCCGCTCGTAAAACTAAACTTCACTTCCTACCATCGACACACTTTCGCTTTCTTTTTCTATTTCATGATGCCAAAGATCAGGAAACATAATAAAAAACCGTATTAAATCACTATCACCCGAAGTCAGTGTGCTGAATGTCAGCGACAGCTTTTTTGTTTTTCTTCATTTTCAAAATCGCAACAGATTTCCAGAGCACAGTAAATCGAATATTTACATCAAAACACTATAAGTCAAACTGCAATGGCGTTGTCATTACAATATTGCTCGAGCGCCCTCAAGTGCGCTGCTCAAGACAGCCACTGTCTTGAGCATCACGGAAGGTTGTGCCTTCCGTGATGGCATAAAAAAACCGCCCTACAGAAGCTTCGTAAGCAGTGGAGGCCAGGTGATATAACATTGTGAATTGGCAACTAAGCAGATTGCGGGGGTGAACTAATTGTTCGGTCCTGAGGTTGAGCGCAATGGGAGCTATCGAAAAAGCCTGTTTGTTGATAATTTCTCCTCTGTCGGGCTATACCACACAGCAGTGAAATGGCAGACCGTTATAGCCTGCAGCCAGTAGTTCTAATTCCTTGTGAACCTAACGTAATCTAAAAGCTAGCAACTGCCCCAGCGTACAGCGAAGATTTACACTAGGACACTCGCTATCCATTAGCGCAGCATGAACTTCCTAGCTTTCAGTGCTTGCGCTTCGTGCCTTCCTTTGCATTGCGTCTTTGCTGCGCTATACCTTGTTACAAGTGTGTCTAACACATTAGGCCATGAAAGAAGCTTTACTATTGAAGCTAGTAAAGCGATCGAGGGGAAGCAGTTTAGGCAAATCCATGTACGTCCCATCATCTTGTTAAACCACCATACTTACAGCTTCCGTAGACAGTGAAGCCGGAATTCCGTCTAGTATTTTACAGTGAAGCTGTCTATGGCTAGGGTTCCGTGCATTTTCGTTCTGGGTGAACAAAAACTCAGATCCCGAATTTGATGCAAAATCATTTCATTCTGTGCAGAAGCTTGTACGTCTCATCACTTGGATATGCATTTCGAGCAAATTAGTTATCAATAGGTACCATTTCAAGATCAGTAGACTCTCAGGTAGATAATAAAGGTGTCACAAAGATTTGCCGCTACGCGACAGGCGTAGGCCATGTTTAGGTTCGCACCACCCTCTCTTTATCGGCGTTCCGAGCACATGCGTATCTAGTTTCCTTCCCTTCCGCTCTCGGGAAGCTCCACGGGACGCTCCTCGGGGCGGCGGTCCCGACGTCCACGTGAATGTATATATATATATATATATATATATATAGAGAGAGAGAGAGAGATTGAGAGGGAGAGAAACTTTATTAGACAGGCAAACATTATAAGGGGCGGTAGTCGGAGCCCCTCAGTCCAGGGCCCCACTGTTATTTGCTACTGGCAGATCGCGTTCACGACTGCCAGGGCGTACCTCCTTTGTTAGCGCTTCCCTTTTGCCTCTGCATACGCAGCTGCGTCCGTATAGTACGTATTGTACCTAGCGTTATTGGAGTACATCGATTGAATATGCTGTCCGCGTGCTTTGCGCCTTTTCTTGTTGTACTCAGGATGCATCTTCTTTCTGAATTGGAGCTACTGCAACTTTGGATCTCACCGAAGGAGGGAGAGGTACAGCCTGTTCGGTCAGATAAATGGGGTATGCGGGGATATTAGGTCGAGCCAATATTTACTACCAGTTTTTGTGAAGCTGAGGCGCTCCCTTTGTCGCATCAGAGTGGCCTGCCTCATTTCGTCGCAAGTATTGTGTAATCCCAAAGCTAGCATGCGCTCCGTGGAGGTACATTTAGGCAGGCCCAGAGCCGCCTTGAAAGCTGTTCGAATTATCCTGTTGGCCTGCCTTTCCTCTTCTCTGTTCAGGATTTGGCATGGTAAGCCATACGTGATTCGACTACTCACTAAGGCCTGCACGAGCCTTAGGGTATCGTTTTCTCGCATTCCCGCCTTTCTATACGTCACTCGACGTATCATTTGGGCTATGTTGCGGGTTGTGGATTTGAGGGTTTTGAGCATCTGTGCTGCTCTCCCGTCGCTCTGAAGCCAAAAAACCAGGACTCGCATCGTGGGTACCTCTCGGACCGTTTGGCCCTCAACCTTTCGCATGTATCCGGATGACCTCGGATTTTTCGGGCGCGCACTTCAGCCCACTCGTTCGGGAAAATTTCTCCACCGCTAATACCGTCGTTTGGAGCGTACATTCAATATCCCCTAGGGCACCTCTGCTCGCCCACAGCGTGATATCGTCCGCTCAGAGCGTGTAACCTAGGTCGGGAATGTGATCTCGATCGCCGCACGCGAGGCGACACATCGCCAAGTTGAAGAGCAGAGGAGATATTATCGCTCCTTGAGGGGTTCCTTTGCTACGGATTTTAAATATCTGCGTTGTGATTTGGCCAATACTGATGCTCGTCTCGTGGTTGAAAAGAAACGCCCTTATGTAATTGTAGGCGCGCTCACCACAACCCGCGAGTTCGAGTACCTCGAGTATTGCGGCGTGAGAGACGTTGTCGGAGGCTCCTTTAAGGTCTAGTGCTAGGGCTAGTCTCTCGTCACCGTATGGTATATTAGTTAGAATTTCGTCCTTAAGTTAAAATATCGCGTCTTGACGCAGTAAACGCGTGCGAAATCCTAACATGGAGTCTGGGAACCAGCTCCGCTCTTCCAGGTATCGCTGTAGTCTGCTGTGGATCACCCTCTCATAGAGCTTACCCAGGCAGGACATGAGCGATACTGGCCGGAGTGTATCGATCGAGGGATTCTTTTTTGCTATGGCGATCATGATTATTTTAGCCAATTTCCATTCTTGGTGCGAGTCTCCCTTGTCCCAGTACTCGCTATTGAAAATATTTGTTATTTTCGCTGGGCCCACCCAATGCATGTTTCGAATCATTGAATTTGTGATCGTGTCTGGGTCCGGTGCCAAGTTTTTAACTGCTGCTTGCACCGCTTCGTACACTTCCCCGTACGTTTTTTCTTCGTCTAATTTAGGGTTGGCCTCTCTCACGTATGGTCTCGTCGTATAGGGCGATCCCGCCACGGGTGAGGGTCCTATGTATTTGTTCTGAAGGACATGGACTAGTTCTTGGTCTGTACCCTCGAAGTTGTCTGCTATGATTTGGAGCTTCTTGTTACTCTCAGTACGTGTACTCATTGGGTCTAGCATGCTCCGGAGTGTTCACCACGTACTGGTCGTTTCCAGAGTCCCTCATAGGGTTCCGCCGAACGTCGCCCACTCGTTTTTAGCTAGTTCGTTGGCGTGGCCTTAGGATTTCTTTCCCAAAGAGCGATGCGTTGTCTCAGGTATTTGTTTAGGCGTTGTCTTTTCCACCTCTTGACGATTTTCCGCCTCTCTTCCCATAGGATGACAAGGTGAGAATGTATCACCGGCGCCTCTTCGGTGCGCTCAATGGCTTTGGTGGTGTCCCCGTGCACTTGTTGAAGGAATTGAGTCCATTCCCGCATGTTGGTCGGGGCGGTATCCGACTCCTCCAGCCCCCTCTGGAGTTCTCTATAACGAGGCGAGTCGGTTAACTTCGTGGTTCCTATTGTTCTCCATATGTTGTGTGTGGAGAGTGCTATTCTGATTATGTCGTGATCGCTTCCCACGTTTTCGTCGATGAAAACCCATTGTACGTCTCTGACGTTAATTGTAAATGCGCGGTCGGGCACCGTGTCTCTGCTCATACTGTTACCCACGCGTGTCTGTTTTCCAATTGATTGATTGCCCGTAAACACAAAGCCGTGGTGGGGTGCTCAAGTCGGAACCCACTGGGCGATGTTTTCGCGTATCCTCATAGTATATGTGGTGCGTTAATGTCGCCAACTATCACCGCCTTATCCCTGGTGCCCGTTAAATCCTTTGTTGCCAAGAGAATTTGGGGTAGATCATCCCTTTGCTTTTTGGGGAACTGTGCAGATTTGTGATTATTGTGTGTACCTTACGTTTCTTTGGCATCACACTGATAACTATGGAATCAGTATCTCCCTCAATTTGTGGAAGCGTTAATCAGTGAGCGTTTATCGGCTTGCTGACCAGCGTGGCGACCTTCGAATTTTGGGGATATCTCAGGGTGTAGTATCTCTGCATTTTGGCCGGCTTGGCTCCGTCCTCCTGCAGACTTATCACGTTGGGAGCGATTTCGAAGTTTTTGATAAATTGACGAAGTGCTGCCGCTTTCCTGGAAAAGGAGCGGCAGTTCCATTGCCAGATCTCCAATTGTTCTGAATTTAGTATTCGTTGTGGTTTCATAGTGTGATTAGCCATGTTGCTCACGCTTGTTGTATGCCCGTGACGTTTCCGCGTCCGAGGCGGCGGATTCTGTTATGCAGTGGCTTATTTTAGCTTTTGCCGAACCCGCTCCAATCACAATCATATACATTCGCAAAAAACACGAATGTATATAAAAAACCACAAAGGCAAGTTGCCGTTCTTCATTTTGAATTTCACTTCTGTCATCGTAATGGGGAGTCCGCGTATAATCAGGACTCCTGAGAATCAGCGTGCACACGAAGAGAGACGACAGGAACAGAGACGAGAACGCAATAGTCGGCGGCGGGCGGCAAACAACACCGCTGAAAATGTGTTCGTACCTTTGTTTAAAATTCTGCGTCACCTCTGTGTCGTGTGATAAACAGCTTCGCTGGTCATCCACCTTCACAAAGTGTAATGGCCCATGATTTTTTGTAACAAAGTTTATGGTCGATATTTAAGCATGCATGGTAAGGATTATTGTCCTAAACACAACGCACTTGTGGACACAAGCATAACCACAAAAGCAGACATAACACAAGCGGTGACAAGCAGGAGTGCACTCAGCGCTCGCGCTTCTGCGTTTTTGTCTTCCACGGCGTGTCCACAAGAGCGCCGCTTTTATAACAATAACGGTCACGCAACTAGCCCACCAATATCACTTAAGCAAGTTGTAATAACTCGGCGCTCGTCCTGTTCGCAGAAACTATCCGTGAGCGCCTCCTACAGGGCGCGCTTCTTCGAGAGCGTGGTGCTGTCGCGGCTCCTGGCGCACGTCACCGAGACGCTGGAGTGCCTGAGCAGCCTGCGAGCCTATGGCGTGGTGCGGCGGGCCTGCGACCGCTTCTGCCACCTGGCGGACGCCAACACGCGTGGCTACTCTGCCTTCTGCGACACTTACAAGTTCACGCGCGTCATCACCTCCACGTGCGGGTTCGTCGTCGTGCTCGCCACGCTGCTACTCAACGTCGTCTTCGTCGACAAGTGGGACTCGAGCCGCATCGGCCTCGCCATGAGCTCGGCATCGTCGGTGAGATATTTTCTGTGAGAACATGGCCTCCAAGAGTGTGGTGGCGTGCATCGCCCGATCTCGGAGGCTATGATTTGAACATGGGGTTTAATAGAAAAGTTACTCGAGGAAAATCTAGCACTAGTCTCTACGGGAAGCGGCCAACATTGCGTTTCAGCCAGCATGGAAATGATGGACGGCGCATGTATTTGCGGAAACATTGTCCTTCTTGCTTCATACGGCTTGATAGCTTTGCAAATTATTCTTTTTCAACAAAATATTGCGTTAAGAATGGCATGCGCGTAGAGGATAATTCCCCCTTGTTTTGCTTAACAACTATGAGGGCTCGGAAGTTCAGAAAAATAAAGCGTAATAAATAACCTCACAATAACGTTTCAAGCCACGAGCACGCGAATAAGCAAATCCATGTAATACCCATCATTATCATGGTAACTGAACAATGGCAGCACCAGAGTTATCTATGGTAGCTTTTGTAGGACAGCCTATGCATTGAAACACAGCACGTAAAACACGCGATCCATCGGCCGGAGGATGGCTAGCTTGTCAAGCACGTTGGTAGCTTGTTTTGTGTCCCGAATTTTTGACATTCCAAGGTTACCCGCGAAATATAATGCACACCGTAGATGAGGGTCCGGGTTTACTTTAAGCACTTGGAGCTTCCTTATTGCGAACCTAGTGCTAGGCTACAGGAGCGTATTCGCGTTCTGACAACTGTAAAACGCAGGCTCGTGCGGCCGGAAACGGAGTACGCACGTTGTTCTAAGCCGTTTAGGTCATAACCGCTAAACCACCGCTATAAGTGGAGTTGAAACCAGTTATCTGTAACGATAATTCGGCGGTCTTTATGGGCCGATCTCAAAGATACTGCAGTCAAAAAAGAGGGCCGTTCTTGGTACTAGCCACTGAGTGTGTGCCATTAAGTATGTATCACTTTTCATTGAAGCTCTTCGACTCCAAATTGGGTCACTGGGTATCACCACTAACAACACCATGCGTTGCACTCAGCATTAGCTCTCAACAAGTCGCACAATCATTAAACGTTCGCAGCATAACAGCTATATGATTCATAGCAAACATTGTCTACCAAACCAAGCATGTTTGGCATTACGTCGATGTCAATAGAAGTTGATTCCGCTATCATTTCTTTATTGCACGTGCCCAGAACCTTTTCTCTGAGGCAATGTCATTGTGTAATTGAATATAAAGACGATTTGTAATTGGTAATTTGCGTATATTCATCAATGTCGAATTTCGCAAGTAATTGACACATATGCAGGTAATGTTCCGTTTATTCTGCCATCACTAACAACAATAGAGAATGATACTTTCCTCTTCTTCTCATCCCTGTCCTTCTTCTTTCTTCTCGCTCACGAAGTCAGTCATCATTCTTTTATGGTCATTACACAGCCCCCCCCCCCCCCCCCCCCCCTTGATCGTCAACTCTCCTGGGTTGACAAGGCACCACATTGCCGACCGATGGCATCACAGTCGCGTTTTCTGGTCCAATGTACAAAATAGATAAGACTCCTTGTTGGCTGGCTGTCTACAGCACGATATAAGGACCCGTGAAATAAGCTTTTGAGCCTTGCAAACTTCTTCGAACCAGAATAAAATCTCCTACTTTGATGTCAGGTGCCATTGTGGAGGGAGCACGGTCGTAATTACACTTCATGGCGACCTTATATTTCTCGTCCTCTTCTACCGATTTCTTGCGTTGTTGGAGGGTCAACACGTTTGTAAGGTCAAGAAGGTGATCAGCTGCAAGCCAGTTTGATTTCCCATGGTAAGCGAAATATGGACGCAGTTGTATTAGAGTGGTTATGGTGATTAGCAGCCGCTTCAGCACACTTCCAACCACCTCGGAATTCCGGGTAGAGTGTGACAGCTTGATATCTGTTATCGCTCTCTCGACCAACCCGTTGGTTTCCGGATGATAGGGTGCACCAAAACAAAGTTGTATTTATTTTATTTATTTATTTACACAAACTGCAGACCAGAAGGGCTATTGCAGGAGTGGTGAATACAATATGTGGCAAATACAAATCGCAATACAAAAGAGCATACGTGAGAACATGTTTAACTCAGTAGCATCCCCAAATTCTTTATGTGGTAAGCAACGGATGGAACTGGGCAGATCATTCTAGAGTTCAATAGTCCTAGGAAAAAAAACTGTATTTCAAAGGGTTGGTGCGAGCGAAAAAGACCGATAAGTTTCAGTGATTGCTGTTTCTCGGGATTAGAGTCTTTGTACGGGTCAGACAAGTGTTAGGAGAGGCATAATGTGGAGAGTAAAATAGAGAGTGTAGAAGTTTCAAAGAGTCAATGTAACGGCGGTGAGAAAGAGGGGTAAACCAAGCATGTGCAGATGAGTAAGCCTTGCAATTCTTGCTTCAGCCATTTCTTCATTTCGCGGGACATGCCGTATCGTTTCTTCCGGACAGCAGCAGTGTCACTCAGCTTGAAAGGCACCATTGAACCTTGGCCGCTGGTGGACACTGACCGACGCATATTAGTTTTGGATACTTGTTCGGCCCCACTTAACTTGCATTTACCAGCTTCGTTTTGTAGATGTAGATGTAGAGCCTTGGAGTTACTGGCACATACCCACTCTGAGCGATTGGCCAAGAACCGGGTAGTTTGAAATAACAATCAGAAGGGAGATGTATTCACCCCATTGTTTCAACCGAGTGCTCCACTTCTACGTCTTCGCGCCATGATATATTCATTATCATCCTATTCATGTCAGGCCGATCCAAGAGAAAACTATGCGGAATCCTATACAATGAGTGCCTCGACATCCATCTTGGTACCTTGGTAACCCACGTATACCTTAGCCCATATATCAAGTGCTCGAGAACTGCCATCATAACTACGCAGTTTAGTAACCTTGCCGATGAATGTCTCTTCTGGAGAAATCAGTCGGGGGTTGACAATGCTCACCGACGCCCCGTTGTCAAATAGGACTTCAGTTGGCCTTCCGTTCACGGTCATTCTGGCATAAAGCAAAACCTTCGATTGACTTTGCCAAATGAACTATTTCTTTCGGCGCAGCCGGGTAGAATAGAGCGCCCTGATTGTCCCTGTCGTTCTGCTCGTGATTTCCTTTGAAGGCTGATTCTTGCAATGTGGTGTGGCCACAAGAAGCGTTACAGCAAGAGCACCTCTGGTCACACGTTAAGCTTGTGGCGGAGGAGAATCGGCCATTGGTGTTACTTGTCTCATTGTAAGGTGAGAACACATTGGTGGAGATATTCCTGAGGGAATGCAATAGTTGTGCTAACGTCGCGTGTGGTCTAGGGAGAACTTCGCACTGAGAAATCTTCGTTATCTCATGACTTATTAGCGCGACTACAGAGGATTCAGATAGGTTCGGGTCGGCAAGTTGCAAGAGTCGTTCTTCAAAGTAGTAGTCGGCAGCTGTTCCTTCTCGATGCTAGAAAAAATAGCCTTGTCCCAATATTCAACAAAATTCTGGTCAAACGAAACAGATTTTCCATTCGACCCATGGTTCCGATGCATGGCTTGGTATCCTCAAATCGAACCACCTCCTAGCGTTTCCCGTAATAAAACGATGCCTATATTGTTAATGCGATCACAGTCATTCCACTTATATTGCAAGCATGCGTATCCAAAAAAATGCTGGCTCTCCCGTAATCGAGAGTATATGTAAGCATGAAATGACTACCTTATGACGTCTTTGTTGCCTGTGGTGCCGCCGCCTTCAACCGCTTTTCTTCTTCCAACAGTGCAGCGCACCCAGCGTCTGTCGCTACTTTTTCTTCTGTCGCAGACCGCTCACGACTCACGGACCGCTGGCGTTCAAAAAAGCACAGGCAACCTCTCTATTTGCCTTTTGAGCCTCGCTATTGGAAATGACAAATACAACTTCAGCGTACTAGAAGTTACAGCTTGAGTGATGTAGATGGTAACAAATGATGTAAACATTAGGGAGAAATCGGAAGCAATAGTTTTTTGTAACTTGTTTGGGAAGTATCTAGCGTATGTAATGCGGTCCTGTACAGAGGGTTGAGGGCCAGAGACCGCGTTTTGTTAACTTTTGACTGGCTGCCCCCGATGATCTCATTTGTGCCCGGATAACGGCTCTGGCTTTTGGCTCAAGGTCATTTGAAGGTCGCCAACAACGGGAGCTAAAAGCATTTCATGCTTAAAAACTGAAGCCAGACCGAGGGTCTTGACTGCGTATCATCAAAAAAAATCATGAACAACTACTTCTCGCGTAGCATGCCTTGGGAAGTTCAACGCTGACGTTAAAACCCTCAACAGTCGTTCACTCCTGTTGCATTAGCTGCTCCTGCGACCGCAAAAGTGTTTCACAACTCAGCTACTCCTTGCTCATTGGTTGTCACTGCGTCAGTGGCTACTTGATCTGTGGACCCACTGTTCGAGCTCGGTCGCCTGAATATCAACTCTTACTGAACCCTTGGAGCCTATTTCATCAAGGGTGATGTTAGCCTTATGAACTAGGAACGTGAAGAAGTCCGGTGTGCTGACTTGTTCTGGAAGGTCGATGGCAACGTCTCCATTTTCCTGGCATGTCTTGGTGAGTAGGTGGCTGTCCTCGCGCTGGGCGATCGTGAACGACACCCACATAGCCCAACACTGTGTGACTGCGCCAAAATGCAATGTTCCGTTTATTCTGCCATCACTAACAGTCATAGAGAATCGTCTTCTTCTCTGCCCTGTCCCCCTCCTTTCTTTTCGTTCACGAAGTCGGTCTTCCTCCTTTTATGATCATTACAATGCATACAAATCTGTTGATGTGGCAACAGATGACAATGTATTAGCATGCTTACCAATTCATTAGAGCAGCGATGCTTTGGCGTCTATTTCACGAATTTGTTTTTATACGTAATTGCTGAAATTGATTGGAAAGAATTCTTAAAGGTAAATAAAGTGACAGTCTTTTTTATTTATGGTTCATTATGTTTTGAAAGATTCCATCTGTTCAGAAAGGAGGTCTCCATTAAGGACGCGGTTACACTTGCCTACAAGTTAATCACAAGTGGTTATTGGGTGAACACGCATAACGTAACAAAGCCTGTTTTGTTGCTATCAAAACCAGACACCTATTCCGGCTTGGTCAACCAACTATGCCGTTTATTTTATAATGCTGAGTTGCTTTAAAAACGATAAACAGCACCCATATACACAGTACATACGAAATATTGAAGAATCATCCCTTCAAGCAGCTTTTCATCTTTGACTTCTTTTATGATGCAGCAAATTTTGAACCGCCTCTGACAATTTTTTTACTTAGCGACGCGATATGCTAGATGTCTTTACCTACAGCAATAAATTCGACACATAGGGATTTATCCGTGATCAATTCAAACAATCAAATTCCCCTCTTTGGTGCACACTTTTAGTTTTTGTAGTATGTGCATTTACGTTTTGTTCATATTCCCCTAGTTTAACACATTCACTTTCTCTGGAAATTGTTGGAATCGTTTACATCGTATATACACGTTTCTGCACTGTTGTACCCATGAATTCACTTTGTTTCTTGTTACTGGAAAATAGAAAAATGTAGTTGTAAATAGCGTAGGAACAGAGATAAAACCGATTGACCACGTATTTACCACAGACTATGACTAGTTTTGTACATGACAAGTGATTTGAACATGACGCTTGGGTGTTCTTTAACTTTCCCAGAATAATGCATCTACAATCATCATCATCATCATCATCAGCCTATATTTTATGTCCACTGCAGGACGAAGGCCTCTCCCTGCGATCTCCAATTACCCCTGTCTTGCGCTAGCCTATTCCAACTTGCGCCTGCAAATTTCCTAACTTCATCATCCCATCTGGTTTTCTGCCGACCTCGACTGCGCTTCCCTTCTCTTGGTATCCATTCTGTAACCCTAATGGTGCACCGGTTATCCATCCTACGCTTTACATGGCCAGCCCAGCTCTATTTCTTCCGCTTAATGTCAACTAGAATATCGACTATCCCCGTTTGTTCTCTGATCCACATCGCTCTCTTCCTGTCTCTTAACGTTACGCCTAACATTTTTCGTTCCATCGCTCCTTGTGCGGCCCTTAACTTGTTCTCGAGCTTCTTTGTTAACCTCCAAGTTTCTGCCCCATATGTTAGCACCGGTAGAATGCCATGATTGTACACTTTTCTTTTCAGCGACAGTGGTAAGCTCCCAGTCAGGATTTGGCAATGCCTGCCGTATACACTCCAACCCAATTTTATTCTTCTGTAAATTTCTTTCTCGTGATCAGGGTCTCCTGTGAGTAATTGACCTAGGTAAACGCACTCCTTTACAGACTCTAGAGGCTGACTGGCGATCCTGAATTCTTGTTCTCTTGCCAGGCTATTGAACATTATCTTTGTCTTCTGCATATTCATCTTCAACCCAATTCTTACACTTTCTCGATTAAGGTCCTCAATCATTTGCTGTAATTCCGTCTCCATTGTTGCTGAATAGGACAATGTCATCTGCAAACCGAAGGTTGCTGAGATATTCGCCGTTGATCCTCACTCCTAAGCCTTCCCAGTCTAAGAGCTTGAATACTTCTTCTAAGCATGCAGTGAATAGCATTGGAGAGATTGTGTCTCCTTGCCTGACCCCTTTCTTGATAGGTAACTTTCTACTTTTCTTGCGGAGAATCAAGGTAGCTGTGGAATCCTTGTATATGTTTGCTGAGATATTCACGTATGCCTCCTGTACTCCTTGATTACGCAATGCCTCTATGACTGCTCGTATCTCTACTGAATCAAATGCATTTTCCTAATCTATGAAAGCCATAGAGAGAGGTTGATTGTACTCCGCAGATTTCTCGATTACCTGATTGATGACATGGATATGATCCATCGTAGAATATCCCTTCCTGAAGCCAGCCTGTTCTCTTGGTTGGCTGAAGTCAAGTGTTGCCCTGATTCTATTGGAAATTATCTTGGTGAATATTTTATACAATACTGAAAGCAAGCTAATGGGTCTATAATTCTTCAGTTCTTTAATGTCTCCCTTCTTATGGATTAGTATAATTTTGGCGTTGTTCCAGCTCTCTGGTACACTTGAAGTTGTGAGGCATTGTGTATAAAGGGCCGCAAGCTTTTCAAGCATGATATCTCCTCCATCTTTGATTAAATCTACTGTTATTCCATCTTCTCCAGCAGCGTTTCCCCTGGTCATGTCTTTCAAGGCCCTTCTAACTTCAGCGCTAGTTATAGAAGGAGCCTCTGTATCCGGTTTATCACTATTTACGAATGAAAGTAGCTTGGCTGTTCTGGGCACTTGTACAGGTCAGTATAGAATTCTTCCGCTGCTTTTACTATGTCATCGAAATTGCTGTTGATATTACCATGCTTATTTTCAGTGCATTACATCTTGCCTTGTCCTATGCCAAGCTTTCTTCTTACTGATTTAATGATGCGTCCATATTTTACGGCTTCCTCAATCTTTCCCACGTTATAATTTCGAATATCCCTTACTTTCTTCTTGTTGACCAGTTTTGACAGTTCAGCGAATTCTATCTGATCTCTTGAGTTGGACATTTTCATGTTTTGCCGTTTCTTTATTAGGTCCTTTGTTTCTTGGGAGAGCTTACCTACTGGTTGCCTTGGTGCCCTACCTCCCACTTCAATTGCTGCTTCTGAGATCAACCTAGTTACGGTTTCATTCATTACCTCTATGTTGTCTTATCTTCCTTTTCTAAAGCTGCATATTTGTTTGCAAGCACCAGGCTGAATTGGTCGGCTTTTACCCTTACTGCCTCTAGATTGGCCTGTTTCCTCTTGACTGATTTCACTCTCTCTCTCTTCAAATTGAGAGAAATCCTAGACCTCACTAACCTATGGTCACTGTACTTAACCTTACCTAACACTTCTACATCCTGCACTATGCTTGGATCGGCAGAGAGTATGAAATCTATTTCATTCCTTGTTTCTCCATTAGGGCATTTTCAGGTCCAATTCCTGTTACTGCGCTTCCTGAAGAATGTATTCATTATTCGGAGCCTATTCCTTTCAGCGAATTCCACTAACATCTCTCCTCTTGCATTCCTAGAATCGATGCCGTAGTTGCCAATTGCTTGCTCACCATCCTGCTCTTTTTCCACTTTTGCATTGAAGTCGCCCATGACTAAAGTATACTGAGTTTGCACCTTTCTCATTGCTAATTCAACATCTTCATAAAACTGTTCTATTTCTTCATCATCGTGACTAGAGGCCAATCTACAGCATCTACTTGCAAACGTCAAAACATAACACACTAGGATAAGAATGAAAAGCAAGAGTGATAAGGGGAACCGAAGGGCTCATTTTTCAGCAGAAAGGAGCCCATATACACATCTTCCAATACGAATATTAAATATTGAATTTGAATAGTCAGACGCAGACGCATAGCAGGGATGTTTATTTCGGTATAATTAGCTGGGACGCCAGCATCACTAGTGCAAGAAAAAAACAGCTATCAGACACAAATGAGCAGTTTTAAATACAGGGTGAATAATTGCCATTAAAAACGCACGAATAGCCTCTCAGTATTTGCAGAGCCTATTTGAAAAATCACTTTCCTAGAATCAATGCCTGCAGTATGAATAGCTTTCCAGAAATGCTAAATAAATGGTTGCCGAAAAAAATCAAAAGTTGTGACTAAGAAAAGCTGCTAGAGGACTTGTGTGCCGTACAGACATATAAGCGGGCCCGTTGCAAGGAAAATATCCCTGGTTGTTGAGTAAAAGATATAAATGATACATGACAACATTGCCAAAACCACTAAAAGACAGTCTACAGGCAAAAACTCATATTTGTCATGTATACGGTCGCCGCGAAACCGTAAACAAAGCTACGTCTTATTGATTTCGTTTGCGCATTGCTTAGAAAGCTCTTGTTGTCTCATTTCTGATAATTTGCAATACTTTGCTTAGCAGAAAGAGAACAATAACCGGTAGGTTGTTGCGATATAGTTGGTCAGTTTCGATATTTCGAATACCGAGTAGTTTATTTTCGAATTCAATTCGTATTCGAAACTTGAACTATTGCCCCACTCAAAACATTTAGAAACAACTATACGAAGCCAGCAGGGAAGTAGCCAAGCGTAAGAAAAATTAGCAGTTTTATTAAGATGTGCCAATAGTTAGAAGTTAGGGTTAATTTTACGATAATATGGGCATTCTTTAAAGGTGAAAGGAAATAAAAGCAGAACAAAAGGCACCGACTCCACCGGCCCGAAGCGAACCCAGAGCTCGCCGAGCGCTCACGAGTGGGGTCGAATTCCACACCAAGAGCAGAGTCTGGCAACTCGAAAATATATCAGGGATGGTACGGAGTCAATGCAACCAGCATCAAGCAGCAATCGTATATTGGCACTTAGTTTTTTTTGTTTTTTGTTTTATTTGTCTGAGCACGCGTCTCCATAGTGTGGATCAGTACGCACGCATTCCGTTAATTTTAGCTCGCTTGTTTGAGGAAGCTTACATCAAAAACAAAGATAGCAACGCCAGGACACTAGTACTACAGTACAACAATCTGTTCAGGTTGCTGCAGTCGGTACCAGTCGGTACCTGCAGGTACCGACTGCAGGTACCGGTAAATGCAGATAGCAGTCCGTCTGTGAAACAAGGGATGCAGCTGCTTCGTGAATGGTGTGCTAAAATGTCCTTGGACTTCATGTGGCAATATTTTCATCAGCGAATAGCCTTTCAGCGTGCCCCTCTCAGGCCTGCTGAGAGACGCAGTGGCATTGGCTGAAAAATTGCCTTGCGTTGAGTCGTTGGGGGTTGTCGTATTGCTTCGCAGGTGCCGCTTGCCATGATGTACTTGTGCGTGCTCCTCTTCAACATGCTCCAGATGGTGGTCAGCTTCGAGCGGTGCCTCGAGTACTCGCAGCTTCCGCAAGAGGTGAGAGTCAGAAGCGCTGAAATGCAGAAGAATTAGTAACGGGGCGAGCTGGTACACTTGTGCCATGAAACCAGCAGCGCTAAAGACACAACACGAACGAAAGAACAATAACGACATATGCGTAGTTTTATATGTTAGAGATGGTGACACGCCCACATATCCCCTTCAGGCGCGAATTCATTCTGTCCAGTTAAAATTTCTTTTCACCACGTTTCTTGCATCTTCATATTTAATAAAAGCGTACAGCTGCAGAATAGACCCAGAATTTTTAATTACTCATTGAGTTTTGTCAAGCTCACAGAATTTAGACTCCACGCACAAACACTTTACAGGAACGTCCGATGTGAGAACATTGACTATTTTATGTGCAGCATGCATGGAAAGAACCCATCCAGCAACGTGAAAAATCATTTTGCCTGATCTAAACAGTGAAAAAAGGAACACTCTACGTGACGACATAGTGATAACCCTACAACGCTTTGCATATAGTATTCAAACTTGCAGCTCTTGTCCAATCAAGAGCGCTTACGATATATGCTATACATTTGAAATGTCATTGGGCTTTTCATCATGCGACTTAACTGTGGCAGAACAAGGAATGTCGTTGCTGCCAACGTTTCGACAAGGGTACTTGTCAGTCCTCTTGTTGACTACGCAGGCTTCAGCGACATTCCCTCCTCTACCACAGTTAATCACTTCAAGACTCCGTCTTCCTGTAAACGTCTTACTTTGAAATATTTTTATCGCAGTTGTTGCTCTTCATGCACTACCTGGGCGCGCACAATTGTACACATAGCTCCTGAAGGGGATATTAATATTCGCCAACACCGCCCGATGGCAAAATGAAGATTACAGCTTTCGTTGAGTTGCCCCACCCTGATTTAGACGCTTATAACCTCACGTTGTGGGTCAGAGATAGAGATGGTGGGTTAATTTTTTTAATCGATTAACGATGAATCATTCAGAATTTTGGCCTTTAATCGATCAATCGCTTTCGATGCAGGGTTTTTCATCGATTAATTGATTAATCTAAATTTTTGCCGTACACCTTTAAAAAGGTTGGAACACAGTTATTTACTTTTGTAGGGCCCTATTTTAATGTTTCAGAAGTGGAACCAAGTTTGAAAGACAAGTGTATAAACGTAAAAGTATAATGTTTAACTTCTTAAAGGCTAAATATAGTTGGCGCTTGTGGCTTTTGAAAATATAAACAATATATGTTATAAAATGGCTCTTAGTGCAGACAGAGACAGAAGAAAGGGGGAAGGCAGAGAGGTTAACCAGAGGGGAAGATCCGGTTTGTTACCCTAGGTTGGGGAGAGAGGGCAGGTGTAGGTAAAGTGACAGGGAAGTAGAGAGACAGAAAGAAAGGGAGCACAAATACGCAATCATAGTCGGTCACTATCGCTGTATACTATGACCGCGCAAAACAGTAGGACTTCTAGGACTAGGCTACAGCCGTTTATCCAAGCCTGTTCTTAAACACTGCAACAGTGCCCTCGTCGCCCTTCACTGCGATGGCTTCTTATGTCAGAATTCTAAAATTATTTCCTGAATTAAATGTCTTTGGTCAAACCACGCTATCGTGATTGCTAGTGACCGTCTGTAAATTCTAGCGAGGACAGTCAGAGAGAAGGTGTTGAAGGGTCTGCTCGTTACCACAGTCATCACACCAGACGTCGTCGGCGCATACGTTTCGTAATGCAAAAGACTTCGTAAACTACAGACTCACACTTTTCTATCCCCTGCCTACCGTCACAAAATTTACCCAGGAATATAGCATGCCTCAGCCTGCAAGTTTTCTTCTGCTAGCAGAGCGAACCTAAACTACATTATGTGGCAACGCAAGAACCACTCCTCTACTCCTAACCATTGTAGAGTTTTAAATAGTCGGGAGCTGTGGGAGGCTGCCATGTGCAGCTATAGCCCCGAACTTCAGGAAGCTATCCTGAGGTGGGCTGAGGTGGTAGAGGAGGCCTACCGCGAGTAAGATAGCCTCCCTCTCCTTCTTCTCCAAGCCTCTTTCCTTTTAAGATAGGATAAACAAAGTTGTCTCTCTCTCTCTCGTAAAGGCCACTCCTAGACATGTTCGACAAAGCAGGGTACGTTCGCGTAGGCGGAGTCCAGCTGGCATGCGGAGGCGGACAGAAGAGAGTATGTAGTGCAACCGGCTGTTTTGAAAACTTCGAGTGTTCCGCATGGAGAACGTGATATCCCGGTTGAGCATTCGAAGTTTTCTAGCGGCATCTGTCCATGATAACGGTATCTACTCCTCTTCGTCGCCTTGAAGAGCCAACCGAGCAGCGTTATTGGCGTGCTCGTTACTTATTACGCCGCAGTGACATGGAAGCCACTGAAATGTGACGTGGTGTCCTTTCTCAGTCAAGGTATGGATTAGTTCTGTAATCTCGAATACCAATTGTTTGTGCGGTCCGCGCCGCAGGGCTGATAGCAAAGACTTCACAGCAGCCTTCAAGTCATTGAATATTGACCATCTTCGAGGTTGTTCATCACTGACGAGACGAAATGCAGCGGGAAAAGCTGGAAGTTCCGCAGCCGTCGATGTCGTTGGGTGACACTTCTTGAAACTAATGGTGCTGGCTCTCGCTGGTTCCAGCGGACTACGGCTCCAGAGGAACATTAGAGAGTTGCTCATCCATCAATATAAATGTGTACGTTGTCGGCGTACCTCTCGTGCAAAAGGAGCAGAGTTAGTAGTTTAAACAGCAAGTGATGATTGCACAGACGTTTTTCTGATTCCTGGTACGGTGAGCTGCACTGCAGGCCGAGTGACACACCATGGAGAAATTCATGGATTAGTTGGGTTGAAGCCTGATGGAAGACGGGTGCGATAATCTGAAATAGCAATACAAAATTATGCCTGTAGCCTTTCTGCCGGTAGTGTGGCAAGATGATGGGAAAGGGCTCGGGGAAAGTGCCTAATGTGCACCCTCAGCACTTCCACCGTAATGTGTGTTTATATTTACAGTTTTCCCATACCGATCAACACTTGCACGACAAATCTTCGTGCTCTACTGGTATTCAAGCTCGGTCTCTCAGAGTTTGTGTGTACTTGCCAAAATGCACATCAACATTGGCGACTATTGCAATCGCCCAGGGCCAACGAATACAAGAACTTAGAGCAGAATTAAACAAGATCCATGGTACTAGTCAAACCCTGTACAGTACAGTTTAAAAAGAAATAAGAAAGATGCCAAAAGTGAAAGAGGAGTTTCAACTGATGCAAGAAGTTGTAATATGCACAGGGGAAAAGAAAATTACTGGTTAAGAATTTTAAACCACGTGCTATTTTCCACGGAATGCAGTGATGTCAATTGGCTGGGATGTTTGGGTGAAACCGATATGTATTTGAATGGCCACACAACCAGCATGCGAGAATAGATATTCGGGCTATAGATTTGGTTAAATCGACATGGAACTCCATCGCTATGTCAAATACATGCTTTAAGCCGGCACGCATGCTGTGCCACGTCTTTAGTGGACTGGGAGTGGCACCACGATCAACTACTGGGTTGCTATAGTATCCCTTGAACTGCAAGGACCTTTCAAGCTTTCGGCTTCGGGCGGTGCGTGTGGTGTGGGGGAAGAGAGGGGAAGCGCTCGGCTCGGCATCTCTCGGGACTCGGAGAAACAGCTGACAGTCGCTCTACTACAGCCGCACAGTCAGGGCTCGCGTGCGCCGCGATTCCAGTACGTTTTCAAAATTTTCGCGCCACTCCTGTCAAGCCCTCGAAAACGATTAAACGAACATGTCTAATCGATTAGGTCGAATTAATGAAAGGTGGACATCGATGAAGATCAATCGTTTTGTGGAATACATTTAAGCGATTATTCGTTCATCGATCACCGAACCTAGACAGAGAGCAAAGGGTGATAGCCGATATTATAATCAACATTAAGAGAAAAAAATGGAGCTGGGCAGGCCATGTAATGCGTAGGATGGATAACCAGTGGATCATTAGAGTTACAGAATGGATACCAAGAGAAGGGAAGCGCAGTCGCGGACGGCAGAAAACTCGGTGGGGTGATGAAGTTGGGAAATCTGCAGGCGCATGTTGGAATCAGCTAGCGCAAGACAGGGGTAATTGGAGATTGCAGGGAGAGGCCTTCGTCCTGCCGTGGACATAAATACAGGCTGATGATGATTATGATGAACCTCACAGTATACGTCGCGAATTTGCGACAACCAGCTCTGGTAAACGGCTGCATTTATGTCGCCTGGACCTCGACCTGCTTTGCCAAATATGGCAAAAAATTCTATGCAGGCAGCTTTATGCATGTAGTCGGCCGTCTCTATACAAATGCTGTTGTTCATCAATTGTCTTTAGTTCGCGGTAATGCTGTAATGACGAGACGCCGTTTTGACGTCGTTATAGCAGCCACTGTATGCAGTTGGAGTGTTCCCCTGTGCTTTGCATTCTTTTTCAGCCCGACGTAGCGGAAGACATGACGGAAGAGAAGAAGGATGCTCTAATGAGTTCCCTCTCAGACTGGCCCTCCGATGGCGCTGTCGAGTTCAAGGACTACTCGGCCTCGTATCGACCAGGAATCCTGCCTAACGTGCTGAGCAACGTTACCTTAACCGTGCTGCCCATGGAGAAGGTACGCCGTTCGTTCAGTAAAGTTTTATTCCGTTTTGTTATGAAGCCTTTCTAGTGGTTCGTCGAACACCTCCACCACGTGACCTGCTGGACCTGCAATGTGCTTTCATGGACAGGTAAAATGCTGACATACGTGAATAACACGCACGCGGACAAGCGAACAGATAGATATTTGTTAGCAGATAATAAATTACGGCTGACGTGAGTTTTTCACCTACCACGATGGGTCGTGCACTGCTTGAATTGGAAATAAACCACATTACTCTGCAATGCCACTATATCACAGATTAGTGAACTTCGCGTACGAATTGTTCCATTCTCTCTGCCCCAAACAACAATTAAAAATGTATTTCCAATGATTAAAGCTTTCATTTAGCTGCTTACTCTCTGAGTGATCACAAAATTGCGGTTTCGAGCTCGCATCAACTAAAAAGAGCATTCGACATTCCCCATTCTAACTGAACTTTGGTAGGATATTGAAAAGACAATGACATTTACAAAAGTTCACCAATTGTCTGACCGATTCTCAAAGAAAAGGTTGACTTAAGGTTAATGTAAACGCAAACGGCAGTCAGCCAAAGGTCGAAAAAAATGCTTTTGGAGGCAATGTTGCTTAACGTTTCAGAACAGCTTGAATCACTCCCCCTCGTAAGCTGCACAAATGTGAGTGAATTTAGCAGCAAACCTAAAGTAAACACGTCTGTATCGTAATACAGCGAAGCGCGTTATGTAAATCGACGCTCCTAGTAATTTTGCCTGCAGAAGCAATCAAAACCTAGCTTCCAAGGCACTGGACCTCATCGAACATATACCTTGAAATGATCAAAGGGAAAGAATAGGGGGATAACGCAAAGAAATAACTAACCTGGCAAGAACAGTTGGAAAGTCCACTTCAAACTACCGGCTTTCTTTTAGCAATATTTTTTCCTCGATATCAACACGTACTCGCCTAGTTTTTGAGAAAGGTCGGACAACCAAGTTTGCAGGAGCTTCCTAGTTCAACATGACCTCGCCCAATATTGCGGCTACGAGATCGGGCTTCGCAGTCACTGGACAGTTTTAGAGATTACATAACCCTTGCGTACACTGTAAAAGAAAGTGCGTATGCGCTGAAAGCCGTGAAGCTGGTCGGGTTACGTACGCATGCTGTCTTTTGAACTTTGCGTTGCAACAATTGTGTGGCTAGCGTGTCTTCGCAACAGCATGGCGGCGCTGAGGTGTCTCGATTCGATCCAAATTTCAGCCTCGTTACTTCCTCTTCATGGCGACAGCAAATCACTAGCGGTAAAAATCGGCTTTCGCTTAGACTCATCTATCTATGAGTGCAGATTATTGAGAACTGATTTGTCTGTGCTTACGCTGCTAGGCTGTATCTGAGTAGAGTACAGTACAAGACGCTTTCCACAAACAAAGGTATGTCCACGTTTTTTTTTTTGTTTCTTCACAGACTTGTGGTGCAGCAAAAAAAAAAACTAAGCACGATAGAACCGACACGAACAGGCGCGCACTCCCAACTATTTTTTTAACGTCGGAGCTGTTTAAGCTCTTGGTCAGCCCACGCATTGCGAACAAAAACTGTGGGCTGATCCTGGAGGTAGTGCAGAAAGGGGCCAAACGCAATGTCACATACCCCTGTGAACTAGCGAAGCTGTTTAAGCTCGAGGATGGTCCGTCGAGTGCACACCGCAGAACCTCCGCCTGGCGATGACGTCACCATGCGTTGCCTAGCAGCGCATCGCCCTAGCTGTGCCGACCGCGCCGAGCCTCGCCACAGCTGCGTAAGCCGTGACGTAATCGCGCGCGCCGCATCGCTTCGCCTTACTTTGCCGAGCCATGACGTCACTGCGCCGTGCGGAGTGGTTGCCGCAGCTGCGCAGACATGGAGCTAAGCCACGACGTCAGCTGCGCCGACCCACGGGACAAATAGCTCCGCGTCGCCGCCGCGGCGACACCAAACCCTCGCCGTCTCCGCGCCAAGCACATCGCCGCGAAGATGGAGCGGCCGAAGAAGAGCGTCACTCCCGAAGCAGAGGAAAGGCGGCGCGAAAGCCGCCGCGTCGCTACTCGAGAGCGAGTGAGACGACTTCGGTCCGATCCCGAGTATCGCGCCGGCGAAGCGGCGGCGAAGCGGCGGTGATTCGCAGAAGATCCGAAGTTACAAGCCAGCGAAACCGAGCAAAAGCGTTTGAGCGTCCAGAACCCTCCAAATACTTTAATGACCGAGTGGTCGTTGCTCATTGGGTTGTCGCTGATTCCAGGGTGATCTTGCGCAAAACGTAGCCGAGTCTCGAAGTATAACCTCGCAAAAAGTTGACCGGACCAAGATAAAGCTAGGTGGGGTCGCCAGCTTCGCTGTTTGCCCAGTCTTCCCACCACGAGTGTGAAGCTGCCCCTAATGTTTTTAAGAAAACAGACTGTTTCAGCTAAGTCGCGACAACCTTTTAAAAAATCCACGTGTGAGTTATGAGAATGCAACCAGCAAGTATTGTTCGCTGTCCTCCTGAGCAACTCAAAATACCTTTACTGTAAGCTTAGGTAACTGATTAATAATAAATAATTGTGCATCTTTTAAAGAATTGATTTAAACGCAAGATATTGCATGGAGATGTTGTACAGCCCCACGTTTGAAAAATACCCGAATAAGGTATTTCCTTGATGATAGCTGTCGTGGTTTTAATTTTTTCGGGGCTGCAGAGCAAGCGCGCGAGATTTCAAAAAGTATCACGTGACTACGCGCAGCTTCATTATTACCCTCAAACATACCACGAACGAATGATCAATGCTGCTCGTGACAGGCCTTGAATAACAGGGATGGATCGAATACAATGGTCGTGGCTTCCACTTTCGCCTGAGTTATCTAGTCAGCTGAAGCGATTCGATATGCAATAAATCATCATCCTTATCATCAGCGTAATTTCATGACCATTGCAGGACAAATGCCTCTTCCAGCGATCTGCAAAAAACCCTGTCTTGCGCTAGCCGATTCCAACTTACGCCTGCAAATTTCCTAATTTCATTACCCTACCTAATTTTCTGCAGTCCTCGAATGTGCCTCCCTTCGCTTGCACCCATTCTGTAACTCCAATGGTCCACCGGTTATCTGCCCTACGTATTACATGGCCTGCCCAGTTTCCTTTTCTTTAGGGTCAACTAGAATATCGGCTATGCCCATTTGCTCTCTGTTCCACACCGCTCTCTTCTGGACTCTTCACGTTACGCCTAATATTTTTCGTTCCATCGCTTTTCGCGTGGTCTTTAACTTGTTCTCGAGCTTATTTCGTAAACTCCTAGTTTTTGCCCCATATGTTAGCACCAGTACAATGCAGCGATTTTACACATTTCTTTTAACGACAGTGGTAAGCTCGCAGTCCCCTCCGTCCTTGACTAATATCTCTTTTATTATTATCCCATCCGCCCTTGATTTAATCTACTGTTATTCCGTCTTCTCCTGCTGCTTTTCCCCGGGATGTGTCTTGCAACGACCTTCTAACTTCATCGATAGATATAGAAGGAGCCTCTATATCCATTGGAAGTATCACTACTTCCAATGAAGGTTGCGTGGCTGCGCTGGGTTCAGTATAGAATTCTTATGCTGCTCTTATTGCTTGATTGCTTGACATTGCTTGACATTACCCTGCAGCATGCTTATCTTTCACTACATACATCTTGCCCTGTTTTATGCCAACATTTCTCCTCATTGATATTATGCTGCGGCTATTTTTCACTACTTCTTCAATCTTTCCTACGTTATAATTCCTAATATCGCTTACGTTCTTTCTGTTTATGAGCTTTGACAGTTCAACCAATTCTGTCTGATATCCTTTCATGCTTTGTCGTTTCTTTATTAGGTCATTTGTTACTTTGGAGCAATAGATAACACCTGTCAATTCTTGAACTGTCAATTTTTTGCTGTTGGCAATCCGTGTGAAAGGGGAGGAGGTTCTGGCGGCGGATAGTGATGTGTCGGAGACGACGGATGAGGCCATCGTGCACCATTTTTTCTTGTGGCCTATATTCATACCTTCAGCAGGTGTCCACCGTCGATGCTTCGTTAGTAGCATGCGTAAGGGCACTAACATCGCTGCGGGTAAGCGCGTAGTTACGCGATACGTTTTATGGCGATAGCAATTATATGGACACTTCAACCGGATTTCTGCCGTCGTCGTCGCCGTCGCCGTGAGGTTCCCTATAGATAAAATCTTCGCCGCGCGCCGTATGCCCGAGCCGAAGCGTGCGGGGACGCGCGCTATCACGGAGAGCGAACGCACTCAATCTCCCACGCGCCAGCAAGGAAGCGGGAAGCCAGCGCCGGAGGGAGCGGAGGGGGGGGGGGGGGGGGGGGGGCGCACTTCCGCTCTGCCAACAACCGCGCTCGTCGCTCGCTCGCACCGTCGCTTATCTCCACACGGCTCTGACCTTTATGCGCCGTGCGTTCGCCGCTCAATTTCCGTTGAAGCGATAGACCGCACGTACCTTCGCCCGTTGGTGCGGCGTATGCGCTTGCTGCCAGCGTTTTGACAGTCGTTGTCTGCAGTCATTCAGTGTGATCTATTCATGTTTGTTTGTGCGCGCTCACACCACGCTTGTTCAATCAGTTAGTAATAGTCGGGCCACATTTTCCAACGCACGCTACACATGCAATGCTGCCCGGGTCGACAGTGAAGCGCTACAGGTGTCCCTTCGCACGCGCTGATCACGGGAAGCGCTTCTCATCAACACCACCGTTTCACACGCGCCTTCTCGTGGTCATCGAGTCTCTCTTCATGTCTGTCTACTTACGCCGCATCACACCTGCTTACTTAATCAGCTCACTACAATTCATATTGCTACCAAAGCCGCTCACCTTACTTCGTATGACATTGCTGTGTTGCTATCGCATTCATTGCTTCGCCCTTAGGGCGAAAGTGTGACATTTTTTTTTCAAATCTCGCGCGCTTTCTTTGCAGCTCGGAAAGATTAGAACCACATCAGCTGTCATAACGGAAACACATTATTTTGATAATTATCAATGTGGGTCTACAATTCAACACTGAATATCTTGCGCTTAAATCAATACTTTAAAAGAAAACAATTATATTGTGTTAATCAATTATGTTAGCTCTTGGTTAAAATTCTAAATCCCTCCCCTCCCCTACCGTGAACAGGGGGCACGCGGAGCTTGTCCTGTGAAGCCGTAAACCAATCTTTTTTGAAATGTTGGGCATTTGGTTTGTTGTCGTTCCGCTTCTGCTCCGGCATGTCGAACTCGTTCGTCGGTCCGGCGTTGTCGTTTCGCTCCCGTTTCAGCTTGCAACAACTTAGGATTACTTCGGCGAGCTCGCGCACGTTCACGGTCCCGCTCCCGTTGTCGTTCTTTGAAGTCTGCCTCCTGTTCGGCGGAGCGGACCAAGCGCGGCCTACCCATAGTGCAGCTGGCCTTGCATTGGCGAGAAACGGCGCTCGCGGAGCCGCCAGCTGTGGATGAGGAAGGTTTCCGGAGGAGAACCTGTCAAGCGCGGCACACAGGTGTGGAGTTTTCGCCTACGACAGCCGCCACACCGATGGCGACAGGAGTCAGGCAGTACAAGCTTCCCTTGAAAACGGCGCGTGCGTAGAGGGTGAGGAGGACAAGCTGTCAAGGAGCTGTGGGTGAGGAGGGTTTCCGGCCGCGAACTGCGGGTGAGGAGGACTTGGTTTTTCGCGTACGACGACAGCCACACCGACGGCGCGAGTCAGGTAGTGCAAGTTTCACTCGAAAAATATTTTGAGTTGCTCAACAGGACAACAAACAATTCTTAGTTGGTTGCATTATCAAAACTCGCACATGGACGTTTAGTACGATTTAGCTGAATCGCCCTGTATATACCGGTATACACGACATGCGCATAAACATAGTCAAAAGCGATCTCTCCGTCTCTTTCTTCTGTCTATGGCCTGTTTTCTTCTGCAAAAATACATATAATTCGAAGTCTGAGCCTTTCCGTGTTGGCTTTATCGTCCTTCGTCTCTTGCTGCGCCACAATTTCGTGAAAAAAAAATCATGCACCAACTAGTCTAGCAACGTGTTTATGTCTATCAAGCATTGCAGCGCTTTATTTCGTCAGACAATGCAAAGGGCCCCATTACCAAAAACATTTCCTCACTCTCGGAACTAGCTGCATGAAAAATTTGCGTTAGACAGCCTACCCTATTAGACGATGTCACCGCCTACAGTGAAAGCTTCTCTACGGCACAGCCCCCATTCCGATTGAGAAAACATAGCGCCGTAAGAGAGGAGTACTTAAAAAATACCAATGTCACATATTATGCCCACGGTATAGTACTCAAATTAGGAGTATAGTTGTTTGCAGCTGAACTTCCAGTGTGTCCACTTGTGAGCTGTGGAAGGAAAGTCTCCGTCCTGTGTCTTACTTCGTTGCTCCTCTTCAATTAGTGCGGAGGAAGTCGGCTGCAGAGCAAAGCTCACCACGTCGCAAAAATGCCAACACGGTCGCCCGCAGCCATCATATAAGACAGTGTGCTGGCTTCTTGTTCGCTCATTTGTAACATCATTCACAAGATCGGCGCACGATGACATCAGAGTGGTGCTTTTTAATATGACAGTACACGCTACGATTCAAGAACCAAGGTGACGCATTCCTGCATCTCTAATCAGTTGAATCCGGATGAATTATCTTGAGTATGCCCAATAAAGGGTATAAAACAACATCAAAGTGTACTTAGGTTACGTTACTAAATACTTCTTTGCAAAAGTATTTCTGAGGTATTTCAAGTAGAGCATCTTGAGTACAGTGTGTCAGGTAGGTAAAAGTATTACTAAGCGTAAAAAGACTATCGTTGCCGCGGAAGTGCTTTGATTTATATGTGGGAGATGGCGCTACAGCAATTGGAGTTAGCCATTTGTTGACCATGCGGAACGTTCAACTAAAAGCCTCATCGAAAACATGCGTACAGAATGGACGTAGCCGTTTTGCGTGCGTTTAGTTGAAGAGCCGAAACGCTTTCTGCCAATTTCTCACTTAGAAACCGGCCACAAGTCCTACTTGAATACGCTTAAAACAGCATGTGGCGTGGTAGCAAATGCTTCGTCACCTTTGCTAATGGACGATGTATGTGCACCGATGAAGCTCTGCGCGACTGCACACCAAAAATTCAGACGCGGTATTTTTTAATCCACTTTTTGCCATAAAATAAATGCGCTTTGGTCCTCCACGGAGTCATAGCCCATATTTGTTTTATTGCCACAGCAATTACATGTACACTCCAGGCGCATTTTCGCCGTCGTCGTCGGTGTGATGTTCCGTTCAATGTCCAATGGCGCTAACATCGTGGCCGCGCGCCGTATGTTGTATGTGCGAGTGAAATCGTAAGAGGGTGAGCCGGACAATGGCGGAGCGATGTCGCGCGAAAAAGGGAGGAAGGCGGGGAGAGGGTGTGCATTCCACTTCGGCGGCGACGGCGTTTGGCGCTGCCGAGCGCGGCCGCCTGGGCCCTATCTTGAAAGCGATCTACGATGCGGACACAGTGCGCCGAGTGCTGTTAGCTTAGTGTGCGCTTTGTTCTCGCCGCTCAGTTCGCGTTAAAGCGAGAGGCAGCACGAAGGCCTTTTCGCTCGCGGCTGCTGCCGCGCTTCCTCACGCAAGCGTTATTGACAGCGAGTTTCCGCGGTTATCGAGTGAGATGTGTTCATGTTTGCTTGCGCGCGCGTGACAGCTTACTTGTTAATTTAGTTAGTAAGCGAATGTTCAGCAATTTATACGGCAGATAGAACTGTTATCCTTACTTCGTATAGCTGTGTAATAATTTGATCTTTCTCTCCCCTTTTCTCTTCCCCCAGGGTAGGGTAGCCAACCAGGCTCAGTCCTGGTTAACCTCCCTGCCTTTCATTCGTCATTTTCTCTCTCTCTCTCTCTCTCTCTCTCTGTTATCGTAATCAATGGTTCGGCCTTTGGACAAAACCGATACTTTTATATGCTTCGAGTGCACTCTATTAACAAAGGGTGTCGCCAAATTGTAAAAGTGACACTATGGTGGAGCAGCTGCTTGTCATGACTCTATTTCTGCACTCTATCAGCAGCATCTTAAACCAACTCTGCCGCTTCCCGGTAGTAATAGCCATAGAGAAATTTAACTCTACTGCACAGAAAAAGAGCAAGTGCTGTAGAGCTGTTGCAGCTCCATGCGATGGGTGCGGCTCCGTATGATCATCGTTGCCTTTTCGTGGCAGGTGGGGGTGGTTGGCAGGACAGGTGCCGGAAAATCTTCGCTCGTGCTGGCGCTGCTGCGGGTGCTGAAGCCATCGGAGGGACGGATACTCATTGACGGTGTCGACATCGCGGACGTCCCTCTGAAGAAGCTCCGCAGTAGCATTACTGTCATACCGCAGGTGAGACCGCCGCCGCCGCTTCTCTGTTCAATTTTCTTAGCATTGAAAACAGGTAAAGAAAAGCTACCAATAATGGTTTTCCCTTGCAGCATCTTTTCTCTCCCATTTACCAAAACGCGAAAGATCATTGTTTTTTTTTCTTTCATTCGTTTCTTTTTGGATTTTCCTCGCGCGATTCTAAAATTCGCAATGAAAACGCATTGGTTTTTTAAATATTATGAGTAGAAATCGCGTTTTCTACCGTTGATGCATCGATTGTTCACGACAGATGCCTGGCAGATTGTCGTTAAAACTGGAGCTTACAAATCATAAATCTAAACATAAGCTCTATGAGCGGATTCACATCGGCGATTAACAGAGGTCGCACGACCGGCTGCATGTCGCTACAAATGGAGGCCAAGTTGCAACTCACGCTGACGCATATTCCTAGCATAAAATTTCTCATAAATATTACCAGATAGAACTAAGGCGCTACTGTCTATTAGCTAATGTTATTAGCTAATTGCTATCAGCTATTGACTAATGACAAAGGCACTGCTTTAGCTAGAGGTATAGAAAGTGCTTGCGGCCCTTTATACGAAATGCCTCACAACTTCAAGTGTACCAAAGAGTGAAGAACGCCAACATTATACTTATCCATAGAAGGGAGACGTTAAAGAATTGAAGAATTACAGACCCATTAGCTTGCTTTCAGTATTGTATAAAATATTCACCAAGATAATTTCCAATAGAATAAGGACAACACTTGACTTCAGTCAACCAAGAGAACAGGCTGGCTTCAGGAAAGGATATTCTACGATGGACCATATCCATGTCATAAATCAGGTAATCGAGAAATCTGTGGAGTACAATCAACCTCTCTACATGGCTTTCATAGATTATGAAAAGGCATTTGATTCAATAGAGATACCAGCAGTCATAGAGGCATTGCGTAATCAAGGAGTACAGGAGGCATACGTGAATATCTTAGCAAACATCTACAAGGATTCCAGAGCTACCTTGGTTCTCCACAAGAAAAGTAGAAATTTACCTATCAAGAAAGGGGTCAGGCAAGGAGACACAATCTCCCCAATGCTATTCACTGCATGCTTAGAAGAAGTATTCAAGCTGTTAGACTGGGAAGGCTTAGGAGTGAGGATCAACGGCGAACATCTCAGCAACCTTCGGTTTGCAGATGACATTGTCCTATTCAGCAACAATGGAGACGAATTACAGCAAATGATTGAGGACCTTAATCGAGAAAGTGTAAGAATTGGGTTGAAGATGAATATGCAGAAGACAAATATAATGTTCAATAGCCTGGCAAGGGAACAAGAATTCAGGATCTCCAGTCAGCCTATAGAGTCTGTAAAGGAGTACGTTTATCCAGGTCAATTACTCACAGGGGACCCTGATCACGAGAAAGAAATTTACAGAAGAATAAAATTGGGTTGGAGTGCATACGGCAGGCATTACCAAATCCTGACTGGGAGCTTACCACTGTTGTTGAAAAGAAAAGTGTACAATCATTGCATTCTACCGGTGCTAACATATGGGGCAGAAACGTGGAGGTTAACAAAGAAGCTCGAGAACAAGTTAAGGACCACACAAAGAGCGATGGAACGAAAAATCTTAGGACTAACGTTAATAGACAGGAAGAGAGCGGTGTGGATCATAGAACAAACGGGGATAGCCGATATTCTAGTTGACATTAAGCAGAAGAAATGGAGCTGGGCAGGCCATGTAATGCGTAGGATGGATAACCGGTGGACCATTAGGGTTACAGAATGGATACCAAGAGAAGGGAAGCGCAGTCGAGGTCGGCAGAAAACCAGATGGGATGACGAAGTTAGGAAATTTGCAGGCGCAAGTTGGAATACGCTAGCCCAAGACAGGGGTAATTGGAGATCGCAGGGAGAGCCTTCGTCCTGCAGTGGACATAAAATATAGGATGATGATGATGATGATGATGATGATGATGATGATGATGATGATGATGATGATGATGATGATGATGAAAGAACCCCAGGTGGTCCAAATTTCCGGAGTCGCCCACTACGGCGTGCCTCATAATCAGAACTGGCTTTGGCACGCAAAACCCCTTAATTTATTACGCTTGCCAGTATGAAGGTGCATCGCAAAGTAAAAGAAAATAAAGCGTCGTTTTCTGACCCTTGTATGAGTGCTTTCCGGCATTCCTGAGTGCTTACACGGTAAGCGAGCGGCAAACCACTTAGGCGCTAGCCGACGCTCACTTCGCCTCGCAGCTGGGGCAGCTGGGGTGCCACCGAGGCACCCTACTCGCAGCCTTTCTTTAGCGCGAGCAACGAGCGATCTGTTAAAAGCCCAGTGTAAAAACCAGGCGCACACCAATCTGTGCTCGGAAATGGGAGCACAAGCGCGTAGCGAGCCGCACCAATCCAATCCAGAGGAAAGAGAAAGAGCAACGAGCGATCTGTTGAAACCCCAGAGAGAAAATCAAGCGCACACCAATCAGTGCTCGGAAATGCTAGCGCAAGTACGTAGCTAACCGCGCCAATCGAATCCAGAGAAAAAAAGAGGAGGACGAGCATCCCCTAGTGGTATAACGCGAAACATATTAAACAACAAATTCGTGTAATAGACAGTCAGTGTACATCTTCTAAACCTTAAAATGCTTATAACCCACATTAATGTGGCTAATATTATTGTGCTAAATGCATTTATTTTATAACTTGCTTGTGCCTGTAATGCACTCGGTGGAACGACAGACAAGTGAAAGAAGTCACGACCATGCACCGACCATATGATCGCGTGAGTCCCAGTTTGTCGACCGCCCATATGGCAACGCCCAAGGGTTGATAGCCACCCAGAGTGAATCAAGATAAACCAATGAAACTGGAGGCGTGCTGAAGGACAAACTTTGTCTTTTAACCATTTGTTATTTCTTCTTGGGGCGTCGCCAGAGCTCGTGAAGATCCCGAGTTTCGCCAAACTCGGCGCATCCTGCATAGCAACCCAGCATTCGTGTACGCTTCAGAGATTTTTGCCATATCCGCTTCACTACCCCGATGGCGAATTTCGTGATCGCGACAACAGTCTCAGTAATGGGATTATTGCGCATATTGAAAAAAATTATATATATATATATATATATATATATATATATATTGTAAGCACATTTCACGTACTTCATCGTTCTCATTTGTATATAGCCATCATCATCCCTGTTTCTCTTCTTCGTGTTTGAGCCTCGGCCGTGCCGGTGGAATAAACGGGTCTGCCAGTGCTGCCTGTCCTGGTTCGTCTTCCGTCTTTCAAAGTGGTGGAGGCGCGTCAAGATCCCGACGTCCTCCTGCGTTCCTGCCCTACCTGGAGCTACGTTCCGGTCGCCGCCTGCGCCCGGCCACCCCCACAGCTATGGACCACTCCTGCGTCGGCCGCCGGCACTATCGCTACCCCTGACGCTCCTGCTACCCTACGACATCGGCTGCACTGACATCGTGCACCATTACCACCCCTCATCGTGAACCACCAGTCCTTACGGGTCTCCCCGAGGATGACGTCGATGACTGGCTCGACAATTACAACCGCGTGAATTCGGCCAATGGGTGGACCGAAACACAGAAGTTGACTAACGTCGTGTTCTATCTGACCGGCGTTGCTAATACGTGGTATTTTAACCAGGAAACTGACATTGCCGACTGGTCAACTTTTACCACCAGCTTGCGGCAAATCTTCGCGTCTTCGTCAGGCCGTTCAGAAGTCGCCAAACAGAAGCTCGCTGCGCGTGTTCAACTCCCACATGAGTCATATACTTCGTACATCGAAGATGTTCTGGCCATATGTCGCCGCGCCAACAATGAATGACGGAAGCCGAACACATTCGCCATATTCTTAAAGACATATAGGTTCCATCGCATTCAGCGCCTTGGCTGTTCACAATCCTACCACAGTGCAAGAAATTACATCGACGTGCCAGCGCTTGGACGAGCTTCAGGCCCTCCGTCTTCACCATGACAGCGACCTTCCCCTGCCACCTCATTATGATTCACGTGCTCTTATCCCCACTATTATTCGCGAAGAACTTCAGAAGCAGCAACATAGGCGATCCACTGTTGCTTCCGCCCCATACCCAACGTTCGAATTGCGCAACCTTGTGAAGCAGGAATTGGCAGCCTTGACGACACCGACAACGTCTGTTGCTCCAGCAGCGTTCCTGATGCCCACATACGCGGATGTCGCTGCGATACCACCTGCCGCTGTCCCATCTGGGCCTCCTCACCTTACCTACGACAATTTGGCCTCTATGGGCGCCAGAGCACCTGCTGCACCTTTGTATCCTCAGTGGCGTCCACCTCGTCCAGCCTGCTTTACTGCGGTATACGGGACCACATATCGCGTTACTGCAGTCGCCGCCAGCTGGATGCAAGCCGAGGCTATGCCGATTTCGAGCGATACGGGATCCGAACACACGATGCCTACTACCCAGGTCCATCCGCTTTCATGCAGCGTCGTTCTCCATCCGCTCCAGCGTCTCCACATCTGCCTCAGGGCTCCCGTTCGGCCAGACGACGTTCTCCTTCGCCCTACCGCCACTCTGCATCACTGCTTCGCCCCATCTCCCGCCTTGCTGACCAACACTCGGAAGACTAAGGATTGCAGTTTTTGGATGGAAAACTGCGTCCTGTCGAACATCGTAAATACCCCTTTGTCGCCCGGCCAATATGCTGTAACTTTCGAAGGTGTTCCTGTGCAAGCTCTCGTCGATACCGGTGCCGCTGTTTCCGTTCTACGTAGTGATTTGTGCTCACGACTCCGTAAAGTCAGAACACCTTATCTTGGACCCGTATTGCGCGGTGCTAATAACGTACTCATTCACCCCGACGGACAATGTACGGCTCGTGTTCTGATCGACGGCATTCGTCACCACATTGAGATGATTGTGCTACCCGCGTGCATCCATGAACTTATTCTCGGTTGGGACTTCCTGCATTCTGCCTCCGCTGTTATATCATGTAGGGAGAATGTCGTCCACATCACAGATACCGCGGATGCACCTATTTTGGAGTCGTCACCCTCCATCTTGACCTTGGCTGTCGCTGCAGACTACGTCCTGCACCCTGGTCATGAACACGTTGTAGCTGTCACATCCAGCCAGGTAACCGATGGAGACGCACTAGTTACCCCTCCTTCACGCTGCACTTCACGAGGAATTCTAGTGGTCCCTTGTCTCGTCCGGTTTTCATGTGGCCAAGCTCTTCTATTCCCCTGCTACACAACCCCAGATCCTGTGCTCTTGCCCAAAGGGATGACCGTGACAACCTTCACCGACCACCCCCCCCCCCCTCATCTCTGTCGCAGCGCTTTCCCCTTCTTCGTCGCCAGTACCGGCCTCAGGTTTGGATTCTTCTTCTCTCCGAGCCATAATTGATTCTTACCTAACCGCTGCCCAGTCAGAAGCGTTACTCGCCCTTTTGGCTAAGCACAAGTCAGCACACCGCATCGAAACCGAAGGTTCTGCAATCATACGCCATCGCCCATATCGTGTTTAGCAGTCGTAACGGAAGGTGATTGAAGAACAAGTTGATGACGTGCTAGCACGACAGATTATACAACCTTCATCCAGTTCCTGGGCTTCTCCTGTCGTTCTGGTGAAGAAAAAAGATGGTTTTGCGTTGATTATCGAGCGCTCAATAGGATTACACGCAAGGATGTGTATCCTATGCCTCGAATTGACGACGCCTTAGACACACTACAAGGAGCGGAATATTTTTCCAGCCTTGATCTACAATCAGGATATTGGCAGATTCCCATGAACGAGGCTGACAAAGAGAAAACCGCTTTCGCCACGCTAGTCGGACTTTATGAATTCAATGTAATGCCATTTCGCTTCTGCAACGCTCCAGCCACGTTTGAGCGTATGATCGACACTTTTCTTCGTGGCCTAAAATGGAAACCCTGCCTCTATTATCTGGATGACATCGTTGTTTTTTTCTTCCAGCTTCAGCCAAGACCTGCAGAGATTAGACGAAGTCCTCCAATGCCTTTCAAATGCTGGCCTCCAGATTAATATTAAAAAGTGCACATTCGCTAGCAGAAGCATCAAAGTCCTGGGTCACGTCGTTTCAAAAGATGGCATCCAACCAGACCCTGAGAAGATTGCTGCTGTGCTTCAATTCCCTCGCCCATCGTATCAAAAAACATTGCGCAGCTTTCTCAGCCTCACATCTTACTTTCGCCGTTTTATAGGCAATTTTGCTACAATAGCAGCTCCTCTATATAAGCTACTGGTCACCGGCGCCTCTTTCACGTGGTCCGAAGACTGTGAGTCGGCATTTCAAGCCCTTAAGAGACACCTCACATCACGATCGATGCTTCCCCACTTTAATGAGAGAGCGCCCACTATACTCCACACTGACGCAAGTGCACAAGGCATCGGAGCAGTGCTCCTGCAACGGGGTCCCGCATCTGAAGAGCAGGTTGTGGCATACGCCAGCCGGAGCCTGTCGCCATCTGAACGGAACTACACCATCACAGAGCAAAAATGCCTGGCTATTGTTTGATCCATTCAGAAGTTTTGCCGTACCTCTACGGTCGCCACTTCACCATCGTCACCGACCATCATGCTCTGTGCTGGCTGTCATCTATGAAGAACATGTCAGGACGACTGGGACGCTCGATACTGCGCTTACAAGAATATGATTTCACAATAACGTACAGGTCTGGCAAATGTCATCATGATGCACACACACTACATGTCTCGATGCCCGCTTTCGCCTTCTATTGATCATGCGCACTCCGCGTCTCTACCGCGTCGCTCTGACGCAATGCCTGCCTCCTACCAGCTCTCGCTAACGCCACGGGATCAAGCTCAGCTTTCTTCACGCTCCGATTTTACTTCCCTTCAGCGCGCACACTCCTACTGTCGAAGTCTTACTTATCGCCTTCGCGGCTTAACTGAACCACCCAACCGCCGTTTGCGATGCCAGCTTCGCCAATTTCACCTTCAAGATGGGGTGCTTCATCGTTATATTTATAATCAGACGGCTAACAAGTCGGTCCCAGTCCTACTTCGCTGCCTTCCTCTTCGAGCTTTAGAAGCATTCCACGATGCCGGCCACTTAGCCTTCCACAAGACCTACGACCGCATTAAGACCCGCTGCTTCTGGCCTGGATTGTCCACAACGGTAGTCAAATACGTTGCCTCGTGCGCGTCGTGTCAGCACCGTAAACGCTCCACATCCCCTCCTGCCGGTTTTCTCCAGCCACTGCCATGTCCGACCGAGCATTTCGAATTCGTTGGAATTGACTTATACGGTCCCTTGCCGTTGACGCCCTCCAGTCACCGTTGGATGGTCAATGCGGAAGACCATCTAACAAGGTACGCCGAGACTGCGCCTCTTCGATCTGGTGCTGCTTCTGAGGTTGCTGACTTTTTCTTGCAGTCCATAGTCTTGCGCCATGGTGCTCCTCGCGTTCTTTTGTCTGACCATGGCAAAGCTTCATGTCCCATGTCCTCGAGAAAGTCTTGCGGCCGACTAATACGAAGCATAAAACCACCTCTACATATCACCCGCAAACGAACGGCCTTACTGAGCGCTTCCACCAAATGCTCTCTGACATGATTTCTATGTATTTAAGTCCTGACCGCTCAAACTGGGACATTCTTCCGTTTGTTACATTTGCTTATAATACTGCGACCCAACGGACTACCGGCTACAGCCCTTTCTTCCTCGTGTATGGACGATCTGCGTCCTCCGTCTTCGACACAGAAGTTCTTCTTCTCTACTGCTTCCCCTAACGCCTCCCTATAATAATAAAGTATAGGCAATTTATCCCTAGGGAAATTTTGTTGCAGTTGGCCTTTAAATGCAGGAAAACGGCCACGCAACAGACAGTATCTACAAGGAACTGAAACTAATGTTCTGAAACGTGCTACTAATACCTAATGCTATTGTATTGGTTGTAAAGTTAGAACTAAAACACATGCTGCCTACATTGGTTCTTCGATCAAATCGGTTCGAACTGCAGTAACACAGCGAAGGTCTCCATCAAATTCTGCATCGTATGTGGCTATGACGTACGGAAAAACTCGTAAAACCTGCTATAAGAAAAGCATTACTGAGGCTTGCATATTTTTAAAAGAGGGCTTTTGTAGATCTTCGATACATCCCTCATATCTCCTGGCATCGACTACGCCTGTCGCCAGTTTTTTCGTACTGAAGAAATAGCAAAAATACTGACAACAACGAAGAGAACTCCTTGATCAGTGGGCCCACTTGAATTCAAATGCTCAGCAGAAATGTCGTGCTCCACAATATTTTAACCTTCTTTGTTATGTTGTTATACAGTCTATAGTGTTTTAGCCAATTGGTCCCATATTTCAAACCAATAGTACTTTGACCAGTCACTGTCCTGCCCCCACACAACGCAAGTTGTTTTTGCTCCTTGGCCTTTGAAGCGTAAAAGGTACTTTAGGGTTACAATAATGAGCTTTATAGCATGTATTGCGGAAGATCTAAACAGTGCTAAGAAGCATGTAATTATTTCTCTAGATATTGCTGGCTCCCCAATACTTATTTTTCTTTTTGCTAGCGGCCCCTTTGTCGATGTGAAATGTAAACGCTTCAAGAACACAGATTATAAAGAAGGGAAAAACGATCCAGTTTAGTTATCTGCGAAGGATCAATTTATTATTAGGTAGTGATGACTAAGTGCTCGTGACACGCGTGATTAGTGCGCTAGATGTTGTTAAACACACCCTCGCACGTTTCGTCGTCGAACACCGAGACCGTCATGTCACAGCTGTCCTCGAACTGGTCTGTGCATTCGTGCGGGAAACTGTGCACCGCATCTGGGGAGACCCACAGACCACAGCCTGCAAAGAAACAAATAATAATAATAATAATAAACGCTGTTCCGCTGTGAGTGCGGCTTGAGCGAAATAGAAAAAAAAAAGAAACGCTTGCAATCTGTAAAGAAATGAGACCACACGCAAACGTGAGCTATGCGTCATCACACGTTACTCCGGAGGTTCTTATTGCGTTAGGAAGTATATGGACACTCCAGGCGCATTTCTACCATCTCCGTCGTCGTCGCCGTGGGGTTCAGTATAAAGTACGAGGGTGATAACACCGTTGCCGCGCGCCCTACGCTGTATGTGCGAGTGAAAGCGTGCGACGGGAGCCGACGATAGCGTCTCAAGTTCGCCTGCGCGATAGGGAGGACAGCGAGCAGGGCACCAACGTTGCGAGGCATCGGAGAGGGGGAAGGGGGGAAGGGGGCAGCATTCTACTCCCGCTGCAACTGCGTTATGTGGCGGCAGCGTGCGGTCGCGCGGCCGTATCTTGAGAACGCTCTGCGTTGGAGGCAGAGTCTGGATGCGTCGGCGGCTCGAAGCTTAGTGCGTGCTGTGGGTTCTCGGCGCTCAGTTTGCGTTGAAGCGATAGACAACACGAAGGTCACTTCGCTCGCTGCTGCCGCCGCGTTTTCTCACGCCAGCGTTTTGACAGCGAGTGTCCGCGGTCATCGAGTGTGATGTGTTCATGTTTGCTGTGCGCGCTAACGCCATGCTTGTTAATTTAATTAGCAAGCGAATGTTTGCAAGTTGATACGGCCGATAAAAGTACTACCCTTACTTCGTATGGCTCTCTGCTAATTTGCTATCACAATCGATGCTTTGCCTTTCGAGTGAAACTGCGACATTTTTTTTCTTACATCCCCAGTGCATTCATTCTGCCTATGTGTGCTGGTTTTGCTTATTTGGTTACACAATAAAATATGACTATGAGTATTTTGCGTTCTTTTTTTTCCGCTCTTGCTTTTGTAGTGCATAATGTGATTAAGCAACTTTTTTGCTATGATATTACATTATTCGGATATGTTGGCGATTGCTGCTTATGTAATATGGGCCGATGGGCTCGTCAAGCGGCTTCAGCAGATTTTCCCCGCCCCTCCCCATGTAAATAACGGCCGAACTTCAAACATCTGCAGGGATAAGCTAGGTCACGTCTTAACTGGGAATGTTGAAGGGTGGTCCGTTACGAAATCCATATTTTTAATAAATGCACATGTTTAATAAATGCATATTTCTAAAATATTTTAACCTTTATAGAAAATTTACGCTATTCTTTTCTTCGCTTCATTTTTTGCTGGCTTTACATGATTGTTAATCTGCATTGAGCCATTCAGTTCCCCATATTTTTCCTGATTGCACAGCGAACAGCTCAGCTCTCCAGCATTAGTGCCTTTAAGCAGCATAAAACAGTTTATTGAGAGTTGCCCCGTACAAAGACCACGTACTACGTGACGTTATGGTTTCACCAATGATCCACATTCCACAGCGATGGTCATGATTGGCGCGGCCTAACATTCCAAAGACTAGGTTATATCATTATCAGCATCATAGTCATCAGCCTGTATATATGTCCACTGCACGACGAATGCGATCTCTAGACTGCAGACGATCTCTAATTACCCGTCTTGCGCTAGCTGATTCCAACTTGCACATGCAAATTTCCTAACTTTATCACCCCACCTAGTTTTCTACCGTCCTCGACTGCGCTTCCCTTCCCTTGGTATACATTCTGTAATTCGTATACATTCTTTAACTTCTATGGTCCACCGGTTATTAATCCTACGCGTTGCATGGCCTGCCCAGCTTCATTTTTTTTCTCTTTATGTCAATTAGAATATCGGCTATCCCCGTTTGCTCTCTGATCCACATCACTCTCTTTCTGTCTCTTAAAGTTAGTCCTAACAATTTTCGTTCCATCGCTCTTTGTGCGGTCCTTAACCTGTTATCGAGCTTCTTTGTTAACCTCCAAGTTTCTGCCCCATAAGTTAGCACCAGTAGAATGCAATAATTGTACACTTTTCTGTTGCAACGACAGTGGTAAGCTCCCAGTCAGGATTTGGCGATGGCTTTCGTATGCACACCAACCCAATTTTATCCTTCTGTAACTTTCCTTCTGATGATCAGGGCCCCCTATGAGTAATTGACCTAGATAAACGTACTCCTTTACAGATTCGAGAGGCTGACTGTCGATCCTGAATTCTTGTTCCGTTGCCAGGCTATTGAACATCACCTTTGTCTTCAGCATATTAATCTTCAAATCCACTGTTACGCTTTCTCGGTTAAGGTCCTCAGTCATTTGTTGTAATTCGTTCCCACTGTTGCTGAATAGGACAATGTCATCTGCAAACCGAAGGTTGCCGAGATAATCACCGTTCATCCTCACTCCTAAGCCTTGCCAGTCTAAAAGCTTGAATACCTCTAAGCATGCAGTGAATAGCATTGGGGAGATTGTGTCTCCATTCCTGACCCATTTCTTGATAGGTATTTTTCCACTTTTATTGTGGAGAACCAAGGTTTCTGTGAAATCCTTGTAGATATTTGCCAAGATATTCACGCATGCCTCCTGTACTCCTTGATTACGCAATGCCTCTATGACTGCTCGTATCTCTACTGAATCAAATGCCTTTTCATATTCTATGAAAGCCATATGGAGAGGTTTATGGTAATCCGCAGATTTCTCGATTACCTGATTGATGATATCGATGTGATCCATTGTAGAATATCCTTTCTTCAAGCCGGCCTGTTCTCTTGGTTGATTGAAGTCAAGTGTTGCCCTGATTATATTAGAAATTATCTTGGTCAATATTTTAAACAGTACTGAAATTAAGGTAATGGGCCTATAATTTTTAAGTTCTCTAACGTCTCCCTTCGTATGGATTAGTATAATGTTGGCATTCTTCCAGTTCTCTGGTACACTTGAAGTTGTGAGGTACTGCGTATAAAGGGCCCCAAGCTTTTCAAGCATGATATCTCCTCCATCTTTGATTAAATCTACTGTTATTCCATCTTCTCCAGCAGCTTTTCCCCTGGTCATGTCTTTCAAGGCCCTTCTAATTTCATCGTTAGTTATAAAAGGAGTCTCTGTATCAGGTTCATCACTATATCGAATGAAAGTAGCTTGGCTGTTTTGGGCACTCTACAGGTCAGTATAAAATTTTTCCGCTGCTTTTACTATGTCATCGAAATTGCTGATGATATTACTATGCTTATCTTTCAGTGCATACATCTTGCCTTGTCCTATGCCAAGCTGTCTTCTTACTGATTTAATGCTGCGTCCATATTTTACGGCTTCCTCAATCTTTTCCACGTTATAATTTCGAATATGCCTTACTTTCTTCTCGTTGATCAGTTTTGACAGTTAAGCGAATTCTATCTGATCTCTTGAGTTGGACATTTTCATGTTTTGTCGTTTCTTTATTAGGTCCTTTGTTTCTTGGGAAAACTTACCTACTGGTTGCCTTGGTGCCTTACCTCCCACTTCAATTGCTGCTTCTGAGATCAACCTAGTTACGGTTTCATTCATTATCTCTATTTTGTCTTTATCTTCCTGTTCTAAAGCTGCATATTTGTTTACGAGCACCACCCTGAATTGATCTGCTTTTACCCTTACTGCGTTTAGGTTGGCCTGTTTCTTCTTGACTAATTTTACTCTTTCTCTCTTCTAATTGAGACAAACCCTAGACCTCACTTTAGCCTATATCTAACACTTCTACATTATTCACTATGTTGGGATCGGCACAGAGTATGAAATCTATTTCATTCCTTGTTTCTCCATTAGTGCTTTTCCAGGTTCACTTCCTGTTGCTGCGCTTCCTGAAGAAGGTAGTAATTATTGGGAGTCTATTCTTCTCCGCGAATTCTACCAACATATCTTCTCTAGCATTCCTAGAATCGGTGCCATAGTTGCCAATTGCTTGCTCACCAGCCTTCTTTTTCCCCGCTTTTGCATTGAAGTCGCCCATGTCTACAGTATACTGAGTTTGCAGCCTTTCTCATCGCTAATTCAACATCTTCATAAAACTGTTCTATTTATTCATCATCGTAACTGGAGGTTGGGGCGTAGGCTTGTGCTACCTTTATTCTATACATCCTATTCAGCTTTATTGCGACGACTGCTAATCTCTCATAAAATGTTGCAGAATTAATCAGTGTTGCCCGCTATGTCCTTATGGATTAGAAATCCTACCCCGTATTCTCTCCTATCTGGAAGACGCCCGTCGTAGAGCGCGTGGCCATTAGTCAGCACTGTATAAGCTTCACCCGGTCTTCTAACCTGACTAAGGCCAATAATATTCCAGGCAATGCCTGATAATTCCTCCAACATCCCTGCCAAGCTAGCCTCACTCGAGAGCGTTCGCGTGTTCAACATTGCCAGGTTCAGTTTCCATATTCCGTTTTTCATATTTCGTGGTGTTTCCTTACCAGTCTGGGTTCTGGGATCTTCTTCCACCGACAGCAAACTGTTTTTTTCTGCCACTTTAATTTGTTTTATTTAATTGTTAGGAACGTGAAGTTCACGGCAATATTTATTCATCACCCGTCACTAACTCCACATTTTAATATAACAGTTAATTCCTCAAACAATTTCGTTGAGAACAGTGTTTGTTGGCTTTATATAATTGTTTCGAAATGCGGTGTCATGGTAAGTATTTTCACTAAAGTTGTTTCCATCCAACCATGTAGGCTTCCACGTGCTCCCCGCTACGTAATGAGCACTATGTATGGATAAGTCTAATGAATTACAGAGTCTTACTTCGTCTTTTCTTGAACGGGATGTCCACTACGACACAATTCTTGTAGTTGGTATATAGGAAATTCGCCGTTTGCTCACCATCGGCACCTGAAAACGAAAAGAAAGATAATTTGCAGTAAACAGCGCATCTGAGCCCGCATGCACAATAAGCTCTTGCGCTAGAATTGTTCGTAAGAGCAAAGTGCAGCCAATCATGATGCGGGACCAGCCCATAACACAGAACACTCACAACCGAAAAGCTTTGTGAATTTGATCACTGAAGTATATCCTCCTAAGACCTCTTGTATACAATACATTACTCATTGCCTTCAACGTTTTTTCGAAGTTCACTGGCAAGCGATTACACAAATTATTCATTCTGGGTATGAAGTACGGTGCATGTGCAACTGCAAAGAAGTAGTTTACTCATATTCTTCTCCATACGCTTTCCAGAAATTTGAGACTACATTGATCCAGATCTCTCTGTTGTCCAAGACGGCCGAAAGCAACTTTGAGGTGTGTTTCGAAATCACTGATATAGCATAAAAATACTGGACGTGGCAGCAACATGGCAATGTACTAGACGTATTTCCATCATCTCTGCGTTTAAGCAACGAAATGCAGTTTTAGTTTTTAGCATAGCAAACATGAGGAGATGATGCAGATAGTTATTTTTTTCACGTACATGGAGACGCAGCTTTTGGCATCTAACCATAGTATAAAATTTTGAAAATTGTTTTTCAAGGTCATAACATAACAGTAGACAATAAAAACCACTTCGAAGAGCGATTATATCCCTAGTTGTGCTCGGGTCTCAAGATGATATGTTAACGTAAGGAACTAGGCTAGGATTCGGTATTCTGATTAGGACCGCTGCGAAAGCAAAAACAGAACGGGGAAGCAAATGCTGAATGAGCGCTGAGCTTGTCTGAAACTTGTACTGCATCGAACGGACATTGCATATCCCACAGATGGGCAAAACTCATCAAAAGAAAAAAATTGGGAGGACGCTTAAGCTTCGCTTTTAAGAGTGGAACGCAATAGCATTCAAAGATCCCTGACTGCTACTCATGGTTCCCGACGACTGCAGCTTATGCAACCGTAATGGTTACTGGGAAACACTGGCGGCGAATGTTATGCACGTAGGCGAGCTTTCTGGTGGAAACGCGGCCTCTTGCGTGGGCCGATCCCGGAGATAGTGCACAACCGCGCCAATGAAATTACATCATTTTTTCAGGTTTCCGTATTTGTTTCGCACTTTTAATATTTCAGTCTGAGAAGATTTAACATAAAAGGCATGCGCTGTGGGTTTTTTGTTTCATGACATTTGTTTGTGGATTGTCATTCTCAAAATTCCGAGAAATAGCTTTGCCAAGAATTCGAGACAAGGTATGAGCAACATTAATGATAGAATGGTGTGGCATACCTAAACGTGCTTGGGGATGATTTTCTCGGCCGCGGGCGCCAATGCCGACGCCGACGCCGGATTTTCTGCGACACGGGGCCCTAAACGATGTGGCGTTAATACCTTACAGGCCCAAATGGCATTGAGTAATGGGGGTTTACTTATTACAATCAAAGCACAAGCAAACTAGTAAGAGACAGGGTTACAAATTACAGTCATTCGTACCAATATTCATGCAAGCCCATTTTCATCATCACGCTATGCGCTAACATGCAGCTGTAGATGCACGAGCTCGACAGGTCACATTCCATGACTTTACAAACGGTTTACAAAATCTATTAAGGAGTTTATAAACGGTTTACTATATCCACTGAAATTCCTTAAGTATATATATATATATATATATATATATATATATATATATATATATACAAGCGCCTTTTTATCTTCTTGACTATTTCAGAGCTTTCTGCCGAGACCTTTTTTTTTTTAATTATACTAGAAATGGTAGGCCGTGAGCGTACCCATAAGAACAGGTACTGGAAATGTTTATTTCCTGAAAAACAAAAGTCAACTAAGCAGACTCACACCACTCTGAAAGCAACGCTGCTGCGTAATTTATACACTAGAAGCCCTGCTCTACGCTCGTACAACCAAAAACAGCCATACAATTTCACAAGCATACCAAACGGTACCACAAAGTTCACGTAGTCAAGGTGCAACAGACTCCGACATCAGTGTGGGTGCTGTGAGATTCCTTTGCATAATCAAATTAGAAGACTTCGACGTCAAAAAATACCAAAGAGAATCTAACCACAGATTCTGTGTTTGGAAAGAGTTTATGTCACAGACAATTAGATTTAGTAACTTTTCAAGCTTGAGCTACAGATATATACATATCCAAATAAGACAGTAGTTCAAAGGAAGATGGAAACTTGAAATGATGAGGACTGGTCGAACAAGGAATGCTCTTACAGCCAAAATTTTGACAAGGGGGCTTGTCTTCGTCAGGGCGGCAGCTCTATAATAAGGAAAGGCGGCAACTCAAAATAATCAGTGCAACTGAAAAGTCAGGGGAGCAACTCAGAAGTAAGGCAGATATATACATAAACTTACCTACACCGATAATGACACGGTAGCAACATCTACAAATGATGTTTCAGACAAACATGCACACGTATACAATACACGCAAACAAGGCGTGCAGGAGGAACTAACTGGAGCAATAAGGCGACCGTTGTGTCAGCAATGTAATTGTTGAGCACATCTGCTGCTGGACGGGTCTACAGCATATGGGGAAAAATGTGACGGCTGTTGTATAAAATATCGGGAGTGTCAATCACTGCGGGCCGCGCTTGAGAATCCCATTGGACATCAGGTGCCGATGATGAGTGTCCAGAAAATAACACGCCCGAACACGAACGGGGCATCCATCACCTCACACTACACGTAGCAGGAAGCGCGGTGCCGGCAGTGGACAGAGACAGAAGGAAAGAGAACCATTCTGGGAATGCGGCCTGTCCTAGTGCAGCCCAGTAGAACAACTCCGTGCCACCCGACCAGAAAAACGAAGATAAAAGCGGCTGTAGTAGTCCTCACGACGCGTGGGGGTGGCTTCAACGCGGGACAAAAATACCAAGTACGGTCACAAAAGATGGTTTGCGCGAGGTACCTCCTCTCATGAAGCGGCAAGTCGAAATCACGCGCAACTTCAATTTTTCGCCTCATTTCTTCGAGAGCTCTGCATCAATACTAAGTCAGAAAGTCCATAAGGATTATACATAAAACCTAAAATACGAAGAGATCTATCTGGTCAGATAAGAAAAGGCAGGTTAAATCCGGTGAGATACTAAAACTGATCATAGCTAAACAAGGCACGATAACCAATAAACATGTCGATTTGGGCCCCTCCTAACTAACCTCCAACGTGGAGTTGGCGAAGCGTGACGCGAGAGAAAAAGAAATAATGGATTACTGGTCCAGATAAACTGCGCAAAAGAAGTGGTTGCCTGTTCGAGTGACGAGCTTTTGATAGTTACCTTCTGAACGAAATTGGGGGACGCGACGCAGGCTGCGTTGATGGGTGTTCTTTGACTGACATGATATCGATCACGCCACCGCGCGCCGCCGTCGGCCTGACCGCAGCCGCACGAAAGCTTTTGCGGAACTGTACTTAAGAGCTTCGCTGTAAAATCAATCCTTCCCTTGAGCTGTGCACTAACATCTGGCACGTCAAACGTTGTAGTTAATCGCCTAAACAAATATGTGTAGGGGGGAGGGGGTATTGGGTAGATGTCAACCTAAGGGATAGGTTCAGTTCGTGTGCTGCTGAAGTGCTGATTGGCTGCGCTGGGGTACAAGCGAGAAAGAAGCAGGCGCCTACAGCCAGTTTCCTTCTCGCTGGTTCAGCTCCAGCCAATCAGCGGCGGCCAAAGTGAACAGTCCACTCAGTGGGCACATACAGAATACCCCTCCCCCTACTCATTTCACACTTACCGTCATCCGCTATGAAGACAGGTTTGTCAGGTGTTGGACCTTCCTTTAAATAGTTGGTGTGGTTTTCCCTGAAAGATACGTGACAATTCAGGCTCTCATGCGCCTTTCAGGCAAAATATAACCAAATACCTTTGAGGCACAGTGTATTTTTTTTTTCAAAGGACGCAATCACTTGCGCCTCTCAATTAATATGAGGCGCTCGTCTTACTTTAATTCTTCGAAATTTCTCTCCTTCAACTATTACCAAGGAATGTTTCATGCGGGCAATGCCATTTCTAAAATGTTTGGCGCCCGGCCCATGATGTTACTTTCCATGTGCACAGGGTTGTAGGTACCAACTTGCCCCCGCCGTTTTTCCTATAGATGCCAAACCAGGTAGTGTTACAGAGCACATTGAAGCCACAGCCCACTCTCTTAACGATCCAAAACTACGGGAGTGAGAAAGAAAAAGCTTCAAGGACCATTTTTACTAACACATGAACACAATGAAAATTCGTGTTTTATTTAAGGACAAGTAAAATGACGGATGAAGATGCCGTCGGTCTTCACAGATGCTTCGAATGCCAGCACTTACATTTGAAACAAAAACACGTTAATCAAAGCTGACAAACACTGCTATGTGTTCCGACAAAATTCGGCACAGCCAATCTCCCGGCGATTGTCGATGGTAAAGCGTTTAGCATGGAATCAATACAGCGACACAACGTATTTTCACCGTCGGAACGAGTAAGGGATGATGCCGGTACTATCGCGGGACCCCTCTTTCACGCTTCCCGATGAACGCTCGGCGCCATCTACCAGCGTCGCAGCGAAGCCAGCGCGTCGCCTCCAAATTGCATGGCCCACTGGTGCGCGCGAGCGTTAAGAAGGGCTCCTCTCTCGCTCTTTAGAGCACGCTACGCCATCTAATGGCACTGCCAAGAAGTGAGTGAGTGAGTGAGTGAGTGAGTGAGTGAGTGAGTGAGTGAGTGAGTGAGTGAGTGAGTGAGTGAGTGAGTGAGTGAGTGAGTGAGTGAGTGAGTGAGTGAGTGAGTGAGTGAGTGAGTGAGTGAGTGAGTGAGTGAGTGAGTGAGTGAGTGAGTGAGTGAGTGAGTGAGTGAGTGAGTGAGTGAGTGAGTGAGTGAGTGAGTGAGATAAATTTATTTCGGTCCAGAGAAGACACAGCGCAGACCCCGCGCCACCCGGCTAGTGAGGGATCAAATATGTAGCGTATCGGGCTGCAGGGCTGAGGTGACAGGGTTCGAAACCAACTATCGGACGCACTTGGGTCACTGAGAATGTGGCAATGTGAACATGCGTGCCGCTCTTCAACGAACCTCTTTCACGCCAACATGGGTTGGTCAACAAGGGTACCATTGGGAGCTACGGACCATCAACGGCCAAGACTCGGCAACACAAGCGTAACTGAAGCCATGTGCAGGCCTCACGGAGGCAGCTATAGATGACACCGAGTGCTCTTATAGGGAAGCACGAAAGAGGAATCCCGCTGCTGTACACGCCTCATACATTACCTTTAAGGTTACATACGATTACATACCATTAGGGTTACAGCATGGATACCAAGAGAAGGGAAGCGCAGTAGAGGACGGCAGAAAACTAGGTCGGGTGAAGAAGTTAGGAAATTTGCAGGTGCAAGTTGGAATCAGCTAGCGCAAGACAGGGGTAATTGGAGACCCCAGAGAGAGGCCTTCGTCCTGCAGTGGACATAAATATAGGCTGATGATAAAGATGATTATACGAAGCGTGTAGTTGATTTTCCCGGTCTTCGTCGGTGAACTATATATAATTAAGTATAAATAAGTATATTTCGTGGTAAAACGTTTGGCGCTTGTGGTTTAATTCAAGGCATCACAAATAATTACTAAGCCCTCATTTTCTTTCCGTATTTGCATGCGTTATACGATGTTTGTACTTGGTTCGCTGGTGTCCTCGGGAAACTAAACGTAGCATGTTGTTTATATTTAGCGATAAGAAGGGGCCCGTTAAGTGTAATGTGTACGCAAAGTCGAAAGTGTGCGTTATATGCAGCTTCAGGTTATGTGCATTGTGTAGGCGAAGTTCGAAATTGGTGCACTAATTGCGGCATTAGCAGTAAATTACACATTCAAGCAATCCGGAGCATCATAAGTATGTTTTACAAACAGCGCAGAATTATTAACGCTGCCCTGTGAGAACTATAAACGCAACCAAGATCAAATTTCGCTAAAAAGAAGTGGGAGAGGAGGGGGTGCATTTATCGCCAATGTTGTGGCGAAGTAAAACGTGCGCGGATAAATTACGGCCTTCCGAAAAATGTCTTAACAAGTACTCAAAAGTGGTATATACGGGCAATATTTGAAACTTACGATTTTTTAAAGTGCATGCTTTAATTACAGTCAACTGAAATCTTTATTGCAACTGCTCAAAAGAAACTGCTTCACTGAAAGTTTTTTTTTTTTGTCGTTCTGCAAGTTCGCACAAGTCTGCTGTCTTTTTAATTTTTATTATCAGATTGAATAAAAAAGTACATGCACTTTTCAAGCCAATGTACTTCTTGTCGTCAACGTTTTCATGTAACGCTGATATCAGGTCATCTGTCTATCACATCCGACCGTCGTGAAAATACGCACGCATACGCATCCACGTCAAGCCAACTGGCAATGAAGCCAAGAAAACATAGGAAAATTAACGTCTATATTTATTGAAGTGCAAAGATAAAAGGAAAATGGAAATGAAAGTGCACGAAAAGGCCGCTTTCCAACGTCTGCGGCAAGTCATTTTTTTTTTGTTTTTTTTTTTTCGCTTTTATTTCTCGTTTTGTTATTATTGTTAAAGCAAATACACGGACGCTCGAGGTTCATGCACCATCGTGACTTCCTGCTATCGACAGCTTAATGCACTTTATATTCACCTTCATTCACTTTACTTCACCGTGGGATTTCGCAGAGCGAGCCGCAGCATCTCCAGCTCCGGGAATGTGGCACCATCACTTGGTCCCGTAGGTTTTGATACCATAGGATGTTAGCTATTGACGGAGGCCAGATTTTATTGCGATATCAACTATATGGGAAGACCAGGCGCATTTCTGCCGTCATCGTCACCGTCGACGTGATGCTCCGTATAAACTACAAGCGCGATAACATATTCACAGCTCGCATTATATGCTGTATGTGCGAGTGATAGCCGGCGATGGCACGGCTCAATCTCGCGCGCGCCAGGAGGGAAAGCCGAGAGGAAGCGCGCCATCTTCCGTCGCGCGCAAGGCACTGTGGGGAGGGGACGGTGAGGGGCCGGATTGTTCTACTCTAGCGGCTGCTGCGTATGGCGCGGCCGCGCGCGGCCACGCGGGGCATATATCTTGAAAGCGATCTGCGAAGGGGACACACTGCGAATTGTATTGGCAGTGCGCAGTAGTTTCGCCGCTTACTTCTCGTTGAAGCGAGAGGCAGCACGAAGGTCAATTCGCTCACCGCTGCTGCCGCGCTCCTCACACCAGCGTTTTCACAGCGAGTTTCCGAGGTCATCGAGTGACATGTGTTCATATTTGCTTGTGCGCGCGTGACGCCATGCTCGTTAATTTAGTTAGTAGAATGGAATTATGGGGTTTTACGTGCCAAAACCAGTTCTGATTATGAGGCACGCCGTAGTGGAGGACTCCGGAAATTTGGACCACCTGGGGTTCTTTAACGTGCACCTAAATCTAAGTACACGGGTGTTTTCGCATTTCGCCCCCATCGAAATGCGGCCGCCGTGGCCGGGATTCGATCCCGCGACCTCGTGCTCAGCAGCCCAACACCATAGCCACTGAGCAACCACGGCGGGTGAATAATTTAGTTAGTAAGCGAATGTTTACAAGTTTATACGGCGATAGAACTACTGTCCTTATTTTGTATAGCTGTCTACGAATTTGCTATCGCAATCGTTGCTTCGCCTTCCGCTGAAACTGCGAGTTTTCTTAGTTTTTTTTAATTCATGGGGCATGTAAGGCTTTCGCCTTAAAACGCATCCGCTGATGGTACGAGCGTTATGCACAAACACATTAGCGTTCCTCCTGAGCTGCTGTGTACGTACCACGCCATGATGCATACACTGTTCTGAGTGCAACGGGGAGTTAACGTCACGTTAAATGTATGTAATCCTTTCTTTAAGCTCTGACAAACGCCTACGGTTTTCGTTAGGTCTGATCTCGTGCACAATCCTTGTGCGACGCCTGCAACGGCGCTGGCGACGCTCCTCATCACGCTAGCGTTCGTAGGGGGTGGTCGAGGAGAGTAAGCGTTGCGCACAAGTACGCTAGTCTTACCGACGAGCACAAGCTTCGCACACTTACAATAATTCGGTCAGGAAGTTCCGGCATTACTTTGTTTCCCGTTTACAAGCTTTTTAGCTCAGCCGAAATGCCGATAATAAGGGTCAAATAACATCAATAAGCCTTTTGTTGCGAACAGAGTCCACGAAATCTGTATATTTCATTATGATTAAAAATTGGAAATATGCGCTATTCAGAGTTCATTCTTCTTGAGTATTCGTATTGATTCGATTCGATTTTTTTTATTCGTGCGCACATATTGAGAGCTCGTTTCTCTTGAATATTCGCATTCGGTTCAATTTTTCCCTCGAACACCTCTAAATATTGTAGTTTAGCCGAAGGAAAATTGCTGTCCTATGACATCCCTATGCTTATCGCTCACGTATATAATAAACCGCTCACAATTTACGCACTCATGTAATCACATAACAATTTCAAGTCCTCGCCATTTGCCCTCCATGTGAACTCACGCTTGACGTCCGTTCAGAGACGGCAGCAGCCATAGGTAGCTAGCTGTCTTGCTGTTCTCATCAAGATGTTGCCGCACAACTACCACACAGTCTAAATCTCCGTCATCATCTGCATCAAACACAGCAACGGCTTGAGGGAAGACCTCAAATACCTGAAAAATCAAGGGAATAAAAATACGCCAATGAAATGAGACCGGCAGTTGTAGTAGTTGTGATCGGCATTTTGTGGCACAGCTGCTATACAAAGGTCTTCTTACCGAACGAGCTGTGCATATGTGCTCAATTCAGAAATATATATCAGAACGTTTATTTAAAAATAACAGGTGTAGGGATCGGGTGGGTGGAGCCCCTAGTCCAGGGCTCCACTGACTAAAAACTGCTCCAAACATTTTTTTTTTTTTCATCGATCGCGCGAGAATGGAACCGTCTTCCTGCTCACGTTGTAAACGCTGGGACTCGCGGTTTATTTTTAACCCTTGTTCCACACTGGTTGTAAGGATAGCATTTGGATCGTTTTAGTGCATTGAACTGCAAATGCGTTACATTTATTTACTGATGTGTTACTGTGTTCTTGTTATATTTCACTGTACTGCTATTTTGTATTCAGTATAGTGTTATTGTATTGAAGCGATAATGCATTATTTTTGCTGTACTAATGTCCCACTGTGATATTGCATAAATGTAGAGATGCACTGGTCTCTTCGTTGTATTCACCACTGCTATCTTGGACCAATGTTGGACTGATAGCATTTTCAAGAAATATGAACATCTAAGTCCCACTAAGTGGCTCGGACTAGTACAAACAGAGAGCGGGATCTTTCCTTGCAAGTACAAGCCCATGTTTGAACGGTGAATATCCAATTCTGTTTCGCTTCCTTTAATTGTCAAGACCAGGCATAAAACATGTAGCTTCTTCATTACCTGTTTATTGCAATCATTTTGTCACTTATAAGGAATGCGGACCGCGTGCTAATGTTCTGTTTCATAGCAAATAATACTCTTTACTGAGACCCCAAACACAGCCAAGGAGCTCATTTCGTTAAACAATTGCCTATTTAACGTATAATATACACTGCAGTGAGCTCTAACTCCGGCCGAGCTGTCTGCCTTTCTGTAAATACACTTTTCTATCTCTCTCGCAGCTAGCTCAACATCTATGGCCTTTCAGTGATTAAAAACAGCATCTATTTCGGTTGATTTAGTCGCAGAATCCGCATTAATGTAAGGTTTCGGTGCAGGTCAAAGGCCACGGGCTCACGTGAGTCGCTGTGCATTTAAAAAAGAGATTGGCTGTAGTGCTCAATATTTTCAGCTTGCTTTTTTCACTTTCTGATATTACTGTTTTTTTAGACACTACTTCTGTATATAAAGAACTCGAAGTGAACTTTTTTCAAGCGAGAGACGTCGGCCTGTGATACGGCATTGTAATGCGATCGGGTGTCTAACCTCTCTGAACTTGACGTAGTCCCTCTATATTTCTCCTAATTTTCAGCTTATTTGCTCATTTTAATTATTGCTGCTTCTGTGACACAACTCCCGTAAATAAATTACGGGAAGCGCGTGCTATTTGAGCGACATCATCTGCAATGTGAAGTTTGTTTTACCCCATGCGGCAGCTTTCACGTGATCCGTTACCTTGGAGCATGTATTCTTAAGAACGCATTTTTTTAGCATAAAATTCGGTTACTAACGTTAACTTTCAAGATGAAATTAACTATTTATCAACCTCGTACCATGCATCGATTGCGCCCAAGTCTATGTAACTTTTCCACTGCCCATTACAGTCGCGTCAGTCGAGCCCTGCTGGCACGTAGCGTTACGCGCTGTGTTTTCATAGGCATTTTAAAGCGAAAGCATCATACGCCCCATTACGCGAAAATCGGGCGTTGTCGTCGTCGGCGTGACCGAAACATGGTACCAAAAATGGCCGACGGCGCAAAGAGCAAAAGCACGCCGAAGAAATGCTCGGATTACCATCCACTTTTTCCGGGAAGTTCCTGTAAACAAAGTAAATTAATGGCCTTCAAAAGAAAATTTGGTAGATATCGGTCTGGGTGTGAATCGAACCTGGGCCTGCGCGGTGCGAGAAGAGCACGCTTCCGGGACGCCACGGCGGCTCCAGATTTGCCTAGTGAGTGCGTCATTGCACACGTCACGTCGCAGCCATCTGTAGCTGACTAGAGGTGTGGCCTGCGTGCGTCATTGGGGACGTGACAGCGCAGTCAATAGGAAGAATGTGGCGCCCCGTCACGAGTGTATAGAATGAGCGTATAAAATGAGCACATTTCGCCAAATGCGCTACAGTGCTTTGGCATTCCCACACATATGCCCTCTTAGGTCTCTCTGCGGAATTTTTTTTTTTTGCAGTAAATAAAAAATAAAAATTTTTGTTATAAAGACAGTTATTGTTAACTGAACGCCTGTCGTTTTTTTACGCCTGCCGATATAGATAGTTCTGGCAAACGGGAAAGTTCCAACGAAAACAAAAACTATGCACCACAATCTTTCTTCACACCCTAACTTAGGCACACATGGCCAAAGTTTCCCACATACGTGTTACAATCTTACCGTAGCGGAGGTTCTTGCGTACGTACATTAAATTATTATTATTATTTGATTTGTACACATATACACAAAAGGACACAAAGGGATTAAGGAGGGAGCAAGCTGACAACTGCCACCGAGAGGGGCACAACGCCTGCCTACTCCTACAGGAGGAGGGAATAGAGGAAATGAAAATATGAGAAAAGAAAAGAGGAAATAAAGAAATGACGGAGACACAGACAGAACAAAACAAAAACAAAACAAAAATATAAATAACGTCTATAAATGGGAGGCCAAGTCAGTGTCCTTCAGAAAACTTAGCAGGGCTCGATGGGCCTGGTCACGTACATTAAATGCATCGACGAAATCATGCTTTAGTTGTTTTACCTTGCTGAAGCGAGAGGCGCGTCTAGCAACAACGCTAAAAATATCACCGAGAGCCAAAAAAAAAAAACAGCCACCGCAAGCTTTCAATGAAAAATCTGGAGGACGCTTAAGCTTCGCTTTTAAGAGTGGAACGCGATAGCATTCAAAGATCCCTGACTGCTTCTCACGGTTCCCGACGACTGCAGCTTACAAAACTATAATGGTTGCAGGCAAACACTGGCGGCGAACGCTATGCACGTAGGTGAGCTTTCTGGAAGAAACGCAACCTCTTGCGTGGGCCGATCCCGCAGATAGTGCACAACCGCGCCAAAGAAATTACATCATTTTTTCAGGTTCCCGTCTTTGTTTCGCACTTTTAATATTTCAGTCTGAGAACATTTAACATAAAATGTATGCGCTGTGGGTGTTTTGTTTCATGACATTTGTTTGTGGATTGTCATTCTCAAAATTCCGAGGAATAGCTTTGCCACGAATGGGAGACAAGGCATGAGCAACATTAGTGATAGAATGGTGTGGCAATATAACCCGCATATACCGCACGTCATATATGAAGGCGTGGAATATGCATTTACCTAAATATATTCGGAGGGCCTGCATGGTTGGGGATGAGTTTCTCCTGCCACCCGCCGACATCGCACGCCGACGCCGGTTGCCGACGCCGGATTTTCTGCGAAACGGGGCCCTTAGCGCTATCGCGTTAAAACGCGCATTGCTTTTGCTCTCTCGCGTGGCTGCTTTCTAAGCGATCACCAAGCGCGACTTGTCGCTGCCATGGAAGACGCGACTCGCGGGCTGCGATCTGCAGGAGCGAACAGCTCTTCTAGTTCAGGCCCAGCGAGCAGACCGCGTCAGTGGAGCTTTAGACCAAGGGCCGTACCCTTGGCAGCCTTTTCTTTTCCGCTATTTTTCTCTTCATCCATAAAGTTTCCACCACACACACACACGCACACACACACACACACACACACACACACACACACACACACACACACACACACACACGCACACACACACACACACACACGCACCACACACGCACAGCCCGCTTGAAAGAGTTCAACTGCCTATACTGTGAAGCGTTTACCTTCTTTCTGCAGTGACAGTTTCATTTAAAGAGAACGTCTACATTTTTCACATGCCACCTAGACGTCGAAGCGATCATTTGTTAATTTTTTTCTGCCTGTCCTATGTTTTCACTCTTTTTGTGTATTGTACGTGAAATTCAGCATTTCATTTAATTCAACGTCGACTCAACTGGAGGCAGAGCAATTAATTATGCAGCCTTCACATAACTTCACAGGAACAGATATGATAGAAGGTGTTCATAAACACGCATGACCTCATTTTGCGATATATGCGATGGGCTCTGATCTCTGAAAATTTGACTTCGGTGGCGAAGCTCACGTGCAAAAGGGATCAAATATATCACACCAAAATAAAAGCAACGACGCATTGTACAACTAGACAGTGATAGAAAATGGACCCTTCCGAGTTGTCAGCTGTGGCTCAAATTTTCACTGTCTCATTGTTTCCTTATTATCTGTGCCGAAGTGAGTGTTGGCGCCTGTAAGTAGAACCGGCTACTGCCCTTCTCTAATTTTACTGATCCATTCACATGTTCACAGCTCATCCACATGTGCACAAAAATGTTCCATGGGAGTTCCCCAAATACAAGTGTTCCTGTGGAGATACAACTGAAGGTCCTCGAGAATGCCGCCATATTTCAAACTCGGTACTCGTGAACGCTCACACTAAACCCACGAAAATACACAAGCGAATAAACACAGGCACCTGAACAAGGAAAGCAAGAAGTTGCATTTTAACCAAGCAGTGACGTCATAGCTAGCGCAATGTTATGTGCGGTAAGTTTTGCACTGTTTCATGCGGTTTCGGTACCACATGAAACATCTGCAAATGGCAATGGTTACTTGCTACGTCTATACAGAATACTGGCGGATAATGACTTGGAGAGAGGCAGTGGCTGGGGTTCTTATTCGGACATGTAGCTTGCTCAGTACTTTACGATGTAGTGGCAAATATGCAGGTCCGGACAAGAAGCTGGACAAGTTTGTGAAAGAATGGGCTGCAAAATTATAACGAGAAACGCAAGCGCCGCAGTTCTGCGCTTCGTATTCAGCACTGGTTTCCTCGTAAATCTCATACTACAATCATTTCCTTAAATTGACATGAAATAAGTGAGCTAATACCCGGTCCATTTACTTTCTGACACATCTCCGATAATAATCCTAGCAGGCAAGAAATTTGACCGGCTCATGGCCAAATCAAGGACATCAACAATTATTTGCTTCATTATAATAATAGTAATAGTAGCAGTAATAAAATAATAAGAAAATCCGACAGATCCCACGTCCTGTGGGTATCGATGATATGCGAAGCAGTGTGCTTGGCCTACAAAGTTAACGAAAAGACCATGAGAGCACCAAGACGTAGGCGGTTGTTTCATGAACTACATGACACGCATGTCATGACATTCATGTCATGAGTCTTTAATTGCGCCTAAGAGACCTCAAGGCAAAAGCCTTAGTCATCCTCATGACTATGACTTCGACCATCAACCTTTAGCTATTTCCTTGGCTTAGTACCACATCCGAAGCCCCTGCCATTGGTTCTTGAGTGTAATCTTTTTTCGCTTAGGCATGGTCATGACTATGACTTCTACCATCATTCTTTAGTGTTTCCTTCATTCAGTACCCAAGTCCATCGGTTTTTGAGTGTTAATCTTTTTTCGCTGAGTCATTGTCATTTTTGCTGAGTCATGCTCATGACTATGACATTTAAAGCAATTCTTTAGTGTGTCCTTCACTTGGTACTCACGTCTGAACACATTTCAGTGGTTTTTTAGTGTTAATTTTTTTCTGAGTCATTGTAATGTTTGCTGAGTCATGCTCATGAATATGACTTCTACCACCATCCTTTAGTGTTTCCTTCCCTTATTACCCACGTCAGAACCAATTTAAGTGGTTTGTGAGTGTTCATCTTTTCTCGCTGAGTTATCGTCATTTTTGCAGAGTCATGCTCATGACTATGACTTCTACAATCATCCTCTAGTGTTTCCTTCCCTTAGTACCCACGTCTTAGAGTTACTGTATAGGCTCCCTTTAGGGAAGGGAGCCTATACAGTGATTCTACCACGTCCGAACCCCTTTCAGTGGTTTTTGAGTGTTAATGTTTTTTCGCTGGGTCATTGTGATTTTAGGCGGCTGTTTCATGACCTACATGACACGCATGTCATGAAATTCATGTTACGACCTATCATTTATGTTCGTCATACACACTTGTCATACTATGCCAATTTTGGTAAATACCAAGTTAACGAAACGACCATGAGAGCACCAAGACGTAGGCGGCTAGATAGATAGATAGATAGATAGATAGATAGATAGATAGATAGATAGAATAGATAGATAGATAGATAGATAGATAGATAGATAGATAGATAGATAGATAGATAGATAGATAGATAGATAGATAGATAGATAGATAGATAGATAGATAGATAGATAGATAGATAGATTCAAAATGACTGAAGTAGGGAAAGAATGCTGATTCCATTAATAGACTAATGATGATGACGATGACGACGACGAATAAACATAGCTATAACCTATTTATTGGAAGGCAGAGATTTTGGCCACCGTGCATACCACTTCTTACTGACTACTCAGCATACGGAAGGAAAAGAGGATTGAAATATGCCAGAGTAGAGTGGAAAATGGAAAACAAAAATAAAATGAGCGAGTGAACCTGATAGTAATATTTACAGTAGAGACCGCGAAAAATTCAAGCCTTTCTATAAGTGGCAAATGTTCGGCAAGAAATGCTTCGCATTTAATAATAATAATAATAATAATAATAATAATAATAATAATAATAATAATAATAATAATAATAATAATAATAACTACAAACATTAGTGTACAAAATCGGGCCGGTCGAAGCCGAACGAGTGCATGAATGGAAACGATAGCCCAAAATACGGCCCAAGGAATGGTTACACGCTTTTGAGATAGTTTTCACGTAGACAATAGTACAAAGAACGTACGTTGACGGTGTAATTAGACAATATCAGCGTATGGAGTATGCATTTTTGACCCATGTCTTCTAGTGCCGTTTCTTTTACTTCACCTTAAGAACTTACCGCACCTCAGCATACGTACCTTGAAGGCATCTGTAACAGCGTGTTGCAGACTGTGCTTGGCTTGGCCCACAGCAAGTGGGGCGTCTAGCAACAGCATGGCGCCAACAACCAAGAGGCAAGGAACAGCCGCCCGCATGTTTCCGCTGAAAGCCTGTGCACGAGAGGCTGCCTTCGCTGGCTGTTTGATGCCGCAGCAAATATCAACTGTCTATAAAACAGTGGTAGTGCTTTATTAGGAGGCGGCGCGTATATATAGCTCTTGGTTGAAAGCGTACGATAAGAAAAACAGAGGGGTTCCACGTATTATTTGCCCTTAGCATGAAATGCCCGACATAGGTATGTGTCATTTATTCAATCATTTCTTGAGGGAAAAAAACGAACAAGGTATGCCTTGGTTGGACAACTCTAATAGTTCTAATGAATATGTCGGAGTGTCTCACATAAGAATGATATCCCGTCTGACAACTCATTCACAACATACATGGTTTTTCTGTGGAGCTCATTAAGTTTCCAGATTCAATTATTTCCCAGGTTGGCGTAAGGGCGGAATAACATTATAGGGCGGATCGAAAAAAAATTTAGTCACTTAATTATCCTTACGCGATTTGTATGCGTCCATGATACGTGACGTCGTACATTGTCACATATCCTTCCTTCACAACTCTATATTAACCCACCATAAGCCACCTTATCCGCCTTGCTCTAATTTGTACCAACTTAATCCACCTAATCCACTTTAAGCAACCTTAATCCACTTTACTTCACCTTCACTTTACTACACCTTAACCACCGTATTCTTAAACACGCCTTCACTCAACGCTTCCCCTCGGCTCAGCCAAATCGGGGCGACCGGCCTTCCTTCACTCAAGGCACCATTGCGTTTCATGAGCACTACTCCACGTTTCCTCCGCCGAGGAACGCGTTGAAAACGCGCGTAATGGCGTAATGTTTTTGCGATAGCAATGATATGGACCAGCGCCTCCTCTATTTTTTTTCAATGCCAGCCAGATGAGGTCGATCCAACCGTTCACCACCCTTTCCGATCGCCCTTTCCTACTCTCCCCCGTCGGCTAGCGTTCGTGCCTGCTTTACGGTCGTGGGGGAGAGTACAATCTGGGTGGCGCCTCACGACAGAAGTCGGAGGAAGTAATCCTGACAGCGGCCCGGCCGGCATCGCACGCCCGCCTGACCGCTGTATCTTAAGGCAAGTCTGCGACGGGGACACAGTCCAGCCTGCGCTGTGTTCTCGCGGCTTAGTTCGCGCTGATGCGAGACGCAGCACGAAGGTCAATTCGTTCGCTGCTGCCACGCTTCCTCACTCCAGTGTTTTGACAGCGAGTTTCCGCGGTCATCGAATGAGATGTGTTCATGTTTGCTTGTGCGCACGTGACATCATGCTTGTTAATTTAGTTAGTATCCCTATGTTTACAAGTTTATACGGCCGATAAAACTAATACGGCCAATAATTTGCTATCGCAAACGATTCTTCGCCTTTCAGCCGAAACCGCGACCTTTTTTTTTTTAAGTGTTTGCCTTAATGTCGATTACAGTCGCAGCACACGCTGTGCGTCAGGTGCAACGGGCAGAGCGCCCACACATCAAGGACGGATACATTGTGGGCACACGTTCGTTACGCACCAAGCAGATGTGCGGGAGTGCAGCATATATACATCCTCATTCTAGTAGGCCCTTCGCCTGGCGCAAGTGGGTTATTGAACTAATGCAATTTCTCGAAGTAATATGCGTCGCATGGTTTGTAAAGTAGGACTTATACGCAACCTGCAGACATGATTGCGTCGGATCTGTATTTGAATATACGAGGAAACGTAATTCTGTTACGGCGGAAACTCAAGAACGCCCTTTTCCAGGGGCCGTTTCTTTTTCGGTGAGCACAGCCCAACTAAAGGCTAACAGCTTCACTTTAGAATCGTTAAGTTGGGCCCTAACACGTAAAACTGTTCCAATCTGTTTTTATTCCCATCTCCTGGTGTCAAATTTACGTAACCGCCGACGCGAGCATCGGGCGGTGACTCGCAGCGTTGTTTAAACAGGTCGATGAAACGCTCTACTCGTTTATAGGAGGTCACTTTTATTAGCTTTCAAAGCGAATGGCATTGCCTTACTTGACAGGTATTTCTTATCTAATTGGCTGACCAGAGGCGAGGAGCATGCAGAAGTGGAGAGGGCTTCGGTGGCGCCAGGCTAGCGCAGCGAAATTAGATAACCGGATGAGGAGGGTGCAGCCAGCATCTGCGATTGGCCCGCTTCTTCTTGCTTAGCTTTCGGTGTCTGGCAGAAAATCGCGACGGCGCGGAACGGAAGGGTAAAAATGCTGCTAAAACGGACCCTCACCTAAGAAAATTTTGCAGAGTGATGTCGTGTACACGCTGAAAGGGCTCGACAACGTTATACTGCCACGCAAAAGTTGTTATTATACACAAATAAATATGTTCTCTCCGGCAGCTCGAAGTAGCCAATGCCAGAGGGATCGGCGGGCACTTCGGAACGGGGCACTCTCCGGCTATTGCGATAAAAATCAGCGGCCAGATTCACAAAGCATTTCTTTCGTAAGTGCCCTTTGCCATGGGCCGGCCGCCTTATAGATAACAATATGCCTTGCATCCCAATTGGCTGAAATTCTTTCTTATGAACAATTCTAGCGTAAGAAGCTTTCCTGAATTCGGGCCCAGTTTTGTTCGGCTTTAATGCGTACACGTCACTTTGACGTGGTGAGTTTTCGCGATTTTGTGACGTCGCATGACAGACAGGCGAAGTGGGCGCAGCCCGATAACGTTTTATCAATTGCGGATGGCTGATGGCAAGAAAGGCATAGAATTGGAAATAATTTTTTCGGTCTAATCATGCATGATCAGTGTGTACACGTCATATCCGCTGAGGAGCTTTCGCGGTATTCCTGACGTCGCGTGACAGACAAGTGAAGTGGCGGCGGCCCGAAAAAGTTTGACCAATCGGGGACGGCTGATTGCAGAAATGGAATAGAAAAGATTGGAATAGCTTTACGTTATAACGTTCTTGGATTGTTTAGTACCGCCTAAAATAGCAACTCACTATTGTATTGTAACTCACGCAATGCCTCAAGATTCCGAGGGCACCTTAATGTTGCAAGAATGCCAACATCGTACTAATCCATAACAAGAGAGACGTTAAACAATTCAAGAATTAAAGGCCCATCAGGGCTGGCTTGCAGTATTACACAAAATATTTGACATTGGTGTGATTTAATACTATATATCACACCAGTGTCACCGATCAGGTAATTGAAAAATCTGCGGAGTGTAAGCAACCTCTGTACGTCTGAATTTCCTTTTCATAGATTACGAAAAGACAATTGATTCAGCAGAGATACCTGCACTCATGGAGGCGTTGCGTACTCAAAGAGCACATGAAGCATACGTGAATATGTTAGCAAATATATATGTAGAGTTCACAGCTACGTTAATTCTCCACAAGAAAAGTAGAAGAATATCAATCAAGAAAATAGTCAGAAAGAGACACATGACCGTGACAGCATTACACCATGATCACATGCCTAGTCGCCCTAGTTGGAAGGCAAGTTGAGCTGAGCTGCTGTGTTGGCGTAAGAGGATAGATAGATAGATAGATAGATAGATAGATAGATAGATAGATAGATAGATAGATAGATAGATAGATAGATAGATAGATAGATAGATAGATAGATAGATAGATAGATAGATAGATAGATAGATAGATAGATAGATAGATAGATAGATAGATAGATAGATAGATAGATAGAATAGATAGATAGATAGATAGATAGATAGATAGATAGATAGATAGATAGATAGATAGATAGATAGATAGATAGATTCTAAATGCCTGAATAGGGAAAGAATGCTAATTGTATTAATAGATTACTGATGATGACGATGACGACGGCGAATAAACATAGCAATAACCTATTTATCGGAAGGCAGATATTTTGGCCACCATGCATACGACTTCTTACTGGCTACTCTGCATAGGGAAGAAGAAGAGGATTAAAATATGCCAGAGTAGAGTGGAAATTAGAAAACAAAAATAAAATGAGCGAGTGAACCTGATAGTAATATTTACAGGTGAGACTACGAAAAATTCGAGCCTCCCTACAATAAGAAGTGAACCTTCTTTGAAGCTTTCCGAGAAGGGCAATTTCAGAGAGGGCGCGAAACAATAAATTTAAAGCCGGTCATTGTTTCAAAGAGCAGGTACATGGGACATTTGGCGCTCAAGGCAACATCTCTTGCCGCGGTACTCAGGGCATTCAAGCAATGTGTGTTTCACTCTATCTAAACGGCCCCCAGTTATCGCTGTAGAGATCAGTGATACGCCATAAGCGACGCAATTAAATTGTCAGAGGTCCAAGCTGGTTCCCTGACAGAAATATTGCCACGGCTTTCACGCCAAGGCGTATGCACAGTCACCTACTAGGTGTAAGGTGATCGCGCCCTTCTATCTGTCTGGACGTCATTTCTCGGAGCGACGATAGACAGGAATCTCTACCGGTCGCATAAAGTGAAGAAGAAGAATCGGTATAATTAAACTGCTTCGCTGCCTAAGCTCAGAAGAAGAAGCAGTATAACGTCGGATCAGAGCTCAAACGATTTCGCACCAGGCGGCCACTTAAGCGCTTTCACTCGGGTATGGTCGTGTACGCACGTGTTCGGAAAAAAGTTAACTATACGCAGCTGTTTCAAAACCCAAATGGCCCAATTTTGATCTCACATTCGGATGGCCTGTGTGTAAAGCATGTGTAATAGCTCGTGACTCATATATATTTCCTTTTGTGTGTGTCCCAATTTGCGGCAATAACATGTCCTCCAATCATATATAAGTCGGTAAAAGTTGGACGAACGCTTGACGCGGCTGCGAGCGCATTCTGCAATACTTTCCCGGGGAGCAATCAAAAGTGTCACTGAGGTTTACATTCTAGTACACTATGAATAAAGCAACAATAAATCTGACCCACACAAGTGGCACAATGATATACTCAGAATTTGTCACAGCGGTTCGTGTTAGAACCTGTTCAGCAGATCGCCTTAAAAAAAAGTTATATTTCTTTGCAAGTAGCTTCGTGTCCAAGGTCAAAAAAGTATGTTGGTCGGCCTAAAAAATATATGTATGGCTCGACATGTCTGCTATGCATCTGAGAATTACACAAATATATTATTTTATTGCGATAGCAATTATATGGACACTCCAAAGCAGATTTCTGCCGTCGGCGTCGCCGTCGCCGTCGCCGTGAGGTTCCGTATGACGTCAATGGAGATGAAATCGTCGCCGCGCGCCGCCGAACGCTGTATGTGCGAATGAAAGGCCGCGAGGGACGCGCGCTTTCACGGGGAGTGAACGCACGGCGGAGAACGAACGCGCGTTCTTCTGTGCCGTGCTCCCTTAAGGGCTGCAGAAGTAGGCGTCTCTTTCCTCCTTTACAATGACCATATATGTAGAGCAAACGCGCCTTCTTCTGACGCACGAAAGGCCGTGGGGGGGAGGGGGAGGGAAGGGAGGCGACGTTTAGCTGCGGCACCAAGTGCCTATTTATATCAGAGGCTCCGGCAACAGTCACCAACGCCGCACGCATTTTGTGCGAACGCGGGCAAAACGCCGACGGCGTCGACAACAGTTCTGCGTGTTGCCGGTGCTGCTGCATGTCCAAGTTTATACAGCTGATAAAGCTACTATCATTACTCCGTATAGCTCTCTACAAATTTGCTATCGCAATTGATGCTTCGCCTTTCAGGTGAAACTGCGGCAACTTTTTTAAACGGGCATTTTTTTTTTTCATTTTATGTCGCACTGCAAAGCATTGCGACAATCAGCATGCACTGCGACATGGAATGCAGGGCAACATACAGGAAGCAGGACACTTTGTGCCTTGCTCCCTGGAGCCAAGGGCTGTCATAAGACGACGCAAGAAGAAAACACCTTCATAATTACGCCTGAAAGCCTACACGAGCGTGAACAAAGTATTCTGGTGCTGCGTAGGTGCTACCGCTGTTCGACAGTCTGAACATGCTCGGTTATAAAATTCATATGTGCCCTGTTCCGGCTGATGTGCTCAGACGTGGTTGACGTCAAATTTTCGTATTCATTAAAAAAAAGTGTGGGTCGCGGCTGCGGCACTTGACGTCGCTTGTCTTCGTATTGATAAAAAAATGCCAGTCACCGATTGTTACATAGTTTCTCCAGCTCATCTTATTAACAATCTCTCCTTGCTAGACGGCAAGGCTTCAGATATTATTTATGCTGTCTGCGCGATTTCAAAAAAATTCCAAGCCCCTCCCCTGTCGAGGAAATGAGGGTAAGCGAAGCTTGTGGAAAGACGACGCTGTCGCTGGCGTTCCGCTTCGTTTGCCCTAAACACAGGGTAGGCGGCTCTTCGCTGACGTTTGGCCTCCACATCACGCTCCCGCAACTTGGGGTCCGCCACTCGAGGTTTCGCCTGGGCTTCGGAAGCCCTCACGCTAGAATCGGCACGTCGGCGATGAGCCCTTTCCCGAGCGAGTTCACGGCGCCGTTGCTCAAACTCAGCCTGTTCCTCGGCGGAACGCACCACGTGCGGCCTTCCCATCTGAGGTGAGGGATCTGAGGTGAGGGAAGCCCAGCGGAACGCCCTTTCCTTCCCTTTCCTCCCCCGCGACACACCAAACGACCCTGATTGGACGCGCACGTCACGTGATCCGAGCCAGCGCAGCTTTCCCCGCACCTTCTCTTTCTTCCTTTGTTTTTCTGTCTAGCTAGCCGGCGCAGGCTAGCGTATACAAGCTTCGCTTGAAAAGAATCTTTTTGCCTGTTTAAAACATTACACCTTTTTGAAACTTCTCACGTGCATAGCAGACACGTACGGCTATGTAACGATTTCTCACAGATATTTTTACGCAGACCACCAAAGCAACTTTTTTGACCTTGAACACGAAGCTTTTCACACAAAAAAATTCACTTTACAGTTCTATTTTCTCTTTCTTACTTTTTTCTTTTTGTTTTGTTTTTTTTTACTTTTTAAGGCGATGTGCTGAACCTTCCAAGCTTCAAATATTTTTCGGCTATCTTGTCTTTCCATTTACCACGACCATCCCTCTGTTTACCAACGAAGATGTAGAAGTGAAAATGACAGCTTGAACAGTTACATTAAATGTCTTGTAGACTTATCTTGTCATTAACGAAGGCCGCTGTAGAAAAAGAAATACACAGGTACGAAATCAAGGTACGAAAGTACCAAGGTAGGCAGAAAAAAGAAGCAAGGGTACTAAGGAGGAGGGAAGTAAAACAGGAAGGAGGCAGGAAGGGACAGGAAGCAAGAAAGAAAAAGACTGGAAGGAAGAAATTAAGGAAGGGGAAGGAAAGAAGGATAAACGAAGAAATGAGGAATGAAAGAAGAGCGAAAGAACAATGGGAAGGAAGGAAAATACAACTGAAGGAGAGAGGGAGAGAGAAAGAGAACAGAAAGAAAGAAAGGGGTAGGGAGAGTTTGAGCATCGAAGAAAACTTATCTCAACAATCCCGACCAATTTCAATAAGCTATTTAGTATTTGAGAAGGAAGCTGAAGTTAAACAAACCATAAGCCTCCGTAAGCATGCAGACTTTGCATCGTGTCATATTTTTCTGTCGTTCATAGGTGAAATTAAATAACCGAAAGCGAGTTTCTAGCCGCCTCTCAGCCATTTGCCCTCATAATGAAAGACGTGTGTGAAAGACAAGAAAGCAATTAGCCAGTGCTTCTTGACTGCCGTGCAGAGAGAAAGGAAGCCAAGTTGCGCAGTGACGATCAACGGTACGGGGCCACAATTCCTTGTATTGAAGGCGCCCCACGTGCAAGAGTTTGGCTGCGTGAATTTCCTGGAGTTTGTGCATCTGGGTGCATGCGCGTATCTGGGTACTTTACCGTGGTCGGTCAGGGTGGATGTCTGTAGTCATGTAAAAATTGGCAGTTTCGCCCAACCGGTATAGCATTGATCACGACAGCAAGATTTACCCTTTGCGCTTGAACTCCTCGGATGGACGGAGTTTCAAAAAAAACGCGGCTCCGACATATTGGCGCGACGCAGCAGGGAGAACACTGCCCTGGCATCGACCAGGCGTCCAACGACGCTGGATTTATAAGGAGCGCCGCCGGCGTTGCAGGCGTCTCCTCCCTAGGGAGCCTACATGCAACGCCGTTTCAAAACGGCGTTGCATGTAGGCTCCCTACTTCTCCCTAAGGAGCCGTTCATACGCACGCCTTCGCGCTGAAAAGAGAGCTTGAGTGAGTGCACGCATGAAGGCACCCTACACCAAGGAGGTTTTGAAACCTCCTTGCCTTACACGCACCTCGAAGGTACACGAGATGAGGTCAACGGGAAATCGTCACCGTTGCTAACCAGCACCAAGTGAAAATCACCGCCCCTTCCACTCCGTGAAGATGGTCGAACAACGAAGCTGTGAACGGCGCTACTTACAGGGGATGGGACGCGTAGGCGTCAACGGGCGACGGCGTTCCTAGCGCGTTCCTCGCGCTTTTAAATGCGAAGCATTTCTTGGCGAACATTTGCTACTTTGACAGTATCTATCTATCTATCTAGCCGACTACGTCTTTGTGCTCTCATGGTCGCTTCGTTAGCTTGGTATGTACCAAAATTGGCATAGTATGACATGAGTGTATAAAGAACATCAGTGATAGGTCATGAGATAAATGTCATGACATGCGTGTCGTGCAGGTCATGACAATAACCCAACGAAAAAGATTAACATAGAAAAACCACTGAAATGGGCTCGGACGTGGGTACTAAGTCCAAGAAACACTAAAGGATGGTGGTAGAAGCCATAGTCATGAGCATGACTCAGCAAAAATGACAATGACTCAGCAAAAAAAGATCAACTCTCAAAAACCACTAAAATGGGTTCGGACGTGAACTAAGTAACGGAAACACCAAAGGATGCGGGTAGAAATCATAGTCATGAGCATGACTCAGTAAAAATGACAATGAGTCCGCGAAAAAAAATTAACACTCAAAAGCCCCTGCAATGGGTTCTGACGTGAGTACTAAGTGAAGGAAACACTAAAGGATGATGGTAGACGTCATAGTCATAACCATGACTGATCAAAACGGACAATTACTCAGCGAATAAACATTAACACTAAAAAACCACTGAAATGCATTCGGACGTGAGCACAAGGTGAAGTAAACATTAAAGGATTGTGGTAGAAGTCATCGTCATGAGCATGACTCAGCAAAAACGTCAGTGACTCGGCGAAAAAAGATTCGCACTTAAAAGCCACTGAAATGGGTTCTGTTGTGGGCACTAAGTGAAGGAAACACTAAAGGATTGTGGTAGAAGTCATAGTCATCAGCATGACTAAGGCTTTCGCCTTAAGGTCTCTTAGGTGTAGCTAAAGGGACTCCTGAGGACTCATGACATGAATGTCATGACATGCGTGTCATGTAGGTCATTAAAGAGCCGCCTACGTCTTGCAGCTCTCATGGTCGGTTTGTTAACTTGGTAGGTTCCCTACATACTGCTTCGCATAACATCTATTCCTACAGGGCGTGGGATCTGCCGGCTTTTCTATATAAATACGCATTTGGTGCCGCAGCTAAACGTCGCCTCCCCTCTCTCGCTCCCGTCCCCCCACGGCCTTTCGCGCGACGGAAGAAGTCGCGTTTGCTCTCCGCCGTGCATTCGCTCCCGTGAAAGCGCGCGTCCGTCGCGCGCTTTCACTCGCACACACAGCATACAGCGCGCGGCGACGATTTCATCGCCGTTGGGCTCTATACGGAACCTCACGGCGGCGGCGACAACGACGGCGACGGCAGAAATCCGCTTGGAGTGTCCATAGAATTGCTATCGCATTAATATTAGACATCGTTAGCTTGACGTTTACGCTTTCATTCCGTTCATACCAGCGCATAAACACAGCAGCTCAGCTGGGACATTAGCGTGCATATACAAGTACAGTGTACGTACGAACAACGCTCATGCCAGCAGCGGATGGCAGGGGCGGTATTCTCGGGTGATCACTTTCGAGGTGCTATTCTGGACTACGGTGATTTCGCCCGATTGTCGGATTCACCATCTTGTCGGTTCTGACTGGCCCAGAGGGCTGCTACGGCCCGGCCTCTCTGACTGGCTCAAAATACCGCCAGTACAGAATATGACAATACAGCGGAATTCGCCGATGTCCAGAATAGTAACCCCGGAGATAGTTTCACTTTTGCGATATTTCACGAGACTCGGCCTGACTCCTCTCGAATTATACGGCGGGTATTTGCTCTTGGCACTTTGTGAAGACAGCGAGATTGGCACAGCGCCGACTGTCAACCATATATACGCAGGCACGTTCGGTGCTGAGTCCCGTGTAATCTCGAGAAAGTGAAACCATCTCCGAAAGTGATCACAAAAGAATGCCACCAGCGACTCGACTGAGCGGAGCAGTGATGGTGCCTCCACTTCGCCTCATTGTTTTTACAGCCAAACGCACTCCACCATCTCTGGAGACCTTCTAAATTGCCGCGCGCAGTCGGCGCATGCGCCGTCGAAGCGGTAAAGCACGATCGCGTGAACGCGTCGAATGCTAACTTGCTAACCTGCTAATGAATGCTTTCAATGCTAACTAGCGATAGTTATAATTACTATCATTACAAAATTATCTCTTTAGGTGCAGGTCATGGTAGCAAAACATGGAAACTGAAAGGGTTTTTTTTTTTTTTTTTTTTTTTTTTTTTACAGCGAAGCAAGCTGTTAAAGGCTCACTCTTCGATGGTCGCGTCCGGCAATAGAAAATAACTCTCATTATCCATGTGCTGTATGTGCGAGTGAAAGCGCGCGAGGGCGAGGGACGCGCGCTTTCACGGGGAGCGAACGCACGGCGGAGGGCAAACGCGACTTCCCTGTGGAAAAGGAACGGTGGGCGAGGAGGGCATCGAGACACCCTAGACTGTGCGTGTGCGTACCCGCTGTCCTACTGTGGCACATGCGCGCAGCCCTGCCGGCCTCTGCCACCTGTGCCGCCGACTCTCTCTGGGTTCTCGCCCGCCTCTCCCCTAACAGTGTCGACAACGGCGTTTAGCCGTTCCGTCACGTATCCAGCGTTTTGACAGTGGTTGTGCGCGGTCACACAAACCCTGCGCCCGCGTTCTAGCCGCCTACGTCTTTGTGCTCTCAAGGTCGTTTCCTTAACTTGGTATGTACCAAAATTGGTATACTGAGACAATTAAGAGTATATCAGGAACATAAATGATATGTCATGACATGAATGTTCTGACATGCGTCTCATGTAGGTGATGAAACAGCCACCTACGTCTTGGTGCTCTCATGATCGTTTCGTTAACTTGCCAAAATTGGCATAATAAGACAGGACTGTATGACGAACATAAGTGATAGGTCATGACATAAATGTCATGACATGCGTGTCATGTAGGTCATGACAATGACCCAGCGAAAAAGATTACCATTCAAAACCCAATGAAATGGGTTCGGACGCGCACACTAAGTGAAGGAAACACTAAAGGATGATGGTAGAAATCATAGTCGTGAACATAACTCAGCAAAAGTGACAATGACTCAGCGAAAAAAGATTAACACTCAAAAGCCACTGAAATGGGTTCTGACGTGGGTACTGTTGCGAAAGTCGACGTCCGTGCGTCCACGAAGGTTCCATGTATGGTGCCGTGCCAGGTGCCGAGAGGAGGAGATATCCAGGGAGATTAGAAAACTGTTTTATATACACTGTACATGGTGGTATATTACAAGATGGGCTCCATGATATTGGAGCCGTCTACGTGCTAACATCTTTGCATGTGGTAGCGTTTACATCTCCGAGCGTTCTCCATGGTCGAGCGTCTCTACATGGTCAAGCGTCTCTCACAACACTCAAGTCCCCTGTTTTATCCCTTTCGTTTCCCTCTTTCACTCGACGAGGGAACACACCGTAGTTCTTTTAGCCAATCAGCATCTTGGATCAGGTGACCATATCCCGCACGTAATGTGTCGTCGTTTCCCGCCGGGCTCCGCCTCCAATCTTGTTAGGTCGCCCCCGAACACAGGCAGCGGTTGACACCTTGCGAACCGAACGTTGATGTCGTTCCCCCGGGATTGCCAGACACGGGCCCCTTTCAAGATTCGCCTCTCCATAGCGGTCAGTTCGCGGAACCAAGTAGGGCGGTGGCTGTCTCGAAAGGCAGCAGTCGGCGTAGCGTCGTCGTGGTTCGGGCGGCGCTGGTAATTCACGGGACCGCACCAAGGGGCGACGCTGCCGTTTAGTCACGCATGAGGTAGCCCGGAGACCAACTGCTAATCCCTCAGTCCCAGGTGACAATTCTCGGCCGCTAGAAAGGGGCGCCAGGTTGGCACGTCTGAGTCGGCGCCGGCCTCCTGTGTCCCGAAGGACCGCCAGACACAACAGTACTAAGTGAAGGAAACACTGAAGGATGATGGTAGAAGTCATGGCCATGACTAAGCAAAATGACGATGATTCAGCGAAAAAAAATTACACTCAAAACCCACTGAAGTGGGTTCGGACGTGGGCACTAAGTGAAGGAAAAGGCTTAAGGTCGATATTAGAAGTTACAGTCATGGCCATGACTGAGCAAAAATGACAATGACTCGGCGAAAAAAGATTAATACTCAAAAACCACTCAAATTGGTTCGGACGTAGGCACTAAGTGAAGGAAAAGTCTAAAGGTTGACGGTCGAAATCATAGTCGTGGGCATGACTAAGGCTTTCGCCTTAAGGTCTCTTGCTAGCTAAAGTGTAGCTAAAGGGACTAAGGACTAAGGGACTCATGACATGAATGTCATGACATGCGTGTCATGTAGGTCATGAAAGACCCGCCTATGTCTTGGTGCTCTCATTGTCGTTTCGTTAACTTGGTAGGCCCCCCGCGCACTGCTTCGCATAACATCGACTCCCACAGGGCGTGGGATCTGCCGGCTTTTTTAACTTGGGATTAATTTAAAATCGCAGTTTCGCCCGAAAAGCGAAGCATTTAATGCGAAACAAATTGTTACACAGCTGTACGAAGTAAGGTTAGTCGTTTTATCAGCTATATAAACTGCCGCAAACATTTGCTTACTAATTAAATTAACAAGCACGTCGTTACGCACGCTCAGGCAAACACGAGCACATCTCACTCGATGGTCGCGGACACTCGCTGTGAGAACACTGGCCTGATGAAGAGCGGCAGCTGCGGCGAACGAATTCCCCTTCGTTCTCCTCTCGTTTCAATGCTAACTAGGCGCGCGAGAACACAGCGCACACGAAGCCATCAGCTATCTCGGGTCGCCTAGCCGTCGAACCCACCTCAGATTACCTCCAAGGTAGGGTGCGCGCGGCCGCTGCAGCCGGAGTGGAACAGGATATGCGCGCTAACCGGCACCCTCCCCGTCCTAGCGCGCGCACATCTCCCCGCGCCCCGCTGGCGCAAGTGAGAAGACAGTGCGCTCTCTCCGCGCTTTCCCCCCGTTGCAGGGCGAGAAGACGCCGCCGCATCAAGTCACCATCCTTCTCGGCTCGCCCTTGCAAGCTTGCCCTCACACCTATACAGCATACGGCGCGCGGCCGCGATCTTATCGCCATTAGACTTTATACGAAACATCACGGCAACGCCGACGGTGACGGCGGCAATTCGCCTGGAGTGTTTATATGATTGTCATCGCCATAAAACGAGCAATGGAAAGTGCTCTCGCCATGAAGTTCGCCGTCCGCGCGGCCTCGGCCGCGCGGACGGCGAACTTCAGCGACACTGGATGAGGTTAAATAGTGATACCAGAGCACTGAATAACTCTGGTGATACTAATTATTTCATTTCGTTAACAATTTGACAATACAGAAGTGCGCAAGGTATATTTTTTATTGTATACAATTACTTTCATCGCGGTACAAACGTGTTTATTCGTTGAGAAACGGTGGTCAGCGCAAACGACAAATACACAGACAGGATAGACGGGCGAAACAAGTTGCATGTATTTTCGCTTTGGGCCAACCAACGTTTCCTTAATATGAACCGACAGGACCAGCAAAGAGTGCTATTGAATGTGTTTAAGAAGTTTTCCGGGACATAATATGAAGTCGGTTTTATCATCCTCCCGTAAGAGAGTATAAAATGCGTACTGTGCGCCATTGCTCGGTTCAAAGAATACAACAAACGCGTAATTTCGCCGTTCGTAGATGACATCCTTATCATATTTAGGCGCAGTGTAAGGAGTGCGCTATAAAAACTTCATGGATTCGTAGTTTGGCACATTACCCCGAGAGATGCGTTCCAGAGCACTGGCTTTGAATTATCATGCGCGACAGAAAATGAAAAAATAAAGATAGAAAAATAACACCAATACAAGAATACCTAAGGGTACCTAGTTCTGTGCTCCTTGACATATACATGTCGAATAAAATTAAAGATAAGCGAAATCCTGAAACTTCCAGAAACATGGCGAAACTCCTTCCACGGCTAATGGCACGGCTCACGAAACAATGGCCCCGCAAACAGGCTTTCAAGTGCCTTCCGGTCTCTGTGACTTCGGAGCGACCCGTTAGCCAGCATCGCTAACGCTGCGCTTCCTGAGAATCCATTTCCCGTCGAACATGCCTCTTTAGTGCGTCGCTAGCATTGCCTGAATGACCTACTGATGTTCGGGAATCAATGCGGTCCAGCCTATCGCGCGACCTTCGCATTATGCGGTGATATTGGTAGCAAGCCTACACGTGTACTCGGTGCATGAGAGGCACTCGTCACCGTTTTCAGGGCAGCTCTGGCCTGCAGTGCTGGCAAGAGCACAGACTTTCAGCAACGTCCTCTGAAGTTTGGAATTGTTCATTCTCTCACCCGAAGTTAATCCGACAGCTTTAAAGCGTTGTGCCTTCGAGAAATCGACTGTAACTAGCTGTTCGTTTCTAGTGCTTTTCTGTATACGGATGAGGTTCACGAAGTCAACTGAACCGTCTTACCGGACCGCTGGTGTGCCACAGTGCGCTAAGGTGAATGCCGTTCCTTCGGTCCAGCGATCACCTCTGCTAAACATCAAGATAAATGGCAGGTACCCGTCGTAGCTCACAAAGCACACATTTCCGAGGCTGTGGCGAGAGAGCGCCCGCGTGCGTCGGCACTGCAACAGTATCCCACGAAGAAATCATGCACGGCAATCACTATATAATCAGCGGCTGCCGCACGAGCTTTAGGGACGGGACTATTCCTGCGGTGGCTGCTTTACTTTAATTTGGCCTCTCGACGACGACAGCGACAGCGGTACTTCGCTCCTTGAGAGTCGGCAGCACGTAACCGTTCTGTCGCAGGGACGCGTACTGTGCATCGTCCCGATGGAGTCGTACCTCCGGCGAGTGGGCGAGTGGCGACGCGGCGCCACGAACTTCTTCGGCAACAGTGGGATGCAGTTAAAACCGACACCTCCTTCGGTGATCGACCTGAGCCGCCTGCGACCGGCGCAGCAGCAACGAAGCCAGCAGCAGTTGGGCCGAAGGCGCGGATCCTTCTTCAGGGACAAAGCCACGTCCGCTCGCTCGGGTGTGCAGGAAGCTACGGCCAACTGCTGCCTGACGGCTCGGGGTTTGTACTCGCAGTCCACGGTTCCCGGGTTCATCCAGATGGCGCAAGCTCGGAACCCGTTTCGCATCATCATCTGGTTCGTGGCGTTCGTTGGCCTCGGGTCGGTGGCGCTGAGCAACCTGTACGAACTGATGCACGAATACTTCCAGTACCCGCTCACTGTGAACATCCGACTAGAGGACGTCAACAACGTGGAGTTTCCGGCCGTCACGCTGTGCAACCTGAATCCTGTGCGAAAAAGTCAGTTGTGCGGCCAGGAGACTGACCTCGACTACACCCTCCAGGAGTTCCTCTGCAACAAGACAGCTGAGACGACTGTGGTGAGCGTGGCAGGAATGAGTAGCATTGCAGCTCGCACGCAGGCACATCTAATGGCAGATTTCAGACCCAAGCTTAAGACGTCAAGTTTCGGCAGGTATTAAAGCGGTAAAGGGTGCCGCTTTTTTTAAACTTTCGCAAGGAGGAAACGTCGCCTATGGTGTCTTTCTGGTGAAATTTTGCTGGAGGCCACAGACACGAAGCAGTTCGAACTTCAGAGAAAATCCTTGTAACGCTAAAGCCCCGCAATGACGGTCACGATAGTCGCCTTGACGACAGATATACGGCGGCCTACAGTGGACTATTCTTACAGGAAAACGTCCTCGTGGGAAAACCAGTTCTGCGGAAATCCGCGAGGTGTAGGAAGATTCGTGAAAGGGCTAATTTGTAATCCACCCGACAGTATCACGAAGCTACTGCCATACTGCAGTAGCTACTGTAGCACCACGCTATGTAATAACAGCCGCGTGAATCTTGACCCGAATAGGCTAAGAAAACTACTTGTACTGTACAGAGAGCAGAGGCCGAATTCACAAAGCTTTTCTTTCGTAAGCACTTCTTGTGAAATTCTTTGGAAAGATCACCGTGCGTAAGATTCCGTCCCATTCTTCATATTTATTTCTTGTAGAAGAGTGACACGCATTAAGGTTAGTTCACTTACTTCGCTTCCGCACTGTCCTGTATCCTTATAAAGAAGGAGGGATGCGTATCTTCTAACGCAACTGAAAAGACGTTTCTCCTGCGCAGTGTAAAAGCGTCAGAACCTGTTCTATTCTTATGTGAGGCTATGCCGAATTTAGCACCAAGAAAATTTCGCTTTGTGCTCATATCTATCGCAATGGGCAAATAAGATCAGAATTTCACTCGGCAACAGTTTCTGAACATATCCTCGTTTCTTGTACTGCGTACTGATTTGGCGCTTACTCTGCGAAATAGTAATGCGTATTGAGGGAAGGCTACTGGATATTGCCCGACGGCGCTTGTGCTGACACCTGGCACTACAAAGTCGACTTTGCTTTACTGACAGACGCGAGGCGAGGACGAAGGCCAGCTCGAACAGTTCGTCATGTGGCTGGCTACTAAGCAGCGCACCGAGCCGGAACTTGCCAGGACGCTGGGCCACCAACTGGCCCACCTGCTGCGAACCTGCAGCATTCAAGGGATCAAATGCGATTTGGACAGGTGGGTAGCGCGTTTTTGGCAATACTCTCCCCGACACCCCCGCGGTCAGATAGTCAGTATGTCTATGACGTCGTCAGGAAAAGCAAAGTGATGAGACATGTCACACCATTTATTTGTGATCACAAAAATTGTTTGGTTCATTCTGTTAGGGCAATATATAGTGTTATGTCTAAAATCAAATAGTCTACTGTTCTCCGACGCCCTATGGGCGTTGAAGAATGGCAGATCTTTGTTGGCTGGACCTTGGTCGGTTCCACATTAAAGCATGAATTCATTCTAGAGCGAAATATATATATTTTTTCCTCTGATCCTTATGTCATTATAGTACGCTGGAGCTGAAGGGAAAACCAATGAAGAACAGACGAAAGGTATCACTTAGCATCTGATCAAATGCCTGCTTTCCCCAAATTCAAATGAAGTTGTTCGAAGCACTCGTTCATGCGGAACCGCTTACCAAATTCGCTTTCATTTTAAAAACCAAGCGGCCTCATCCTGACTTTGCAAGAATGCGCGAACCAAATATCTCTTGCGCGGACACTTAATCTGGTTAACCTCTCTGCCTTTCACCTCTTGTTTTCCCTACCTCCCTTGCGTGGCGGTGTAGGTATCATATAACCGCGGCGTCTTGGTTTATACCATGTGCGTAAAATTTCGCCCATCTATACTTGCAAGAACTCGGTGATACGTACGCGCGAATACTCAGCTAAACTTGAGGAGCGGCTGGAGCTTGCAGCATACCTTGCACGACGACGATGATGTTGAAAACTATTTAACATATAGTTGAATAGCATGGCATGGGAGCTGCACGGCATTGAGCTGCAAATATACATGGGAGCTGTGGGAACACATAATAAAAAAATCACCGCCCAAGCACTCCGTACAGATGCTTAACCAGCGAAGCTGAAACGCGCGGCCCCGGTGTTTATCAATGGGTTAATCCCGACAGTTCATTAAAGTCTTTCTAAATTATTGGTTACGTCTTTGTGTTTCTTAATGAGGTTACACACACGCTCGGCTGCGACGGAGAGAACGACGTCACTGATGGTATGCCCGCAGTCCGCCGTTGTCACCATTGCCGCTTGCGATTCTTCATAATTAAATTGCTTCAAAATTAAGTATGTCCGTCACGTAAGACAATGAATGACTCATAGCCCCTTAAGCAATGGCTCATAACCCCGTAAACACGGCCTCCGCGCCCGGGCGGCGGCTACCGCCACTGGGGTCCCCAACTAGGGACCTCCACCTAGGAATTGTTAAGGACCAGACCCTTACGGGCTGGTCCAAGCATACCTTGTGTACCTCCTATAGCCTAATTAATGTTTTCACCGCCACCCCCATTACGACGACAGAAGTGAAATTCTACGCTTAAATGAAGAGTGGCAACGGAGCCAGCTATGGAAAAAGACGATGACGACGAACGCGGGGGCAGTGGCACGGCCAACTAGCCAGCTGTGGACGAAGACGACGACGCTCGAGCTATTGCTGATGATGATAGTTTCTGCGCACATCGGACAGGCGGATTTTGATTTCGCCTAGCCATATATAGCTTCGCTGTAAGAGAAGAAGAAAACTACTAGAAAAGCGTTGTATACGTTTACTGTCATGGCTGTGATCCTGTGTTTAACACTCTAGATTACAAAGTAAATTACCGAATTAGCTCAAAATTGTGCCAAGAAAATGCAAGACAAGAAAAGCGTTCCCGCGGCTCGTAATACAATCGAAAGCTTAGCATATCAATGAATCAGACGTTGACTGTTCAGTCGATGGATTCCATAAGTTCTAACCCCCGTATACATAAATGCGCCTTAACTTGAAGCCTATGCTTGACGTGATCTATAGATGACGCCTGCCGTGAATGTGCCCAAGACGCGAATTGCGCTTCCTTCGGCCCGTTCACGTCAGGCGTTACTTTGACCAAGTCAAGCATGGGCTTCAAGTTATGTAAACTCCTAACCACTTTTCTTCTTTTCTTTTTTGCAGGATGTTCACCCTCGTCTTCAGTTCCAGATACGGCAATTGTTTCTGCTTTCACTGCAACAGCAACAACGAACCAGTATTTCGATATCGAAGACTTGGAAGGCCGGAACAAGGTCAGAGACAGAGCGCGAGAGAAGGGTTTTAATGAGAGTTGAAGACGTTAGCCTAGCGAAATGCCTGACATGCCAGTCCACGCGTTAGGTTGAAAGATACGTGACTGTATCGTTGTGTGTCTGCGGTTCGTCTCGTGTGCGCACGATCGTGGTTTAAAATAGCTGACTAGCATGAATTACCGACCTGCTTGAGCTTCAGAAGGATGGTATGCTTGGTGAGTTGGCATTCCATTCTCGAGGCCAACAGAGCAAAAAATAAGACTCGATACAAAGGTAAGGAACATGACAGCGCTGTGTTCGTCTTTCTTACATTTGTATCAACTCTTATTGCTTGCGCTGCTCGCCTCAAGAATGGTTTGAGCTTAACCAGCTTTTTAATTGGAGTAGGGTTTCCCCTTGGGCTTGTTGGTTTTCCATTAAGACCGTGTATCATTGCGCGCAAACAACATGGACAAAAGAGGGAACACGTATAACACACACGAAGCACAAACTATCAACAGTTTATTGCGAGAAGACCGTGACCTTATTTATACCTTGCCACAGGTATAAACACTCATTCTGCTTTTCAGAATGAGTCCGGTATTTCAAATAAACCATTTCTGGAACTTCTTCAGTTTTATCTCAAATCCACCTTCATCAAATGGGAGGACAGATACTTCATACAGAAAAAAGGCATCTGCATAGGTTCTTGCGTAGCACCAGTCCTAAGCAATATATTTTTATCGCAGCTTGACAAGTCGCTAGATGCTAAACTTCGACCCACTAAAGTGGTTAAAGGGTTCCGATTCGTAGACGATTTTTTATTTCCTTTAGAGTGTGGCCCGACAAATTTTAGCCGAGAATCCGCAAAAGTTCTTGCTCTCGCAGAGAAATGCCTGTATCCATTGCAAATCACCCATGAACTTCCCAGTGAAGACAACATACGTTTTCTTGATGTCAGGTTCACTTTTAAAGAAAACCACGTGTGCTGGAGCTATGAACCACGAGTAAACAAACCACTCCTCCCGTTCAAATCCAGCCCATTCAAAACTAATAAAAAGGGCAATCGCCAATCTCTGCCTTAAGAACGCCCTGGAAAAATCTTGCCCACACATGAAGAGCCGATGTTTGGGCCAGCAAACTTCTCTTTTAGAAGCAGGTTACCCTAGGCACCTGTTAGTGTCCGTAGCGGAGAAGCAACTTAAGAATATCAGGGCATCTGGCTCCACCGTGGTCCCCACCTCCCACGAGATGGAGAAAGAAAAACGAAAGTTCACCGTAATCCCATACATTCATAAAGTGTCGCACAACATTAAGAAGATAGGCCAAAAAGCTAACGTTCGAGTCGTGTTTTCCGCGCCGAATAAGGTTGGAAAAATTTGCAAAATTACTAACCCGAACAAGAAAGAAAAGAAAGCATGTGGCAAGAATCACCAAAACAAATTGGTGAAATGCAGTGTCGCCGTAGTATATAAGATACCTTTATCATGTCGGACAAACGGGCTGTTGCATCGACGACCGGCTCCGAGAGCATGCAAACAACGTAAATAACAGGACGGGAGGGTGGCTGGCACTTCATTGTGATGAATGCGGCTGTAGACCAAGGTTCGAAGAGTGCATGATCATTGAAAAATCAAACAATGAGTTGACACGCCTCGTTATTCAGGCCCATTGCATCACAACTTTAAAAGATAAGTGTATTAGCATGGCCTTATCTGCTAAGGAAATCGCGTATTTGAATAGCACATCACGCGCGTGTTGATTTTTTGTGTGTCTATGTGGTTCCGCTCTTAGTGTCATGCCTGTGGCAAGGTATAAATAAGGTCACGGTCTTCTCGCAATAAACTATTGATAGCTTGCGCTTCGTGTGTGTTATACGTGTTGCCTCTCTTTTGTCCATGTTGTTTCCGCGCAATGACACACGGCTTTAATTGGCTCACATCATCCATATTGTATTCCCTACAGCACTTTCTTTCTAGAAACAGAGTGCAGGGTGTGGCGTCTATGTTGCAGGTCTTGAGTTACTGATTGCAGTGGAGCAGCACGAATACCTCCCCATCACGCCCGAAGCCGGCTACATGGTGATGATACACAAACAGGGACACGATCCCGAAGAAGCCACCGATGGCATCTTCGTAGCCCCCGGACAAACCACCTACGTTGGTGTCACCGTGGTAAGTTGTGCAGTGTCCGAATCAAGAGATTTCTGGCACCCTGTACCGTGGCATCGCATTCACACATAGAATGAAAGGGCGCAGGCATCAAGATATACCTTGCTTGAAAAATCGTAACTTTCGCAACAAATACTGCTGCTTGTTATTTGTTTACATGACTAAACAAATAGACGGCGGCACTAAGAGACCGTTCCGGGTACTTGTGTTAACTTTCGAAACATAGAAATATATGCCAAGCAACTGAGCATGACAAAGGTTTATATGAAATTATATAAACACAGCAAATGCCCAGAGCACGAAGTGGCACAACAGAGAAAGAACGACAGCTTAAACTATCACGAACACTGTACATAATTAAAACACACGATGTCAGTAGAGAAAAAAAAATGGACACACATTCCTGCATCAAAGCAAGAATTAGACGCAACTCAGAATGACATTGTTTAATAGATGATGCGAGCCTGGAATAACAGACCACTGAAACGCCCATACATCACAAACATACATAAAAATAAATCAGCTTCTGTCACCCGACTTCAGATGATGATGATTAATAGTGATGCAACTCCAGTTCAGACCACCAGCGCTTTAACCACACAGACATTAATGATGTTATCTAAGACCATATTGAGTGGAAAGTATTATCCTTAACGTCAGCGTGACTATGCTGATTGTGAGCAGTCCAAGATTTTCTTTCGCTCCTCGTCTTGTAAAACAGTCATAAGCTCGGCCGCTTTTTTTTTAAAGCGAAGCTTTTCTTTGCGAACCTCCTGACTGTGGGTACTGCGGCGTGGCAGTTCTCTAGCCGAATAGGCCAACCAATCACAACGGAGGACACACGCCACGCGCGACGCTGGGTTCCTTGTACTACAACCAGATGGCGCTCGCCTCCGCGCATCAGGATGCTATTGAACGCGCAGTTATAAAGCGATCGAAGTACACCAAGGACGGAGCCGCATGTGCTTGCTGTGGTAAAGCTAGAGAAACGGTGGAACATGTTTTATTGGAATGTGAAGAAATCTACCCAGCTGCAAGTCTAGGCTCCTCTGACCTCCTTGAAGTCCTTGGGTTCAGGGATAGCACAGGTAAAGTAAACATGTCAGCTGTAGAGATTAGTAAGAGCCGGTTGGAGGTTTGGTAGCAGAAAAGTAGGGAGACCACAAGCAACGGAGACGTACAGGAACAGAGTTCCCAGTAATGGTGTAAAAAAGTTGACGCCTGGAATTCCTTGTATTTGTGTGTTTCTCAAAAATAAAGGTAGGACATTAGGCAAAATTTCATCGGAGTCATAGAAACGATATTCTAGTTGACATTAAGCGAAAGAAATGGAGCTGGGCAGGCCATGTAATGCGTAGGATGGATAACCGGTGGACCATTAGGGTTACAGAATGGATACCAAGAGAAGGGAAGCGCAGTCCAGGACGGCAGAAAGTCAGGTGGGACGATGAGGTTAGGAAATTCGCAGGCGCAAGTTGGAATACGCTAGCGCAAGACAGAGGTAATTGGAGATCGCAGGGAGAGGCCTTCGTCCTGCAGTGGACATAAATATAGGCTGATGATGATGATGATGATGATGATGATGATGATGATGCAAAATAGTAACAAGAGCTTGGTGGCGCAACCCACCACCCCGTTTCAAAGGGGACGCTTATAGTGACACGTATGCATGTTTATCTTTCACCGGTGGCCGCTTTCCACCGGCTAACAAATGTTAAACGTTATCGCTCGGCGCAGGACGCGCCTGTATCGGAAGTTTCTAGAACGTTATCGATGCTTCTTTCCGTTGCCTGTTTTCACCGACGCTTATGTTATCTGATTGTATGACCGACGCGAATTGTCTAGAACTTTCTGGAAGACCCGCGGGCATCAGGGATTAATCTGGAACCTTCGAGGACTCAGGTATAAAAGCCGACACGTTTCGCCGCTGATAAGATTTTCGACGACCGCCGACTGTGTTCGCCGCTTTCGTTGTGCTTTGAGTGTAGCTTGCTTTTGTGGGCACAGGTTCGCCCAATAAAGAATCAGTTTCGTCATACACAGTTTTACGACTGTTTACTTCAGCGTCACTACTACGTGACAATAGCATCCATCCATCTTCCATCCATCCGCGGCAGCGGCGGCGCCGGCCGTGCGGGGGAATAAAGAACCAGAAAGCTCGCCTTCGCGCATCCGCGGCAGCGGCAGTGCATTGCATCAGCCTCTCTACAATGCCTGATTAAATCATCCCGTGTCACTTTGTACGGACATTCAATAAACACAAAATCGTGTTTAGACTCTTTATGCACTCACACAAAGATTCACTGTATACAGATTTCAACTCGTTGAATCTGCTGCATTTTTTTTTCGGTTTGCATGCACGCAGAAAATTGCTCAAGCTGCAGTGATTCGGACGTTTCCTGAAGGGCGTATAACGACTGCTGCTATTGCAAAGCTGTCGCTTTCTTTTTTTTTCTGATGCTGAAACTAAAGGAAGGGCATTTCAAGTATCTGTACAGGGCAGGGAAGAAAGAAGATTAGGAGCTGATGAAAGGAAGAACAACGATTTGATATGAATGTGCACGAGATTGGTCGAGCGTTTCACATTTGCTCTTCCTTGTTCCAACATAAACGCGAAACGCCCTGCATGTTCGGGACAAAACTATATGCTCAGTGCAACTATGTGCTACACGGCATGTGCATGACAGGATGCGCGGTAAGACCAAGCAGAACGGAATTTCTGGTTACGATAATGATAGCAAGAAGATACATAAAATAAAGTGGATTAAGAAATCGAAAAAATGAAGAGCGCCACCTGGCGCTTGCAGCCTTTTGTACAAGTGCCGAAGTGCGACAAAAAAGAGCACGTTTTTTTTTTTTAATAACTGATTTGGTTTTGCGTTCCAAAGCTACAAATAAATAAATTATGACAGGCACTGTAACTGTAGTATCTAGAGTTCTTCTTTTTCTGTTTATTTTTTTCTTTAGCGCCTGCGTTTTTAAATTTAACGAAAAGCTCGGTACACGAGCGTTTCTGCAGTCTAGAGTGGCCACGCTCTTAAAAATTAAACCCGGGACTTCGTTCTCAACAGCGGCATGCCATATATGCACCGCGCCGCTACCACAGAGAACATTTTTCACTCTGCCTGATAGCAGTCTAGTCGCCATCGAAAATGGCTGATTAGCACAACGTCTACAAAAGCCTTATATGTTCCCACAAAAAGCAAACAAACCTACTGTTTAGCATTCATACCCGCAGCCGTCACTTTACTTCTGCGACTATGCACGAAAGTGCGTGTGTATGCAAGAACAGTTCTCCCCATCCTTGGCTATACTTACACTGTTCGCTGGTTTCAGCGCGTCAGACTATAGCGCTGAACTCAGCTTCGTGTAAACAAAATAAAGACGAGCTGAGCTCGCCTCCCAACTTTACGTTATTTTACGAGAAAGCTAACTCTGTTAAAACTGTGTCCGTTCAGCATTGAATTATTCTTTGTCATTTTCACTTCCAGAATAGCATTTATCGCCTTAAAGCTCCTTACCCATCCAACTGCGTGCCGACTTGGCCTCCGAACAGCCTGCAACCTAATGCATCACTGGGAAAAGTCTACAGTCGGGCGGTACGTTCTGACTGACGCATCTAATACTGCATGTTTGACTCTCGAAGCACGGCATGTCGCCGCATGAAAGCGCCCTGTAGACACCGCGTGCTTCTACCGTACCGCCTGAATTGGTTCACCTCAAGTTGTGCACCTGAAAAAAGTGCTCACTTGGACAAAGCCGCCTGTTCGCAGTTAAAAACGTTGCGCGAATTGCTTTCTCATGGTGTTTCCGCGAATGTTCCAATTGTTGTCGCGATCGTTACAAATCTGTAATAAGGAGACGTTAAAGAATTGAAGAATTATAGGTCCATTACCTTGCTTTCAGTATTATATAAAATATTCACCAAGGCAATTTCTAGTAGAATCAAGGCAACACTTCAATCAACCAAGAGAACAGGCGGTTTTCAGGAAAGGGTATTCTACAATGAATCACATGAGTGCCATCAATCTGATAATTAAGAAATAATTAAGATAATTGAGATATTTAAGAAAACGCACATGTCTATATGCCTTTCATAGATTACGCAAAAAACATTTCTTTCAGTAGAGATACCAGCAGTCATGGAGGTATTGCGTAGCTTTGAAGTACAGGAGGCATATAAATAAAAACTCCCCAACTATCTTAATTATGCACAATAAAGCGGAAAAATACCGATAAAGAAAGAGGTCAGCCAAAAAGACACAATCTCTCCAAAGCTGTTTACTGCGTGCTTAGAAGCGAGGATCAGCGGCGATTATTTCAGCAACCTATAATACAGGGTGTTTCAGCGAACACTTTCAAAATTTATTTAAGGTTGCCTGAGGCAGATAACTCAATTCTAGTTAATGAGCTGGTCTACCCGAAGAGGCGGACATTATTTTAAAAAAAATTGAAATGCATAATCGACTAATTCACTAATTAAGTTTTTAACTAATTACCTGATGGCCCATATTGCAATTTACACATTGTAGCCATGGAGTTCGCAAGGCGGATCCACTTGAAATTAATTCTCAGGATGGCACCAGTTTCGAGGTATTAATTCCCGAACTTTGCGGAGGAATGCATTGGCGTTCCAGTTAATATTTTGCTTCAATGCATAAAGCGGCGTTTTGTTAAGAAACTAACTACCGCCACTACCGCCACTACAGCACTACCGCCAGGATCGCTGAAACACCCTGTATATGTATACGGTTTTCACATGACAATGTCCTGTTCAGCAACAACGGGGATGAACTGCAACAAATTACTGAAGATCTTAGCTGAGAAAGTGTAAGAATATGGCTGAAGATTATTGCACAAAAGACAAAAGTAATGTTCAATAGCCTGCCAAGAGATCAAGTATCCATGATCGGTTGTCCGCATCTAGAACCTGCGCATCATCACGTTTATCTATAGGTCACTTACTCACAACCCTTATCACGAGAAGGAAATTTACAGAAAGAATAAAAATGTGTTGGATCGCATACAGAAGATATTACCAGATCATGACCGACAGCTTACCGCTATCCTTGAAAACATTATTGAGTACAATCACTGCATTCTACGTGCGCTCATATGTGGGGCAAAAACTTGGAGGTTAACGAAGAAACTCGAGAAGGAGCTATAAGGACCGCGCAATGAGCGATGAAACGGAAAATGCTAGGCGTGACGTTAAGAGACAGAAAGAGAGCAGTGTGGATCAAAGAGCAAACAGGGATAGCTGGTATTCTAGTCGACATTAAGAGGAAAAGTGAAGCTGGGCAGGCCATGTATAGCGTGTAGCAGATAACCGGTGGTCTATTAGAGTTACAGCATAGATGCCAAGGGAAGTGAAGCGCAGTCGAGAATTGTAGAGAATTAGATGCTGTGATGAAATTAGGAAGTTTGCCGGAATAACTTACCTGGAATCAGCTAGCGCAAGACAGGGGCAATAGGAGATCGCTGGGCGAGGCATTCGCCCTGCAGTGGACATAAATATTTGATGATGAGGATATATGATGATGATGATGATTTATTGGCATCCCCTTTGAAACGGGGTGACGACAAATAGTCACCTAGCCTGCTTGATTTAATCAGGTATACTACACATGTTCTTTATCTAGCATTTTTGTATACCTCTCATTATCTTTCTTTTTCAAAAATTTGAAATGATGATGATGATGGTGCGCAACTGGTGGCGCGAAACTTATTATATCTTCGCTACAGTGTACTAGTATCTTCGCCCTGCAGAGGACATAAAAATCTGATGATGACGATGATCATGATGATGATCATGATGGCCTTATGTGTCATCCTCTCTTTCTTGAGATGGAAAAGCAAAGAAAGGCACGGGCGTTAATTAGGCACACGTCTGGCTTGATACCCTTCATTGGAGGAATTCGACAAAAATGCGAATAGACAGAAATAAGGTAAGTGAGAAAGCACCGCTTGCGCGCACACTGTAAAGTGCGCACCAAGCCTATAAGTGGTCGCCCAGACCTATCGACTTGAGGTACTGTAGCTACGCTTACGGCCACGGTCGAAGTATCATCACTTCTGACATTGGCCTTTAGTCCGGCCCATTTCATCCTTTCCGGAGAGCGAAGCGATGAACCTCGTAACGGGAACGAAAACACAGGACGCGTTAAGCAGGTTCTTCGGCTCCGCAGGTGTGTCACCCTTAGGTGTGTCACCCATTCCAACGCAAAGCGAGCAAGCTCTTGCGGATGCCACCTCGATCCAGAGGCGGCATGACAAAATTGCATCGGAGCGGGAGATTCATGAAGGAAGTTGCAGCTTTAAAGAAAGGATCTAGTTGATGTAGGGTACATCTCGAGAAACTAGGAGACGACCCATAAGTGTGACTGATAGATGATAGACAGAGCCAGGAAATAAAGTTTCCTTGCAGCGTCTGTTCCCGATAAGGGGGACCGGAACCACTCGGGTTCTTTCATGAACGAACCGGGAAGCCTCGTCGGTGACGTCATTACCAGTAATACAGGTGTGTTCTGGCAGGCACTGAAATATTATGTCATATTTTCTTTCTTCTCGACAGCTTGATAGCGACAATGACAGTAATAAACTGCAAACTCTGAAGGGCTGCCTTTGAGTCGCAAAATATGACCCGCTTACGAGATGGCTCTTTCAGGACGTATTGTATAGCAGCACACAGAGCGGCAAGCTCTGACTCCGTAGATGTTATATACGACAATTTAAATTTCATTGTGATTAGCGCTGCCGGAATGACAACGACGCCTGCTATGCTGGTGGACAAGACCGACCCAACAGTATAGATGAGCATCCGGTCCCCATGTCTCATTCAATATCAGAAGCGTCGTTTGTTTTAATGCCATTCTATGGTTATCAGCCATCGTAGTTATTCTTAGAATAGTAAGGCGCATCCTGGCTGTAGGAGACACCACAAGAAAGATGAAGGTCGCGCTGCTTGGGAGGTATTCTGCAAGCGTCCACCTAGCGGACATGTCCACTTCATCTGCTGCTGAAGTTCTGGTTGGTCGGGCTGGGCTGCGCGTCAGGAGGAGCCAGGCACCTCAGCCAATCAGCAATTCAGAAGCAGACGAAATGGACAGGACCACCAGGTGAACACTTATAGAATCCCCCCCCCCCCCTTGTCTACATCCTGATGGAATACAGTCTTGAGTCAAGCTGCATTTTCTGAAGTTATCATTCTTTCTTGAATTCAGCGCAGTAGCGATAGAGATAGAAAAATTACGCGGCTTATGAGGATTAGCAGAATTAAATCTACTCCACATAGGTGTTTAAGTATACGCCAATCATGCTTTGACCTAATAACGTGGCCCTCCCGAGCAAGGACGCTCCTTTATGCGCTCCGAAGTTCAGCTTCAAAATATTTACTAGATGGCCGTTTATAAATGAGTCACGTGATTTTCTTTGTAAAACATACATTATATCGCATTTTTCTCGGACAAGTTCGACGTTCAGTTACACGGAGCTGCACGGCTTGACCCCCCCCCCCCCTTCCCGAAGCAAGAGTTTGATGGAGTCGATGAGTGATGTTTTCTTCCACTCATATTGAGAGCTAGAGAGTAAAAAAAAACAAAGAGGGGGTAGGCAAGGTGGTTAGCCAAGCTGAACCTGGTTTTATACCCTACACAAGGTGAGGGGGGAGGAGAGCGGCCAGAAAATGAATCGTGAATTCCATGCCCTATTATTAAGCGCCGGCCACTCGGTGCGTGAGTTTTACGTGCCCGAGTTTTCAGTGGTGAGAAAACCTTCCTTGTGCCGCAAGTAAAAAGTCGGTTGGAAAAATATCGTTTTTTTTTTCTTTTAGCTTGTTCCACGTGCTTTGCGAAAAATCTGCGATTCAGACCCGAAGCGTTCGCAAAAGCTAGTCCACGGCAGCAGGCGTCGACAGTGACAAAAATCTGGACTTTCTTAAAAGTTTTCGCATTGGCGCAGCGCCTGACGAATGGTAGCGCAACAACATGGTATGACGTATGCGTTGACGTATCGACAAGAGCGCACGCTCACCACTGGGAGAGAGAGAGAGAATTAACTTTATTAAATGTCCTGAAGGGGCCTGGGCACCCCTTACGGGGGCCGGCCCGGTGGCTCCGCCCATGTGGGGACTGGGCGTTGTGGCTGCCGACGCGCGGCGTCAGAAGCTGCAAGTCAAAACATGAGAGACAAACCTCTCTCGACAACGACGAAAAAAAAAAAGTCGATCGTCGGAAGGATTCGCATCGCGGAATCGCAGCATGTGAAACAGGCATTCGCGCATACGCCGCGCTATCGATGCGACTCAATCGATGATCCGCACGAAACGCGTGTTCGCAGCTCTGCCTCAAGCTATGTCAGCAAGGAGCCGTGCTGAAAAACTGCAGCTGCGAGTCCAGCTTCATGCCCGCTCCGTCCTACACCCATTACAACGTCTGCGACGTACTCAACAACAACGGTGGGTATACTTCCAACTCGACTTCGCAATGATAAAAAAAATGCGTAGCTTGCACTGAAGGCGCAATGCTAATGAGACAGCGGAGCTGCTGGGCACCTAGCTAGTCCTGGCTTTTGGGCTAGGCTAAGCACTACCAAGTCATCACCAGCATTTCCCGTAATTTATTGATTATTCATAGATTAATGATTAGCCATTGATTGGCTATCGATTGCCTGTCGCAACGTATTGGCCACGTATTTGGGCTAGGCTATGCACTACCAAGTAACCCCAGAATTTTCCGGTATCTATTTATTATTGTTCTATTATCGATTAGCTATTGATTGGCTATTGATTGGCTATTGATTACTGACTAAGCTTAAGTAGTCCCAACCATGCTTAGCTAGACTTAGCCAGGCTCAGCTTGGCTAGTTCACATGGGTATGTGCCAGTGCGCTTGGACCTTTTCGGCACTACCGCCAGGATCAGCCCACTTTTTCTGTTAACGCGTCACGGACTCACGGCCGGCTTTTAAACAGCTCCGCTGTTTAAATTACGCAGAATGCCAGTAAAGGCTCCCCCCCCCCCCCCCCCCCCCAAAAAAAAAAATCCTGCTGTAATCTGGTTTCAGTGCCCCCGCGATCCTTACATGTCAAACAACTCGAAACAGCTGCACCTGGTGGTTCAGTAACAACGCACCGCCATCATGTACCACGTGCACGAAAGGACACAGGACCAACAAGTGCGGGGACGAGTAGGCAGCTGGCGGCATAAGAACCCACACATTATTAAAACAACACTGATAACGGATTACAGCATGAAGCTACCTGACCGCCTCCGTCGTTCGGAGTACCTCCTCGCGCACAGTTTAGATGGAACACCACAAAATTGTGGGACTTTGTATCTCACGAACGCCGTCACGACCCCAAGGTTTGTCACACGGCAGCGCCATAGCAAAAGCGAACGTGGGGACGAGAATGGCAAAGGAAATGAAAGAGCAGAAAATTCAGACAAGCTTGGTTCGTTAGCGCATGTATACATATTGCCTTCATTCCAGGGGCATTTAATTACCACTGCATTCTTGAAGTGAAGTGTGGCTGGTTATAGTCGTGGTGCACGCCGTGAGGACACATATCCAGATGTGATTAAGGAAATGTCGCATACAATTTCTTATTTTCGACTCGTTTCGCTGTTGTAGTTAGAACTATTGTTCATGTCGAATATTTAGAAATGGTCCTTTCTGTATGGGTACCCCTCGCTATCTATTCGCTTGTCGACCTATCGCGCGAGCCTGTACTATATATACGGCCGCTACGTAAGCGCCCAGCTTTGAAAGAAGTTGAAGACCAGTGTCTCGTGCAATGTCCTATAAATATGCGAATTAAGGGCGACACGTCACAAATGTACCTGCCTCAACAAATCGGCAGGCAAATGGTGCCTATATTCTGCGGTGCCACATGAGGAGTAAACGCGTTTGCACGGCAGCTATCAATAGTTCTAACACCCATTTTCCCAGAAAACACGTTCAGCATTCTTAACAATTGTGCTACATTTATTTTACAGAGACCCTGTACTGCGTCGACCGTGTGAGACGCCATTATGAACTGGGCCAACTAGAATGCAACTGCCCGCAGGCTTGCGTGTGAGTTTTTGATTAACTCTTGATAAAACACGCTCACGTACATCGTCTTTTCTTCTTTTTTGCTTCCTTTATGTGTGTCTCCTCGTCTGTATTGGTTCTTTACCTGAGGTTATCAAACTTCCTAATTCCCCATTTCTCACTATTGCTCAACAAATATCGCTCAAGAGTGATTAGCGTTACCCTTGGTTTACGCTTTTTTTAACGTAATATAGCAATAATCTATCTACGTTCAGATGAAAAATTGCTTCTGTTCATATCATCGAGATCCCGATCACCAATTAACAAACACCAGGCATTGCACTTTCGTTTTTCACTTTCTTTTCACAGCTGTTGCCGGTTTTCTTCCATTTTTATGCTTGTACTTCCTGAGAATCGTGACGGAGAGAAGTGCTGACCGTTGTCGGTTATTAGCGAAATGCGCTATCTGGACGAAAGTGCAGGCAATTAGCAAGTGAACTGGCGTGTCGTATGTTCCGCTGGGACGCTAATTTGTAGATGCCAATGCGAGTCGTACAAATTAAAAGTCGCAACTGAACATAGACCAATTCACTTCCAGACTTGAACGTAACGAATTACACGTAGCTAAGTACTTCTAATCAATTACTTGTTTTGATAATATTGTAATTCATCGGGTACTTTTTTTACGCTGTCCAATCTGCTCACTTCTACAAGTCGCGAGATAAGGCAGCAGATGGAGGTAATAAGACAATTTTGAGGTAAGTAAACGAGAACTGAGAAGCAGCGGGCAAATAAATCTGATGTCACAGGCATGAGGGTGGAGAGATAATTGCTTAGAATTTCATAGCAACTCGTACTGCTGAATGTAAACCACTTCTTTAATTTTTTATTGCGATAGCAATTATATGGACACTCAAAAGCACATTTCTGCCATCGGCGTCGTCGTCGCCGTCGCCGTCGCCGTGAGGTTCCGTATGACGTCAATGGAGATGAAATCGTCGCCGCGCGCCGAACGCTGTATGTGCGAGTGAAAGGGCGCGAGGGGCGCGCGCTTTCACGGGGAGTGAACGCACGGCGGAGAACAAACGCGCGCTCTGCGCTGTGCTCCCTTAAGGGCTGATAAGATAAGTGGTTCTTGAGGGAAAGGGAAAGGTTGGCGCTATCTTCTGCAGCCCTTGAGGGAGCACGGCTCAGCGCCTTCTCCCTTAAGGGCTGCAGAAGTAGGCGTCTCTTTCCTCCTTTACAATCACCATATATGTAGAGCAAACTCGCCTTCTTCCGACGCGCGAAAGGCCGTGGTGGGTAGGGGGGAGGGGGAGGGAAGGGAGGCGACGTTTAGCTGCGGCATCAAGTGCCTATTTATATCAGAGGCTCCGGCAACAGTCACCAACGCCGTACGCATTTTGTGCGAACGCGGGCAAAACGCCGACGGCGTCGACAACAGTTCTTCGTGTTGCCGGTGCTGCTGCATGTCCAAGGTTATACACCTGATAAAGCTAATATCATTCCTCCGTATAGCTCTCTACAAATTTGATATCGCAATTGATGCTTCGCCTTTCAGGTGAAACTGCGAAAACTTTTTTTTTTTTTCAGAGAAACGTTATTCTTGAAATCAGCCTCCATTGCGGCTTGGGCGAAAGACGTGGTAAGTTCACATTTCGAATGAAAAGATCGTAAACAGCATTCGCGAAATAAACGCATTGGCAATTGCGTTAGATCTATTAACAAGCTTACATGTTAATTAATTAGCTATTAATTAGCTTACATGTTAGTCGTAACCTATAGTTACGCTGTTTAACCAATTACCTGTTGTTAATTCCTGTTCTACAGGAAAGAGAAGCTGGACCACGGATGCCATTAAAACAATAATAGTTATAATGCAATCGGTATAAAAGTACCAGAGATAACTAAGACCATAATCTTAAAATCATGGGCACAACGTGTAAATTTCCAAGGTTATTAGAGACCCCCAAAAAATAAGAGACAAAAAGCATTAGTACTGTACTGAAGGGACTGGGCCATGGTGCTGGTGAAGGAAGAAGAAGACAAGCAACGCTTGCTCGCCCGCTTCGCCATAGCTCCCTTTTGACTTGTTTCAGTCTGCCGTTCTAACGCCAGATCGAGTGTTGCTAGGAAAACATCCCCATTGCATCTGGTGGAGGTGCTGGGTATCGATCCCAGTAACGCCGGATCATCGACCAGCAGGTTGACGACATGCTGCAGCGTGGCATCATCCAGCCCTCTAACAGTCCCTGGGCATCTCCGGTTGTCCTCGTTAAAAAGAAAGACGGCTTCATAAGGTTATGCGTCGACTATCGCCGCCTTAACCGCATAACGCGCAAAGATGTCTACCCTCTGCCACGCATCGACGATGCCTTGGACAGCCTACAGGGTGCGGAATTCTTTTCTTCACTGGATCTGCGCTCCGGGTACTGGCAAGTGCCGATGGCAGAGGCCGATCGCCAAAAGACAGCCTTTGTAACACCTGATGGCCTATATGAATTCACCGTCATGCCCTTTGGCCTCTGCAACGCGCCTGCCACTTTCGAACGATTGATGGACACCATTCTCCGAGGCCTGAAGTGGAACACGTGCCTTTGCTACTTAGATGACATTGTAGTTTTTTCTACCGACTTTGCATCACACCTCAGCCGCCTCGAGCAAGTCCTTGCGTGCCTCACCGCTGCAGGACTGCAGCTAAATTTGAAGAAATGCCACTTCGGCGCTCGCAAGCTTACTATCCTCGGTCATGTGGTCTCAAAAGACGGTATCCTCCCGGACCCTACGAAACTTAGTGCTGTATCCGCGTTCCCCAAACCAACTACCCTGAAAGAGCTTCGCAGCTTCATAGGCTTATGCTCCTATTTCCGCCGCTTCGTCCGCAATTTTGCCTCCATAATCGCCCCCTTGACCGCGCTTCTTACCGGCCGTTCCGAGCTACCGGACTGGTCCCCGGCATGTGACGACGCATTTCAAGAACTGCGCCGCCTTCTCACTTCACCGCCAGTACTGCGCCACTTCGATCCCTCTGCTCCAACTGAGATTCACACGGACGCTAGTGGTGTCGGGCTAGGTGCTGTTCTTGCACAGCGCAAGAATGGCTTCGATGAGTACGTCGTAGCGTATGCCAGCCGCACCCTTACCAAAGCTGAGGCGAACTACTCCGTTACTGAAAAGGAATGTTTGGCCATTATTTGGGCTATCGCAAAATTTCGACCTTACGTGTATGGGCGCCCTTTTGACATCGTGACCGACCATCATGCCCTATGCTGGTTGTCTTCACTCAAAGATCCAACTGGTCGGCTCGCTCGTTGGGCATTACGCCTACAAGAATACGACATCCGTGTTGTTTATCGCTCCGGCCGCAAGCATTCAGACGCAGACGCTCTTTCCCAGTCACCCCTGTCACCTGATCCTATCTGCTCGTCGATTTCCGCCTGCGGTGCCTTCGCCCTCAACATTTCCGACATGCCATCAGAGCAGCGCAAGGACCCATGGATCTGTTCGCTTCTCGACTTCCTGTCTAGCCGGTCGCCAGCGCCGATCTCTCGGACGCTCCGTCGCCAAGCCACGCACTTTATTATTCGGGATCACCTCCTCTACCGGCGCAACTACAACTCCAGCGGTCGCAAGTGGTTGCTTGTTATTCCCCGACATCTCCGCTCCGACATCTGCGCCACTTTCCACGATGACCCACAATGCGGCCACGCTGGGGTATTGAAGACATACTCTCGCCTCCAGGTTCGGTACTATTGGCGCGGTATGTATCGTTTCGTTCGCCAGTATGTCCGGTCATGCCCCCTGTGCCAACGCCGCAAGACGCCTCCTAAACTTGCTGCCGGCCCCTTGCAGCCTTTACCATGCCCCGCTCGAGCGTTCGACCACGTCGGCGTTGACCTATACGGTCCGCTTCCCAGCACTCCCAGCGGCAACCGCTGGGTTATTGTTGCTATCGACCACCTTACGCGGTACGCTGAAACTTCAGCCCTGTCATCTGCCACGGCAAAAGACGTTGCTCGTTTTATCCTTCAGAACCTGGTATTACGGCATGGAGCACCTCGAGAATTACTGAGCGACCGCGGTCGCGTTTTCCTCTCTGACGCCATTACAGCGTTGCTAAAGGAGTGTCGCATCATTCACCGCACTACCACGGCATACCATCCCCAAACTAATGGCATGACAGAGCGTTTTAATCGCACCCTTGGCGACATGTTGGCCATGTATGTTTCCTCTGACCACTCGAATTGGGATCGGATTCTGCCTTTCGTAACGTACGCATATAATACTGCAACGCAAAGCACCACTGGATTTTCACCTTTCTTTCTTCTTTACGGACACGAACCTTCCTGCACAATGGACACAATTCTACCCTACCGGCCGGATGCTTCGGAGTCGACGACTGTTTCACGAGCGGCTGCATACGCGGAAGAATGTCGCCAGCTCGCTCGCTCGTTCACATCCCAGGACCAGTGGCGCCAAAAGCATCGCCACGACACGTCCACTACAGCTACGTCCTTTACTCCCGGCTCGCTGGTCTGGTTGTGGGTGCCGTCTACTCCAACGGGCCTTTCCTCCAAACTGCATTCCAAGTACCATGGTCCCTATCGGGTACTGCGACAAACATCCGCAGTCAACTACCTCATCGAGCCGAAGGACGCGTCTTCCGACCAGCGTCGTCGCGGCCAGGAAATTGTCCACGTCTCCCGCCTAAAGCAGTGCCACGACCCCCCTGTCTTCTCCTGCCCCTAGGTCGCCAGGATGGCTCCTCTTTTGGTGGGGAGTGATTGTACTGAAGGGACTGGGCCATGGTGCTGGTGAAGGAAGAAGAAGACAAGCAACGCTTGCTCGCCCGCTTCGCCATAGCTCCCTTTTGACTTGTTTCAGTCTGCCGTTCTAACGCCAGATCGAGTGTTGCTAGGAAAACATCCCCATTGCAGTACTATTAAAATAATATCACTTTTGTCGGTTTGTTTGTTTGTCATTGCTTACTTTGTAAATGCAATGACGTTTCAGCGTTTGTTCTTCTTTAACTATAACTATTTTTTGCAGGGTGGGAGCTCCAATGCCTACAGACAACGGTCAAGAACACGAAGTTCGTAAGTGTTCTTCAGCAGCACGCCTTCTTTGATCTACTTGCGTGTCTGCCTAACGGCGTTTACTCTGTTTTAGTCCAGCACAAGTCGATCATTGTTTTATGCACGCGATCATTGTAGTCCAGCACGCGATCATTGTTTTATTGCGATAGCAATTATATGGACACTCAAAAGCAGATTTCTGCCGTCGCCGTCGCCGTCGCCGTGAGGTTCCGTATGACGTCAATGGAGATGAAATCGTCGCCGGTGGTGGTAAGTGGTTCTTGAGGGAAAGGGAAAGGTTGGCGCTATCTTCTGCAGCCCTTGAGGGAGCACGGCTCAGCGCCAACGGGGAGGGGTAAGTGGGAGCGAAAGAAGGGATAGAGTGGAGACGCCATGGCTGGGCGAAGCAAAACCGGCAGGCATAGGCGGCACGTATCAGGCCGAGATGGAAGGCCTTGGCGTGCTGCAGAGTCTGCAGGGGTGCTGTGCCAGGCCGGTCAGGCCCGGGGTGGAGTGGGAGGCCGTGAGGCCTTCCCGCTTGTAGAAATGTCCTTAGAGGCGTGCGGAGAGCCCTGACGAGTCAAGGAACTCCACGACGCCTCGAAGTGCAGAAAGGTGGTGTCGGCCGGGGAAGAGGAGATCTTCCTCCTTGCCACAGGGGAGGCCCAGGCGGCGGAACTCCTGCAGGAGTGGGCCCCGCTGCTGGAGGTACGCCGGGCAGGCCAGCAGGAGATGTTCGATCGTCTCCGGCTCCCCGCAGGAGCTGCAGGCCGGGGACGTCGCTCGTCCCAGTCGGTAGCTGCGTGCTGCCGTCCAGCTGCAGCCGATGCGCCGAACGCTGTATGTGCGAGTGAAAGGGTGCGAGGGGCGCGCGCTTTCACGGGGAGTGAACGCACGGCGGAGAACAAACGCGCGTTCTGCGCCGTGCTTGCTTAAGGGCTGCAGAAGTAGGCGTCTCTTTCCTCCTTTACAATCACCATATATGTAGAGCAAATGCGCCTTCTTCCGACGCGCGAGAGGCCGTGGGGGAGGGAAGGGAGGCGACCAAGTGCCTATTATTTATATCAGAGGCTCCGGCAACCGTCACCAACGCCGCACGCATTTTGAGCGAACGCGGGCAAACGCCGACGGCGTCGACAACAGTTCTGCGTGTTGCCGGTGCTGCTGCATGTCCAAGTTTATACAGCTGATAAAGCTAATATCATTACTCCGTATAGCTCTCTACAAATTTGCTATCGCAATTGATGCTTCGCCTTTGAGGTGAAACTGCGACAACTTTTTATGCTTTACAATGAAGACGGCTCACTGATGAGGACTCGCTTCATAAGAGCGCCTTTACGAAAATATATATATCATCATCATCATCATCATCAGCCTATATGTCCAGTGCAGGACGAAGGCCTCTCCCTGCGATCTCCAATTACCCCTGTCTTGCGCTAGCTGATTCCAACTTGCGCCTGCGAATTTCCTAACTTCATCACTCCACCTATAGTTTTCTGCCATCCCCGACTGCGCTTCCCTTCTCTCGGTATCCATTCTGTAACCCTAATGGTCCACCGGTTATCCATCCGACGCATTACAAGGCCTGCCCAGCTACACTTTTTCCGCTTAATGTCAACTAGAATATCGGCTATCCCCGAATGTTCCTCCAGTCCACTACATTTTCAGGCATGTAGTGGCGCCTGACACCGGCAAAAAAAAATCGCCGAGAGCTAGTGGGGCTATACTAGTCAAGGTGCAACCAAATTAGGAAGGCCCACTAAGCTGCAACAAAGTCACTCCCTCACCAGAACAGGAATTGGCCTCCCTGGTGCAGTATTCGGCCGCTACCTCCCTAATGACTCCGAAATATATATATATATATATATATATATATATATATATATATATATATATATATATTCCACGCAGTGACGTTTAGCAAGTGACGTCATTCCACGCAGTGACGTCACAAGGACGAAGACGATGTGTGATGCTTGTTGAGGGAAGAATGGGGATGACAGGTGTAGGCACAGACAAGTACGCAGTGGCGCACCGACGGGGGGGGGGGGATTCAAGGGTTGGAACCCCCCCCCCCCCTGAGGCCGACTTAACCCCCCCCCCCTTTTGTTTAACCCCTTTTCTTTCCTTACGCATTTGAGTACTGCAACTAAGATGTAAGACGCGCAATCGTCTGCACACTCGCAAAAAGCGCATTTATTTACAATTTCCCATGAAGAAATCGAAATTAGTGCTGTCTAGATGGTATTGGCAAACTGTCAACCCCCCCCCCCCCCCCCCTGGCAGAGATCCTGGGTGCGCGACTGCAAGTACGACACCTATATCAAGCAACATTTACGGATTCTGTGCCTCTTGTGTCCCAGTGGACATACCTTCTTCTGGAGGATTGGCCAAGGACGGGCGCACCGAATGGCTAAATCAAGGAAACTAAAACAAATCAAAGAATCTGTCAAATATAAACCGCCCTTCTATTAACAGATTGGTGTGCTTCAGATATGTCTGTGGGCCGACATTTTATGTTCAGGTTTTACGTAAGAAGTTATTAAATGCGCAAGCCTACCCAACGAGAATCATGTCCATCCGTCACTTAAGACGAATGCAATGGCTCATACCCCCGTAAGCAAGCAAAACATTCTATGGCTCACACCCACGTAAGGCTGAGGCTACAAGCGCTCAGCAAAGTGAAGCGAACAGTGCATACAGTCACTGAAATTACCCATACAACACAGAACAGCATATGTTTCAATAAAGAACAAGCTCAACACAAGCATCCGAAACATCATTGCTTAACCTCCTCAACAGTTGTAGTGGTGGTTTTGCAACACCTTCGCTATAGACATCCACTTTCGCAGGTTGATAACGACCAATAAGGTTTGATAAGGGTCGGATAGTCCGATAAGAGTGCTAACAACCGATAAGGGTTGATAAGGGTCGGACGTAGTCCAATAAGTTTTGACAACGACCGATAAAGCTTGATAAGTGTTTATGCTGGTCTGATCAAGTTTGATAAAATTGATAATGACACCGCGCTGCGCGGAGATGAGCAAGTGGCACAATGCTTACGCGTACTTAGACAACTCCAGTGGAGTTTCGGCGTGAAATTTTTTTTTTATTTTCTCCCGCAGATCAGAGGTGGCGCATACTTGGTCAGTCCCATGCAAGGGACAGCACGTTATCAGCCCGTAGTACTTCCACTTTGTATATAACCTTTGTATATTGTCACGTAGTAGTGACGTTGAAGAATAAGACGGTGGCACAGTTGGAAGTCACGAAAATAACTCTTTATTGGGCGAACGCTTGCCCACAAGACTACTGAAACTCAAGCACAACGACAGCGGCGAGCACAGGCGGCGATCGCCGAAATGTGACCTGCGGGTCAAGTGTGTCGGCGTTTATAAATGACTCGTCGGAGGTTCCAGCGCAATCGCTGATGCCCGCACGCCTTTCAGAAAGTACTGCACCATTTGCCTCGCGCATAAAATTTGATTACAAAAGGTTTGGCGACAACATAGGCAACAGATAGAATCAACGATAACATTCCAGAAAGTTCCGATGCATGTAGGCCATGCCCTGCGCTGAGCGATAACTTTAAGTTAGCGCGTGAAAAGTCGGTCCCCGGAAAAGGATGAACAAATGATAAATCGTGTACGCGTGCCAATATATATCCACAAATATATCCACCGAGATAGCGACCGAACCAACATCAGCCAGGCAGCCGCGCCAAATGCGGGAATGTAGGCAAAGAAAACTTGATGTGGCTACAACTGTCAACGACAACCCATACTTCTTATTATACATGCATTTTGACACACTCAGCTGTCCGCGCCGATTCTTTCCATTAAAGCGGCCATCTGTGAAGAGCTAGCACGCAGGCATGATTAAAATTGATCGATAGTATTTATTCAAAAGTCTTTGAGAAAAGGGTGAAGGGACATAGTTGACTTACTTCCCCCGGTGGACTTGCCGATGTGTTCCTGTTACGAGGGCGCAGGACCAGAAAGATAAAGGAAGGTGGGAGAGATAAGGAAAGTATGTTAACCAGAAAAGCCTCTGGCTCCGGTTGGCTGGCGGTCCTTTTCTGGCGGAAGGGAGAAAGGGAAGAGAAAGGTTAGAGTTCAGTGTGACTAAAGACGTCTAGTGCATGGGGAATGGGGTGTCAGAGGCGTGTGTGGCCACTTACGATGGTCCAATAACATCTAGCACAAACCCTCGCAGTTCCCCAGCGCGTTACAAGGCGACGTATTCAATCACCTAAAGAAATCTGAAGTGACTGTAAAATGCCAAAAGAGACAGATCGCATTTGAAGCTGCCGCTTGTGGTTACTCGCTAAAATAGGAAAGCATATGATGATCAACCTCAGAACATTACGCTATGTCAGCATGCTACACGGCGCGTCTGTGTGTGAACAAGGTGTCCTAGTACTACTGGGCGGTGTAAATTGTATCGCGTCACTATAGCTACCATGAACCAAATATAGATCAGATGAAACCGTTGTTCACGCGTCTAGCATGCCAGGTGAGCGTGCTCGGCTTCTCCCGAGCACGTTCACTGGGCATACCGAGGCGGTGAATAGAGTTAGCCGGTCACAAATCAACGTAATAACTCTTCTTTAATGCACGGGTTTGTATCCTAAAAGGTTTCGGTATGCTTGGCAATGTAATTTGAAGGGTGAAGTTTACTGAGTACTTGCAACTGGCTCATTTACAATGATATGTACAACTTTTATTTTTAACAGCGTCCCTGCCAAAGTGGTCATCTACTTCCAAAGCCTCACGGCGCAGAATGTTCGACAAGTGGCTCAATACAGCGTAAGTGAATTGGGCATTTCTATTGCACGACCAGGCGTGTACAGTGACGATGAATGTACACCGTCTAAACGCCGGTAAAAGAAAACTAGTCTAGTCCGCCTCTTTTTTCAATAGGCAAGTTGCATATTAGTCCTGCACATGCTGAAGTTATATGCTAAAGAAATATGGAACGAAGAAACTAAAGATCGTAGGATACTTGCTAATAGAAGATCATGTCGAAACACACAGCTGACCTGTATATTCCAGGCTACCTTCGGATATTTTCACAGCCTTCTGTGTATTTCACTTTTTTCTTCGCATTGTGGGGAAATTCGTGATGTCAACGATTCCTCCCGAATAACAAAAAAAGGAATATCTAGCACATTTGTCTACTTTGCTATATGTGAGCACTATGACATGCCGGAAGGAGGTGTTTGTAGAATGACGAACCAGGATATTATCATAGCCTTTCTGGTCTTTTTTTTTTTTTTTTTTTGCATGGGTTGCACGCGGCACAATGTGGAGCTGAAGTTATAAACATTATCGCGATCACCATTCACAGGAGGGGCATGTACGCTCCTACATTCACTGATGAACGTACATTCATTGAATTTGCGTTTGTTGAATTAACAAAAATACCAGAGACACAACAGTGCCGATACAACGCTGAAACCGGTCAGCTTTATGGCAGCGCCTCGGCGTTACACAGCTTTGGAGTCACCATAATTGTCAGGAATGTGAGGGATAGAAAGATGCTTTCAACGCAGGCACTAAGTTGTGCTCTCTCCATATAATTCAATCTTACGTGTTCAGCTAGAAAATAATTTGGCGCAGGCGGGGCTCGTTCGCCAAGCATTAGCCTGAGCTGCAGCTTGGGTCCTTGGTCCGCAGCGCCCCGCCTTAATCCTGCGCAGGTCTATGAGTGATGGGTGCGCCTAGTGAGAAATGGGTGCACCACCACGATAAGGTCGGCCAAGCCGGAGCCATGGCACCACGCTAATTGGCTTGCAGCTCTTATATTCTAAGGGCGGGCGAGGGTACTGGAATGCACTGCACTCGTGCTTTCTCTGTTAAGTGTTCCATAGTTAAAACACAGGCCCAATAGGCGCGGCGTCAGGTGCGGTTCCTGCCTTCCGGCTCTTACATACATTGTCTAAAAAGTGTTTGTTATTATTGGCGGAATTGTAACCGACTTTTGAACTGTGCTCACTAATGGAGTTCTAATGCATGCGTCCACGAAGTTTCCCCCTCCAGATATCTGAAGAAAAAAAATTGGAGGACGCTTAAGCTTCGCCTGTAAGAGTGGAACGCGATAGCGTTATCGGGACCCGTTCGCATCGCATTTTTCTTTGAGTAGGTTTCACTGCAACACAGAACGTGGGAAAGCCAGCTTACAAAGACCAAGCTTAGACCGATCCCCTTAAAGTCGACTTAAATTTTAATACATTGCTGGGAAGACGTTTTTCCAGGGGAATTATAAGTCGTCTTATATTGAAATGTGAAGGCCCTGGGACCTTTTTTTATTGTTTTATTAATTGTTTGCTATTGCCCCGACGCGCGCGCCTGTGCAAAACGCAATGGCAGGCCTAAAGCCAGGGGCTTTAGGCAGGCCAAGTCCGAGGATGCGAGCGCCATCTGGATAATATTTTCGCAAGTAGCCTACCCGAGCGCGCCGCCGTTGGTACGGCAGAAATGCTGGCAAAAGGGGTTTCTGTTTGTTTCCTCGTAACAGAATTATGTTTTCTCGTACATTCAAATAACAGTCCGACGCCACCATGTCTGTAGGTTGTGTTCAAGTCGTACTTTACCATTTTTCTGACGTATTTCACTGTGATAAATTCAATTTTCGTTCACTAACACCTTGCACCACGCGGAGGGCCTGTGCAGTCGGGGTGGTTCAGATTGATTTTTTCCTGCACTAACACCTTAGCGCCACGCGGAGGGCCTGTGCGGTCAGTGTGGTTCTGGATTATTTTCTCCCCCACGGACGCCGGACTTTCTGCGATATGGGGCCCTTACCGCTGTCGCGTTAAAATGTGTTTTTATTCGGAATATGGGGGCTTACGCCATCCACTCTTGATGCAGCCTCGGCATTCTAATGCAAAACAGTAGAAAGGACGTGGCGCGCCACGAACCGAGTATATTTCATGTGATAATATGGCATATCGTTTAACCAGCGGCTGTTGGCTGTTGTTCACTCGCACATGTTCAGGCGAGTAATATGCCCATGGCTTCAGCTCATGACCTCTGCGCCTTGAATTACCTGAGCCAAAGTATTTCGCAGCTTGCCTGGGACGATAATGACACCACTTGAATCCTTCAATTCGCTTTGTTCAGATTTGTAGTATATGACCCCTTTTCATGACATCCGGAAGGGATAAGCTAATGACATTGGCTTATTGCATGAGGTGGTCACGCTCCTCGGGCCCCTCGGGAGCTCCCGGGAGCTCCCCGAAGAGAGGCGGCCTTCCACATGCGTCCAAGCAATACTCCCATTTCTGGTAGGACCCATCACAGTCCGCAAAAAGTAGTATTTTTTTTTATGTGCAACTGGTTTATTGAACCTTCGGTGGCAGCGTAAGGGTCGCTCAGGCAGCAGCAGTTGCCGCTCTGTACATTTCAAGTTAAACGAGCACGCAGCAACCACCTTTGCCTACCTCTACCACTCACCCGCCGTAGTGGCTTTGGGGTTGCGTACTAAGCCCAAGGGCACGGGATCGAATCCCGGCAGCGGAAGCAGCATATCGATGGGGGCGTAATGCCAAAAACAAAACGCCCGTGTACAATGCACAGGGTGCACGTTAAAGAACACCCGAGTGGTCAAAATTAATCCGGAGTCCTACTACGGCGTGCCTCATAATCGCATCGTGGGTTTAGCCCATAAATCCCCACAACTTAATTCAATTAACCTCTACCACTCGCCACGATCAGCTTATTAGTCAAACAGTGTCTGCGATCACGCGACCCCAACTCTTGATATTCGCGTTCACTCAGCGGGATCACGAGTCGCTCCTGAAGTCTGCTTGCTCGTTTCGTTGCAGCCTTCGAACCTGGTGAGCAACATGGGCGGCATACTGGGGATGTACGTGAGCTTCTCGTTCCTGGTGATCTTCGAGATCTTCGAGGTGATCGCCCGCTCGGTGCTGTCGGCGCTGCGGGTCTGGCGGTCGCGCAACCGGCAGCAGGCGCCCGCCACTAGCGCATGGTGGAAGGTGGAGAGGCCCGTGGCCGCCGCAGTGCCAGAGACGTTCTACACGAGCCGCGCTATGCCTCTTTTCCGGAGGCCCTCGCTATCACTGTACCAGGGCAGTCGCAATCGGTGGCGATGACAGAGAGCGCTCGCAGCGTCGAGCCCGTCCGGAACACAGCGCACCGAGTCAGCGAAAGAGGACAAGCAAGAAGAGAGAAAGAGCAGAGAAAACCAGCAATGGATTCTTAGCACCAATTTGGTACATTGGCAATTGTCTCCATTGCAGCAATTGGTGTATGGCTTCAAGGCTCTTTTCTTGTTACTTTTCTTTTGTTGTGTTTAGTACAATGTGCTATTCTTCATTCCTCTAATTCTTCCCCAAATGTTGCTGTTGTCTTGTCAGAGCTAAATGCCTTCTTCTAATGCCATTCGAATCTTGGCCAACCCACTATAGTGAGTATGCGCCACAAATAAAAGGAAAAGCAAACAAAGATATTTTTTGGCCACAGAGAAGGCAGGAGACGATTGTACTACGACCCGGAGACGATTGTACTATGAAAACCGTGCAATAATACGTCGTTCGCCAGCAGATGCAGTTTAGTTTCTAAACTGTTTCTACTCAAGTTGTGCAAAGCGCGCAATTCATGGCCGACCTCGACGGTAGTTAGGCGCCACTATATAGCATGCACAGGAAACAACAGCAATTCCCAAAACATGGGGCCCTTTTCTAGTTTCTGAGCTCGCTGTGTTTGACGTACACGCTATCGTCTTCGTCTTTGGCTCAGTTTACTCTGCGACAGGTGAATTACCTACTCATCCAAGCTGAAACACTTATATTCCTTGAGCTGTTTACCAGGCATTTTTGTTATACCGACGACCAAATAGACGGTGAGTGGCAGAAGGTAGAGTAGTTACTTTGGGGAAAAGAGCGAGTCCTCATACTTATCAGAACGTGCTCCTATGCAACAGAAAGAAAACAAGAATGTAATTGAAAAAGAGAAATTGCGATATGTCGACCTTGTAGTGCCGTTAATTTATACAGGAATTAGAAATAAACTTAAACTGCAAGCATCACGTGTGTCTTTGCATGAATTTGATGGAAACGTTTCAATCGACGTCTCCTCTCAAGTTTCGACTAACGTTGATTCTATCCAACAGTTCGTTGGATCTGCCGTAATTTTTTTAGAATCTGAGTGGGTACCAGAGGCGGAAAAAAATATGCGGATCCCACACACTGTCGGAATCGATGTAAGCGAAGTTTTCTGTGCTGTTTGCGATGATTGACGATAATTGGCGGTGATGTTATACGGCAAATGTTTAAGTTCATCAGCGTTTAGTGCGAATACAAGAGTGGTGAGTTGATGTTAAACGTTACTTTGCGTGCTCCACTTTCGTTTGTTTATGTAGTATACAGAACACAGAGCAAGACGTGTTTGCTTGAGGCGTTGTTGTGCGCCACTGCTCATAGCCTGCGAGAAGGTTATCATTAAGTCATTGCCTCACACGGCACAATGCGTCCTTGCAGAAGAGTTACACTTTAATTAGATTATAGGGTTTTACGTGCCAACCCACGAAACACACAAGTGGCTATTTGAAGTCTAAAAGATGTCTTGAACGGATAATTCAAAAGTGTAGTAGCTGTCCTGGTCAAGACATTTTCTAGCTGTGGACGTCTACAGGTACTTCAGTAAGCCGTGCTAACGTTACGCTAAAAGTTGGCTAATAAACATCTCGACAAGAACTTCAAGAATTGTATTAGACGTTCCCAGAATTCTGTAATAACGGCTTCGGAAACAGTATGCAGGCTTTTATAAAACATCTTGACAAGAACAAGTTAAGAACTTTATTAGACGTTCCCAGAATTCTGTTATAATTAAATTATAACAGAATTCTGAGGATGTCTAACAAAGTTCTTAATTAAGCTATAAAAGCCTGCACATTGTTTCCGAAGCCATACCGTATAATGGCTTCAAAAACAATATGCAGGCTTTTATAGCTGTCTTTAAAGCGGCATTTATACATTGTCATCCTACAGTGATGTGGTAAGCAAAATTAATGGCCACCTCTTCAGCATACCAAGCATTCGTATGCTAGCTTCATAGTACATACGTTACTATATGGAACGGAAAAATAAATTGAAGCATTACATTATATTATTTATAATAACTTGCATAAAATTATTTAACATATATCAAGTTTGCAATACGCATCCAAAGCAAATGTGCATATCAACATGCAGAAAAAAATTTCCTAACTTTGTGAGAAAGCGGCTTTATTAACTAATAAATTAAAGGACATGCAGAATGATTTTACAAAATTTTTAATACAGTAGAAAAAGTGACCACATAAAATAAGACGTAGCTGCGGTAACCACAGCAATTCAGGTCCCTTCCCTCTTGGATACCACTGGCTGCCCACAGAAGTTTGCTCTGTAATACAACAGTGAAGAAAAAAAGTGAGTAAGCCACACTTGATTTATAATAAAGATGTGCAATTCGGTATTACAAATAACAACATATGTGCCGTTGTTTTACCTCGGTCACATTTACTTTATAAATTTAAGCAATAGTTTCTCTCAAAATCTTATGCTGTACGATGACGTTCAGAAATATGTTGCAGATATGATATGAAAAAGCTACTGTAGAGTGAAATTAAACTGGCAGATGGTTTGATCCACACACGACTTGCAGTGGTTCATTAGCAGTTTGATGGTTTGCAAACAAATCTCTTACAAGAGTATGCTGCTTTTATTTAAGTAGTGGTGTTGGTGGGTTGCAGCAACAGGTGGGCTTAGCCTGACAATCAAGGCCGGGAACTGCTCCTTCCGAGCGTCTCTTACAGTATCACTGCGGTATTGTACCACATGTCAATAAAACCATTCTCTTCCTAAAGGGGCCCTAAACACTTTTATAACTAATCATAGAATGGCCTCACTATTAAAGGACGTCATCTCACGAATCTCATGCCGCAAAATGTTTTACAATCCTCTAACTATAAGTGAAGTTACGACACCAATGCAAGACTATTTTCTTGCCTGCTAGCGTACTGGAAGCCACACAGAGGAGAAGCCAAGAGAGCAATGCCAAGGTATACAACGCAATGCAGCACGCCGCTGCCATCTTAAAGGCCACACGCAGGTAGAATTTCTGTAATCATTCAACCAATTATGTGAAATTCCAGCTTTACCTCCCAGATCACAAAAGAACGTTCTGCTACATACCGCGCATGCAAATATATTCCAGCCTAAACTTCGCGCCAGCACGGGCCCGCCAAAACAAAAGTGGCGTGCAAGTTGTAGCAGGTAAACGTATACGTACCGTAAGGAACTGCACCGTATCTGCAGGCGCTGGTCAAGGCTTGAACGTGAGCAAAAGACTTGGGAAGAGAACCATGAGGGCACTGGCGAGCGAACGCTTGCGAGCATCAGCACGCCCCCCCCCCCCCCCCCTTTTTTTTTTTTTTTTTGAATCGCTCGCGGAAACTTCAGCGTGCCCCTCTGGTGCGGTACAAGAGCAGATAGCAGTTCGCTCAAACGGAGCGCACGTTTGCGACCGCGCGCGGCCAGATCTGTCGGTGACGATAGCTGGCATCAAAATTCCGGCTTCTTCACCGCTTGTTCACGCAAAGGGAAAGGAAGGCGCGGCTCTGATAAGGACGCTGAACGGGCGCGCACGTGTGCGCCCAGCCGCTTTCTTTTTATTGCGATAGCAATTATATGACACTTCAACGGGATTTCTGCCGTCGGCGTCGTCGTCGCCGTCGCCGTCAGGTTCCGTATAAATTCCAAGGGCGATAAAATCGTCGCCGCGCGCTGTATGTGCGAGTAAAAGCGCGCGGGGGACGCGCGCTATCACGGAGAGCCAACGCACGGCGGAAAGCAAACGCGATTGTCGCCCAAAAGGCCGTGGGGGTATGGGGAGAGGGAGGCGGGGCGACGCTGTGCTACGGCACCAAATGCTTATCTTGCAACCCAGCGCAAGGATAACTGGCAAGCACGCAATCTCCCACGCGAAAGCAAAAAAAAAAAAAAAAAAGCGGGGAGGCAGCGCGGGAGGGACAGGGGGAGCAGCTTCTACTCTGCCAACAAATACGCTTACACTGGCTGTGGTGGCCGTCGCCCGCACCGTCTCTTTATCTCCAATACGGCCGGGCTCGACTGGCGCGCGCACTCTCGCTTCTTAAGAAGCGAGCGAGCGCGCGCGCCAGTCGAGCACGGCTGTGTCTCCACACGGCTCTGACCTTTATGCGCTTTATGACCTTTATGTCCATTCGCCGCTCAGTTTCCGTTGAAGCGATAGACCGCACGATTCTTCGCCCGCTGCAGCGGCCGCGCCAGCATTTTTGACAGTCGTTGTCTGCGGTCATTCAGTGTGATCTATTCATGTTTGCTTGTGCGCGATGACACCACGCTTGTCAATTCAGTTAGAAAGCGAATGTGTCCAAGTTTCTGCGGCCGATGAAACTACTCTACTATCCCTACTCCGAATAGCTCTCTACAATTTGCTATCGCAATTGATGCTTCGCCTTTCGGGCGAAACTGCGACATTTTTTCTTAACCTTAACTGTCGTGGCAGACTCATCGAGTGAAAAAATCGGAAAGGAATCAAATAACCCCGCAGGGCTTTTTCTACTTGTTCACACAAAGGGGAAAGCAGCGAAAGGCTATATGATGCGACGTTAACGGAGTGCATATGGCTTGTTAAAGTTCGGACGGAATGTATTGCTGCGCGTCGGGCACGTGCATTTTAAGTCTTTTTCACTTTCGCGCGCACGCCCAAGCATGTCGCACATTTTCCGACAAAAACATCTAAAAAAGTTCTTGAGCTATACGCTCTCAAGACGTTCACCAAAGTATACTCCGGTGACGCCAAAGGTGGGCTGTTACCACAACTGAAACACAATAGCATATTTGATTAACCGTACTTCCTGCTACATAATGTTTCCAAGAACATCTCTTTAACCGTCTTCGCGTAGACCAAGACGTCTATAGCCGTTTGTAGCCGTTCCGAGTAGTTTTCAAGAAGTTTTGTGTTCCGTGGGAAGCCCACCATCTTATATGAGGCACGCAGCAGTGGGGGACTCCGTTTTAATTTGTATTTCGACCACGTCAAAATGCGGCTGCAGCGGTTACGATCAAACCCGCAACCTGAGCAACGCCATAACCACAAAACTACCGCGGCAGATACAGAAATGCTGATTAGATGGGTGGCCGCTTCCGCTTCCGTATAGTGCCGTCCAGATGCTGCGGTGCTTTAATGCGACTTTGCATCTGTACGCCCTACGTCAGTTGTCCGCTTGACAAATTTGCACGGCGTTTATTTGACAGAAATAGCAGAAACGTCGAGCACCTACCTACTGGCCCGAGCTACTAGACGACTTGGGCCACTGGGTCGGAGTGGAAGGCGTGACAACGACAGCAGGACGACAGTCAGATGACGAAAGTTAAATGACGATATACCATGGCCTACGTATTTTGAATTTAAATATATCCAGTTTGCATGCCCACAACTGTCATATCCAGTAGTAGCATTCCCCTTGCCTTCTTACCTCGCCCTTTCCCTCTCCCGCCCTCCCCCATGTATGCGAGCTGCGATCAAAGGGTGGCAAGGCTGCTATTCACTCGATTCGTGACTGCGCCGGTTCTACCCATTCTCTGCCTCCTCGCCCTAGCTCCCCTCCGCCCTTCTAACTCCCATCTGGACTGCTGCGCGTTGGTACGCAGTTAGAGCCTGCAGTTTCTGCAATGCTTTTGCGGGGATCACAGATAACTACAGAGGCCTAGAGGCTATTGTGGCGACGCCCAGGGAGCTCCATAGGGTATTGTAGCGACGCGGTGGAAAGGTTCAAACGAATTTCTCACGTCGCCTTCACCCTCTCTGGCGCACTACTGCCATGTACTTACACGCTCTGAACCACCTCCCATCGCGGCGTGCAAGACAGGGACAGTAGTAGTAGTAGTAGTAGTAGTAGACTAGTAGTATAGTAGCAGCAGCAGCAGTGGAAAAGTCGAAGGTAGAGGCAAAGAAAGCTTCGCCTTAAAATCCTTTAGGCAAACTTTGCAAGTGTAGGTATTTGCTGATGCCGCATGCAAGGGGAAACATTTGAGCATGTTGATTCTGTTGTGGTTGTGGTGTGTTTTCTGCAGTTCGCTCGAAGTTGGCGTGTTTTTTTTTTATTTTTAATTTTTTTATTATATTATTATTAGTGGATATGGTGTTGGGCTGCTAAGCACGAAGTCGCGGTATCAAATCCCGGCCTCGGCAGCCGCATTTTGGTAATGGCGAAATGCGTGAAAGCCCGTGTACTTTCATTTAGGTGCATGTTAAAAAACCCCAGGTGGTCCAAATTACTATGGAGCCCTCCCCCCCCCCCCTCACAATGGCGTGCGTTGCAATCAGATCGTGGTCTTGGCACGTAAAACCCCATTATTTAATTTCAGTTCGTTCCAATCAGAATGTGGCCTCCGCGGCAGGGAATCGATATATATATATATATATATATATATATTGTAATGAATGAGACACAGACACAGCACCCGTTCACTGGGCCGGCTGTTCTATTCACTCCTCGTCGTCCTTCTCTTCCAGCACCCGCCTTCCGAGCGCTCGCGGCCAAGTTCACTTTTTCTTTACACTCGGCCACGCTGCAACTGAGTTTCCGGCGCGCTTGCAACAAAGAAACTTGTCAAGGGTGTGAGGTCATCGATGGTGAGCCGTCTAGCGCGCAACCAGCTTCTCTGGCGGGCGGCACTGACTGTTAAGCGCTGGTCGCAGGTCTCGCTGACGATTGCCTCGCCGCTCAACGTTGTCAATTTTGCGTTGTCGCTCAGCGTTGTCAGCGTTGTGGAGGCTGTCCACGGATGGTGATGCTCTGAATGACTGGAGGGCATGATGGGAGCCTTTCTGGGGCGGTGCTTCGTTGCGGTGGCTACTGTGCATTGGGCGCCGGACTGACCCTGAAGGGAGCACCTTGACACCTGCATGGATTCTACGCTTAACAGCGACAGCGCCGACAGGTGCAGCAGGGGCGTTCTCGGAAATAGGCCACCATGGTAATGGATGGCTCTGGTCAATGGACGCCGACGCTTGCCTGAACGCCAAATCAGGATCTCTGATAGCAGGAATCGCGCCTGAAGGATTCCCACCACCACTGCTGCTGGAACCACAAGATGTTGGGGCTGGTTGCAGCTGAACACTGGAAGACACCGAAATGCTGCCACTGCTCCCCTGGTGCGGTGGTGGCCCCCGGCAACAGGCATCCCGCAGTGAAGGCTGCCCCGTGATGCCTCCCCTGCGACCCGGTACAAGTGAAACTTCCGAAGACGAGCACGAGGACGGCACCGGGTGGAGGGGGCCTGCAAGCGGCTGTTGCTGCAGCACAGGGATGAGTGGGACAGGGCTCTGCGCCATTCGGTCCAGGGCCTGCTCGGGTTCTCGCTGCTTGAGACGTAAGTCGAACGCCGCCTCGTAGAGGGGCTGGCGGGCCACCTCGTTGGTGGATGGCGCCCCCTTTGCGGCAGGGGTGACGTGTGCCGGAGTGGGGCTTTTGCGATTATCCTCGGCCCTCAGCAGTCGTGTCCATGTCCCAAGGGTCGCCGTACTGCTGATTGCCCGCAACGTCGCCGCATGCGTCTGCTTCCGCCGCCGCTGCGGATGCAGTTTCATCTGCTGTCTTGAAGGCCATGCTGCCGAGTACGGTATGGAAAGCGGAGGACGCTGACGTAGAGATGCTCGAACCGGAGGTCTGTGATTGATGCGGGGGCGGCTGAGGGATCGACTCGCCGCCGCTGTTGCTGAACCGTTGGTTCTCGGCCGCGATCTTCGACAAAGACGAGCCGCAGCTGATGCTCGGGGAAGTAGGGGCAGCACAGGCATAAGGGAGCGGGCGGAAAGCAGCTATAAGAGCTGCACTCCATTCAAGCCAGGACCCCTGCTTGATGCCGTCGTACTTGCCCCAAGCCTTGGCGGCACCGCAAAGACGGTTTGCCGCAACCTGCCATTTTTTGGT
>NC_051155.1:134987274-135034737 GCF_013339745.2 Dermacentor silvarum
CGTATCACGACGACTGAATAATAATTTAGTTTCACTCGCATCTACGGAAACACTGATGCATTTAATGTGTCGGCTTTGCCACGAGCCATCCGCTTGTGGAATTCCCTCCCTGACCGCGCTATCATGCAAACGGACAGAGATAAATTTAGGAAACTCCTGAACTTGCAGTTTTTGTCCTAAAAATGTGTCATTCTGTATGCCATGCTCTCTATTTGTATGTAACGTCACGCTGACTATTGTTTTCTATTCATGCTTTAAATAAACTTTTCTTACACAATGTTTGATTATATGCGTGAACAATGTGCTTGGTAATATTTATCTGGCATTTTGTACACTACCTAGAACTGTTATTTCTGTTTGTCTACGTATTGTTTGTAGTGTTTTTTTTTTCTTTCATACTTTGAAATACACATTTTTACACGATATTCGATATGTGCGCGAGCAATATGCGTGATAATATTTGGCTGATGTTTTGTACGCTAACGCGTCTGCTTCATTTGTATCCTGTTTTGCGACGATGATTTCTGCTCATTTTTGTGGTCCTCGAGTTTTGGAATTCACGTGTAAAACTGTCTTGCAGTAATGCCCCCCTTACTCAATGCCCCTCGATCATGGGGCCTGTAAGGTATTTTGAAATAAATAAATAAATAAATAAATAAATAAATAAATAAATAAATAAATAAATAAATAAATAAATAAATAAATAAATAAATAAATAAATAAATAAATAAATAAATAAATAAATAAATAAATAAAGAGTTCGTTAGTGTTGCGAAGACGAAAGAATTCCGGCAGAACCCATGTTAAGATGATTATCGAAGTTAATGCGATTAACATTCACACAATCTAGCGAGCAAGAAGCGACACACCGTGTTAGCTAAGACACCTTTATTTAAAATCCGTAGTGTTTCCCCTGATGTTTCAAGTGATTCGGATATATGTGGCCATGCACTGTCTCCCTAATTGACCCGGTTTGTTATGACCATCGCTCGCCAATGTTACCTCACGATGGTAGAACAAGGACCGCAGGCCGACGGTGCATGCAGTGACGACGATGGAATTACGAGGTAGGAATGATGTCGATAGAACGACGAAGGCATATAAGGACGACGGCATGACGATGATGAGAGGATTCTGAAGTGACGGCGATAAAGAATTGCGACGGAATACAATGCCGTGACACCGGTGTTCTAATCTCGGTTGATTGACAATAATTGCACAATACTAGCGGAATGAAATAGAAATTATGCTGATGGAACGTGAGGTGGTATGACCACCAAAGCATTTAGTAATTTTTAGCCAAGCAGGCACGCTTCTGAATAACATACCAGCCTTCTCCCTTTTTTTTTTCTCTTTCTTTTCTCCTATTCCTTCCCAAGACGCTTCACAAACATATCCTCGGCCGTTCAGCTCAGTACGCCGGTGCTCTAGCTCATTAGGCCACGATCACACGTTTACAAACGTATCTTGCCAACAAGTATATTATTCAAGCTCGAACTAGGGGGAACATTGAGCTTGGGGGCTCTTATAGAAATACATGGGAAATCGGCAATAGTTTTTCATAGCAACCGATGCACTAACTCTGATGACTTATGTTGAATTTAGAAAAAAAATGAAAATGTAGTGAATGCAGAAAGGGATATTTTATTATAGGCCGTCTACTTTTTTTACGTAAAATTTTAAAGAATTGCCAAATATCGAAAAAGAAAGCTTGACTTATACAGCTATGCACCTCAGCAGCTAAAATGATATCGGAATTCTGTAAACTGCACCTAATAATACATCCAAAGCGGATAGCAATCATATATCATACACCATCCTGAAATATACCACTATGTTGTGAATGTTGCATTTGCAAAACCCTTCCAAACATTATAACAAATTCACGTAAGTTTTAAGGTATGGCCAAAAAAATTGTTCGCTTTTGATGCTCCAACGGGTGCAGTTTATAGAAATGCCATATTTGTTTTTAATGGTTGAGTTGCGGATTTGGAAACTTCATGCTTCTATTTTTTTTTTTCAAATTTACGAACATCCTGCGATTCTTTGAAAACATTACACTATATAAACGAAAATTCTTGTTGCTGTAGTCTGCAATTCAACTTTCCCTCTTAATGCAACATATTTCATTCAAATCGGTTCAGCGGTTTTCTCATAAAAGCATTCCTGCATTTTATTTGTATTTGAGAATCCGGCATCGAAGAAAGGTCCGAGCTAAAGCTTCCTCTTAAACAATGGATCACGCCAGTTCTATAGGAAACCCATGAAACAGAACCCTGACGTACATGCAAGACCGTGGCCGCAGTGGTGCACAAATAAAAAGTCTGCTCAAGGAAAAAAAAATATATTCAACGGAATCTTCGCGGCAGCCTTTATCTTGGCCAGACATCTATCCCGGATGCGGACGAGCTTTCTGGCCAGGTTTCTAGCAAAACCGTCGATTCTTGTCAGTAGAGCAAGTAGCTGGCCGTCTTCGAGATAACGCTGATACACAAGCGCGCTCGTTTCCAAGCACCGAGGTGAAGTGACAGCTTCAAGGTGTGTTTCTTTTTATTGCGCTTTCTTTAGTTGAGCGTCATAGCATACGTCATAGCGGGAATTTCGAATTCTTTAAGGTCGATACGCCACGTGGTGGCGAAAAAAGGAAACTGTACGAAATGTCCCTAATTCCTGGTATTGGAGCCGCCGAGGAGGCTTGGACGCCGTCCCCGGACGGTGCAATGGGTACCTGCGACGGTAGGGTGGCGGGCTCCATACCGGGGGAAGCGTGAACGGTGTTCCTGAGAAGGAGGGACCCGGCACGCCGAAGCACCGTGAGAGGAACACTGAAGGCTGGAACACCTTAAGGCAGGTTCATTGTCGGCTGCGCCATTGTAATGAATGAGACACAGACACAGCACCCGTTCACTGGGTATACAGGTAGGTAGAGGTAGAGCCTTGGAGTTACTGGCACATACCCACTCCGGGGGATTGGCCAAGAACCGGGTAGTTTGAAATAACAATCAGAAGGGAGATGTATAAAACAATACAAACATAAATGTGGGAATATATACGCATCTGAGAATGAATCATTCGAATATATCAAATGGCCGGTTGTTCTATTCACTCCTCGTCGTACTTCTCTTCCAGCGCCCGCCTTCCGAGCGCTCGCGGCCAAGTTCACTTCGTCTTTACAATATATATATATATATATATATATATATATATATATATATATATATATATATATATATATATATTGTAGTGACAAATACCGGCGCCAGCAGAGGACGAAGAAGAAGACGTTTTCTTGTTGTTGGTGCTCGCACTCGCTCCGCTTGGCCGTTGCCTGTTTCTGGCATTCATAAAAACGCCAAGCGTATCTAACCTTGAACGCGTCCTATCAATATATATGATTTTTTAAGCGACGCTTTCCGTGCCTGCGGCAATCACAACCTTGTGGTACTTACACAGCTCATTCTGATTACTTTCATCGTTGCAGCTAGCCTCAGCTTCTGCGGACACCTATTATGGTTCAAAAATCAAATAGTGTGAGCGCATTTTGTGCATATCGTCGTCGTCATCTGTACATACGACTCATCATCATCTTTTGTCTCGTGCGGTGCTTCGTCTCTGACTCGGGTGGCTGCTCGGAAATAAAGGCATCGCATCGGCCGACGTCTCACAAGTAGGACGTATAGGACTCGTCCTGCTCTTGTATGCGCGTTGCCAGCTTCTGTTTCGCGACTTCGGAGCGTCCAGAAGACATGCCGAATATCTGGCGAAATTGCTGGGTGAATGATGGCCAGTCCGAAAAGTCACTTTCGTGGTTAAAAAACCATGTCTTCGCAACTTCGGTTAAGTAAAAAGCGACATGCCGCAATTTGTGCGTGTCGTCCCAATGATTGGCGTCGCTGGCTCTGTTGAAATGATCGAGCCAATCTTGAACGTCGTCGCCGCGGAGGCCGGCAAAGACGGGAGTATCTCGGTGTGTGGTGTTCACCGTCCAGGTAGGCCCAGCGGGCTGAGCAGAGGTGGTAGCAGCAATGGTGGACGGGTTGGTTTCTGCCATCACCGTGGTAGGCGAGAGCAAACGACGACCGGATCGGAGCTCCAGGGGAATCGGGAAAGTAAGAGGACGTGGGAATCGAAGCACTCTCCACAACTTGTGAGACGTCGGCCGATGCGATGCCTTTATTTCCGAGCAGCCGCCCGAGTCAGAGACGAAGCACCGCACGAGACAAAAGATGATGATGAGTCGTATGTACAGATGACGACAACGATATGCACAAAATGCTCTCACAATATCCCTAAACTTCTTTTTCTGCGTTTTCTCTTTTTTTCTACAATTTCAGGCTGTTGCGAGCTTCATTGGGACGTATGTACTTTGCACATCTTTCTTTGTCAATCGCCAGCGTACACTACGGAGTAAGCCTATAAAGCACAACCATCATAGCCATCCTGTTTCCCGCCCTGCGGTGATAACGCGCACATTCGTACCTGGCACGTCCCAATTTGCGCTGCGCTCTATAGCCAAGACCGAAAGAGCAAGACGCCTACAGCCAAAAACTTAACCGCGCGGGCACCTTCGAGATTTTTGTGTAAACAAGCTTTCGCCCTTGATCTCAAAGACGCATGTCGCTGCTATATAGCGTCGCTGGCTTCACTGAGCCCGTGTCTGCTCCTGTAAAGGTTGTTTTTCCGCCACTAGCCTCTCTACGAGGGAAAGCCAAACAAAGGGCGTTTAAACTAGAACAAGCAGGGCTGTTTTACACACGCAACACTTTCACACTTTTAGACACGCGATAATTCGGGCAGAACCCATGTAATGGTAAACGCTGGCGTTAATGCGATTTGTATTGAAACAATCTAGCGAAACACTATATTGCTACCGCAGAAACGCGTCATGTATGCGAGGCGTGTATGCAGTTAATTGTGCTCCTCTCTGCACATGCTTGGCCATTTAGCGGCGCGGCCACGAAGTGCGCGCGTGGCGTGCGACTGAATGTATAATGATGCGGGTTCAATTGTTCCCAGCACCCAGCAAGGAATTTTAATGTGATTAGCATTCTCAGGGTACTCCGCGCACTTTCCGGGGGGCTGCCTATCTATCCATGTCTCTAACCGTTTCCCCTCCAACCTGGGAAACCCGAGTCGTCCACGGTCGAATGGGTTCTGTGCTGAGGGAACAGGACTCGAAACCAACTGTCGGAATAACTTGGGTCACTGGGTGTGTCGTATTGGATATGCGCCGCTGTTCAATGAACCTATTTGATGCCAACTGGCAACAATGTGCAACTGGGCATGTGCCGAGCCTAAATAAGCCTCTTTGACGTGAACTTGTGTTATTGGGTGTGTGTAACGGGGTATGTGCCACCCTTCAATGAACTTATTTGACGGCAACTTTGTTACTATATGAATGTGCAGCTCTTCTGTGAACCTCTTTGATGCCAACTTGGATCACTGGGTGATCCAAGTTGACATCAACTTGGGTCACCCAGTGATCCCAATTGAGAACTGGGTGATCCAAACTCGGCGACCCAAGTTGGTCCGACGGTTGGATTCGAACACAATTCCGTCAGCTCAGCAGTCCCGATGCTCTTCACATTAGACCATAGAATATCCAGTGACCCAAGTTAGCGGGAAAGCTGTTAGAGACAGACATTCTAAAAAGTGCATAAGTATTGTAGGAATACCAATCCCATTAAAGGTAAGGAAAGGCACGGTCTTTCTAAAATGTCTTGCAGCTTCCACGCGCGTGGCTAGAACTGCCGCGGGGCCGGGTACTATAGGACCCCTTACACAATGCCAGCTCCTCTTAAGGCCCGGACGTTTTCAATTAGGTCAAAAAATAAGTGAGAAATTGGGAGATACTACAGTGCCTCGAACAAAACAGACCATGCAGCCAGTGAAAGCATGGGGAATAAGCGTTATGTTGAACTCAAATGTAGAACTATAACAAGTAAAAGGCAACGCAAATAATAAGTATAATGTTAGGCGTCAACCAACGCCAGCTTTCAGGGTTAATCTCGAACACAACTACCCAATAATTAAAGTGTACGGGTCAATGGCTGCCACGGTAGTTTAATCAGCAAATCACTGGACGCGTAACGCACAAATTGTGGGTTCCGCTCCCACTTACAGCAAGATGTCTTTGCGTCCACTTTCATTGCCCTTTAGTTTACCATTTCGACGTTGCAATTAAATACATTTAATTTACTCTAAGCTTTTCCTGGCTTCATTGTCTGTCTTCCTTCATATTTTATCACTCACAAAAAACCGTGCCCCTCGTATTCCATTATCGCTCTCACTCACAGTACCTTGAAGCGTAGCTGACGATCACGGTCCAGCGTCGACGATGCGCGGCTTTCACAGTGCCGTTTTCGGCAGACGGGCGGCACTGACCAGCTTAGCGCACTACGAGCTCCAATTGCTGGCTGGCTGAGGGCAATTGAAAATGCAATAAATATTTCAAACTGAGTGGTGACCTGTGTCTCGAACAAACAAAAAAATGTGGAAACGACTCAGCCCGGTTTTGTTTTTTTATATATAGATATTCACCTAACCAGAACTGTAGGTAACGTCTAACTTCCAGGAGCCCTGGGGTGCAAAGCTGAATGGAGCCTAAATTGGCCGGCGGTGGAGATCAGCAGCTCGGCAAAAGGCGATTAAAAAAAGTTGCAGTTTCGCCCGAAAGGCGATGCATCGATTGCGGTAGCAAATTTGTACGCAGCTATACGAACAAATGACAGTAGTTTTATCGGCCGTATAAACTTGTAAACATTCGCTTACTAAATTAACAAGCATGGTGTCATTCGCGTACTAGCAAAAATAAACACATCTCGCTCTATCCACAGTGCACATTCGCTGCCAAAACGTTGGAGTGAGAAAGCACCGCAGCAGCAGCAGCAATCGAATTGACCTTCGTGCTGCCCAAGGAAGTTATTGACCCTTTTCGCGGAGCAGTTTGCTCTAGAGGAACGAGGTGGCGCTTTCGGCGGCGCGACATACGTTGCCTCAGCGAATGCGCACGAATACAAAACTGTTACTGCTTCTGTCCTGCTACTGAGCGATCAGCTGTCGGAAATGCAAACCGGGTGTTCGCTAATGCACTGTGCCCAATTCATGCTACAAAATGTGTAACGATAAAGGGAAGACGTGTGCGGTAATTCGCTGTAAAAATAGTGATTCACAGCTTAAGGAATGGAATCAACATGTGACGCCCCTGCTGCATATATGGACTGCCTGCGTTGCCGGCCCTTCGCGATGCACGGCTTTCCTCGAGGATCAAAAAAGATAATTCATCAGCCAGCGCTGTATAGCTAACCTCCAAAGAAAGCACTTCAACTCCGGAGCGTCGGCACTTAAGAGGGAGTACCGCTCGTAAGAAAAGGAAGTAGAGCCAATTACTGGCATAGTAAGCTTCTCGCACGTTATCTACACTCATCCACGCCTACTCGCATGCAAACATACGTCCACCCTATCGCCAACGTATCAATGATAAGTGAATGAGCGCACACTTGAACCAATGTGCCGAAGCATGATCGAGTGACGGTGACTACACCGACAAGACACGAATGTTCGAAGCTGAACGTTTCGTGACGGTCCACAGAGTAAGCGAGGGACTAACGTTAAAACGTCATTGCTACAAGCTACCGTAAAGTACAGAACATTATACATTCCAAGCTTTATGTTCTTCTTCTTTCTGTGGTTTTACTTGCCAAAACCAGTTCTGATTATGAAGCACGCCTTAGTGGAGGGCTCCGGATTAATTTTGACCACCTGGGGTTCTGTAACGTGCACTACAACGCAAGCACGCTGGCGTTTTTGCATTTCGCCTCCATCGAAATGCGGCCGCCGCGGCCGGGATTCGATCCCGCGACCTCGTGCTCAGCAGCGCAACGCCTTAACTGACTGAGCCACCCCGGCGGCTCTTCCAAGTTTTATGCGCAGCAAGAACAAATCTATCGCAGCAGAGCACACCCGCGAGCGATTAGGCTGAAAATAAACAATCAGATAGTAACCGAGGAACTTTACTGAGTCAGAAACATGACAAGCCACTGCTTCAAATGTTAGCCAAATAAAGAACGCGAAGAGCACACCGATGCCGATTCAATTAATAAGCGGAATGTTTCGACAGCTTAATTGGAATACATTTCTAGCCCCGCTTTTAGTACAAGCACCGTATACGCTGCTCGCGCCGTTTGGACAAGGCGTAATGAGCTCTGAAAGCACTTACACGTCCTCTAAAGATGTGGTCAAAGCTTCGTGTCGTGCACAAAGCCGCCGTCTACGATATGCGTCGAAACGGAGGTTTAATGCGCCGCACCGGCGTCACGCGCTTGCCTTGTAAACGCGGAGGCAACGGAGGCAGCTGAGGCAAGCAATGGATGCGTCACCACGTGATCAAAAATGGCCGCGCCCACGGGAGCGCCGCGAAAAGGGTCAATAAAAAAAACTTCTGGAGTGAAGATCCCCTATGCGCGCCCATGCGACCGGCTGAAGCCTGGGAAACCGGTTGGCGGCCATCTTGCTCCGGGCAAGAGCGAGCGCTGCTTGCACGCTGGTATCGTAACCAGTGCGCTTTCGTGGTGGCGTTTTATGATGAAAGCGGGAGAATTACTATGATTAATTTAGCGCAGATGTTTTTTTAATGCGACAGCCTTTTATGCATGCCTCATAATGAGGTGTCCGTCTCAAGGCCGTTTCAGAACCGTGTTGTTGACACGAAATGATCTTCTTAAGATAAGAGGCGATAGCGCGCGCAAAACCACTATGAAGTATACAATATTAATTCAGCATGTGAACTGAAGTAACAATGATTATAGACAGGTGAATGACGTGTATTAAGACTAATAATGTTGAATTAGGAGTAAAAAATGGTGGATTAAAGGGGTTTAGCTGGGTGCTTGGATTTTAACGAAATGTAATGAAGGGAAGAACACGCGGTGCTGGGCTAGTTGATGATGATGAGAAAGCCACATTTAACATTCTAAAAGTGATTACGCAATTGAACTGAGGCGACAATGCGTGCACAGAGAGGTGAATTAGGCGAATTTAGAGTGACTTCTTGCTGAAAAAATTGACGAAATAAAGTGACGAAGACTCCGTAAAAGAAGTGGAAAGCGGCCGTCGTATCATTGAGTTAGCGACACTGGGGCTTTCATGTCGCCTAGTTGAATCATTAGGAGTCCCCAATAATCTTTGTCACGTCAGGTTAATGACAAATGAACAAGGCAGTTGTTAATGCAAGAATACGTAGGCTGACGCTGTAACGCCTTTTATGCTCTTGCCACATTACCGAAGTGACGCGAAGTACAAGGTGAAATTAGTAAAGTGGTAAATAAATTTTTATTATGTCCTGGATATTTTGATAAAAATAAGCATAAAACAACATGGTGAAAAAAAAATGAATAAAATGTTGCATAAATACCTGGTGCATCACAGTGTGTACTATAGGAAAACAATACCAAACAGACATACAGAAAATGCAAACACATCAAAACAAACATATTTTGGCTGCGCAAAAAGAAAAATTGCCACAATGCCCAAAATTAAAGGCATGCTGAAAATGTCACTTCTTAAGGCGCACGGTTCAGTAACTATGAATAATGGCCTTTAAATATTGTAAAGATCGTGTGTCCGCAATTGACGAATTTGTATGAACTCTTGATTTGTGTCGACGGCATGCAACAGCAACTGATGACGGCATGCAACAGCAACTTGATCTCAGAAAACAGTAATATTCGCGATCCAGCCTAAGTTAAATTACGCCGAGATAGGATAACTATGGCTGCACAAGAACTGTTGTTGCTCTAGGCACATATCGTGTGTTTAACCATAGCCTCCTTGATAACTCTGTGCCTGTCAAACGGCGCTCGATCGGCCGTCGCTTTTCCCTCTCCCTATTGGCCGTTTCCACCGAGAGATGGCGCCACCGACGTAGACTAGCTCATGACTCCTGCCGTATGCCCGCGTCTCCGTCTCTCCATTACGGAGAGAGTCGGGTGCATTGTTTTTGTCGAGTTTTCTCGTGCATTCCGGTCAAACCTAGCAGCGTTGGTACGGTCCACCCATTTTAAACCTTCTTGGGGGATCGTGGACCTGAGCTTATGCGCTGAGCGACCGTGATTGCTTGATGCTTTTGACGTTCGACCACGTCAAAAAAAAAATAGAAGAGGCCACGCTGGTTCACAGACATCATGTGCGGGTAAAGCACCATGAACTTCTTCACGTGGATACATGTAACTTCGAGCAACGCATATAGTGACAGAAGCGCCCTCGGGATTTTGTATGTCTGAACGGTATGCATCTCAGGATTTTGTATGTCTGAGCTGCATGCATTGTTCAACAAAGCGTTTGCAATAAAATATTTGCTCGCATCTTGCTTATTCAAGGCATGCGGTACTTTTTCTAGGTCCTTAAATACTTGTTTCTATTTTTCCTCGTCGCCAAGGCACACGGACGTGGTAGAAAGTGCAAAGGTTTTTGGGTATGAATATTCACGTCGGCCACAGCGCTCATCTGATGCAAAAAAACTTGGGGAAAACTTGTCTGAAAGTCGTAAAAATAGTATGCTGCTAACGGTGCGCCTAAAGTCCCTAGATATTTTTTTGCTTTAAAATCCAGAGACCTTACGTGCGCCGAGGCCCGAAGGACGGCTCACTATAAGAATGAAGGAAGAAGAATATAAGAAGGACGGCTCACTATAGAGCAGCGTCGCAAACAGATTTTGACAGGATAGAGCTGTAAGAAAGCTTGCCGACTTGCGTACTTTCTGCACTTTACTACGGTATCTAAGGGCGTATTAACCACAATGTATAAACTCGCGTTTTTTTTTTTTCGTTTTTGCTCGTTTTTTTTTTTCTTTTTTTTCTTTTTTTTTTTTTTTTTTTTTGCTACGTGCGACGCGCAATCCGCTTTGACGCTACAGTTGCTGCAACCGCGCTCGCACTTTCACATACTGTATTCGAGCCACTACTATGGTGCTCTACAGCGTTACAAACAAGGCTCTGGTCACCCAGTGGATCATTGTTCCACCATCGCAGCAATTAAAACAGTCGGCGTCGCGCCCGCCGCGCAGACGGGAGACGCGGCGGCACTCTACGTCGGTGGCGCCCTCAGCGGAATGAGCGGCGGCAGTTTGCAACTCTGCCGACGGCGCCTCCCTATTGTTGTCTCGGCGTCTTGACAGGCACAGAGTTTATCGAGGAGGCTATGGTTTAACACACGATAATTGACTGGCAATACTACTTATTTACCAGTTACGTCAGTTATTTTCTTGTTTTGATGCGAAACAGTTGCGTGCCGATATTTATGCATGCTTATAAACAGTCAACTTGTGAGACTCAGCTACGACGTCCGCCAGGTCTGAGAGCTGTATCATTTTATATAAATAAGTAGTAAATAATTCCTCTCGACAAGCGGAAATTCATACGCAAGCGCACCGAAAAATATACGAACAGCAAGCATTTCTTACGAACTCGCTTTTTTATGCAGATGTGCGGGGAACGCTGGAATGCTGCCCTGTCGTATGACCAGACCTGTCAAAACAACCGTCTTCAAAGTGCACCGAGCAAAGAACATCCGAATCTTTAGGCGCCCAGCCATTTCTGCGAACAGCGGGCTGCCATGCATCACGCAGCGTTTTCTCTTTCGGGAACCTAGCTGTCGCACAAACATACGCAGAAAAAAAGCTTGTTTCAGCCTATATTCGCCAGTTAAAAGGTAGATTTCAGGTATAACAGCGCTCCTCGACGGAGATAGTGCACAGCAATGGTCGAGCGATTGAAGGCTTTTTCGCGCTACTTACACTTGAAACGTTACTCCAGACTTTTGCTTCGCACGATTCGTGCAGCCGAAGGCGACGCAGGCGTTCACCATCCCGTTCAGCGGATGGTGGCCAGCGGATGGTGGATGGTCGGATGGTCACCGGAGCTAGGCCGCGTTGATCAGTTTGATACGTTAGTTTACCGCTCAGCAGACCGTAACTAAGCGCCAAGAGTGAATAAATGCCGCAACTGCCGAACTACCGCAAGGGCCCAAGCGGCGCAGCTACGTTTTCTGCCCTGAGCAATATGGCGGTCGCCGGCGTAAGCCGCGGCGCGGCATCTCCACTCCAGAAGCTTTTTATAACCTTCTCGGTGCTGCCTCTCACTTCAACGCGAACTAAGCGGCGAGAACACAGCACACACGAAGCTATCAGAGCTCGGCGCACACTGTCCCCACCGCAGATCGCTTTCAAGATAGGGGCTGCGGGGCCGCGCACTGCGGAGCCGTCGCCGGAGTACAACGCTCCCTCCGTCCCCACCACCCCTTGCCTTGCGCGCGACGGCAGACAGCGTGCTACCTGCCCGCGTTCCTCCAAAGTGCGCGCGAGATTGAACCCCCATCGTTGGCTCACCCTCGCACGCTTTCACTCGCATGTACAGCATACGGCGCGCAGCGACGATGTTACCGCCATTCGACTTTACACGGAACATCACGGCGACGCCGACGGCAAAAATGCGTCTGGAGTGTCCATATAAGTGATATCGCATTAGTGGAGGAAGCAAAGCATTAAGAGATGACAACGGGACTGTCACAGGGCATACGCAATTTTACAAAATAAAGCAGATTTGCCCAATGCTGGATTACAGTAGATATGGTAATGCATAATTATAAAGCTAACGCAGCCTAGGTGACTATTTGTTGCCACACCGATTCAAAGGTGATGCCATTAGCGATCATCATCATCATCTATGATGTGGTTCGCCTTTGTTCCTCTTTTTATCACGTTTTCTATGCTACTCTGCGCATTGCCATTTCAACCGCGAGCTGACACAGTTTCTACGGCAATAGCTGTTTGCATCTCTCGTCTGGCTTAGATAAACCGGTGTTTCCTTTTTTTTTACACCATAATGAATTTTGAAAAATTGCCAGTGGCAGTTAACATAATTTTAGTCATTAAGCATGATTACTCAGAGGCGAACATTACTTGAACGGGAAATCTAAGAGCATGATCGGATAATTAACAGAAATCACTAAGTAACCTTTTAATGAATTTCTATACGCACATACTGCAGCTAACTGATTGTAGCCGGTGAACTCGCAAGACGTATCCACATAGAACGCATCTTAAGGGGCACCTATTTAAAAATATTCATTCCCAAAGTATTCCCAACATATGCGACGAAATACATGGGCATTTCAGTTATTTTTGTGCTTCATTGCATAAAACGGCGGTTTGTTAAAAAAGTGGAACAATGTGCATTTGTTCCGGAAGTTTCACGATGCACATTCTCGAAACTCATGTGATCCTTTTTTACAATTCATTCCAACTGGATATTATCGTCTTGCAAACTCATCAACTGATCGGCTACAATTTTTGAATTATAGTGAGCTTTAGTTAGTCGATTATGCATTTCAAAAGTTATTCAAATTTAATCTGTTCAGAGAACACAGTTGCTGCACCTATAAATAGTACGAAACAATACTCACCGCCAAATGCCGTGTCTAAACAAAATTTCACTGCGATTGATTGTGGTTTTGCCGGCAACGTCTGGCTCCCTGGGCGACGCAGCGTGCTCTAGTATTTTATGTCCGCTGTGGTTGGAATGAAAGTTACCATATCTTAGCTTAAATTTCATGTTTTATCATCTGCAGTCAATGATGCAAAGTATTAAAAAACTACCCAAAGGTATTCAGATTTTTTAATAGCGACTACTCCATTCAAGTCCCGAATCAGATATGATAATATTCAATTTGTTATTCAAGTTTAGAATATCCGCACACCCCTAGTAATTGCACAAGTGTGGTCTATCAATCTTCTTATTCCTCTATAGCATTCATTTAAGACAACATTGCTGAACTCCTTTATTGCAGTTAAAATGCCAGCAAGGAATGCACACATCATGACATGGAATAAGCGACACAGCATCTTCCCAAACCTGAAACACTTGCAGTGCCTTTCACTATACATTCTAAAATTTCCAAGTCCTTTTCAATCGACGTAAACTTGTACGGTTATAATATGTAGATCCTACCAGCTTCCTAGTGCCCTGCACTGTCTGTGCATGTATACATAAAAGGCTGACTTGATTAATTCATGGGATTTACCGTCCCAAAGTAATACTGGGGCTACAAGGGGCACCACAGTGGAGGGTTCTGGATTAACTTTGACCACCTGAGGATCCTTAGTACGCACCTAAACCTAAAAGTAAACAAGCAGTGTTGCATTCCACCCCATCGAAATGCGGCCACTGCGACGAACCGGGAATTGAACCTGCAACCTTTTGCTAGGCAGCAGAACGCAATAGCTGCTGAGCCACTGTAGCGGGAATAGACATAAAAGGCAAACTTTCTCATTTGTCAAGAACAAAGAAGAGATCTTCTATTCCAAAAACGGGTTTAAGAGCAGCGATGCACTGTATAAAGGCAGAATTATTACACTACCCTTTTCGAAATAACTGCAACAAATTAACTGCACAAGGAGCTCACAATATGCAAACAGACACAAGACTGAATGCCATTATTTATGTGTACTTGTGTCATTTTCAAGAAATGTCCAGGAGGCTGCCAACTCCAATGTTTCATCTCTAAGCCACATTATAAACAAAAGAAAGTTTTCGAATAGGGGCCCCTAAAGTTGGGGCCCCAAAGAGCTTTGCGGGTGTTAACGTTGGGGCATGCAGGAGTGAATAGTTTTAGAATAAGGCTTTGCGTTTGCGCACAGCGTCTTGCGCTTGCAGCGCCACTACGGCGTAAAAGAAAAGCTGCTATAAATATTAAAATAAAATATACCATTTTATGATAAGAGTAATTTAGACTTTCGTGTTCTCCCATTTAATTACAATTTAGAAATTATTCTATTAGCAGCAAGCAACATGTTGTGCTTAGCTTTGAGTAACCAACTTAACGTGTCTTCACCAGCCAAGTTAATCCGTATTAGGCCTACAAGCCATGAAATCAACAATCGAATGCGGAATCGGAGGCTTCTAATGAGTCAATCTTCATTACACAAATTAGTTGAGAGAAAGCGATAACTGCAGTCACTTCTCCTAGCTTACGAACTTCACGCATTACTACGAATCGAGTCCAATTTGGTGCTAAGTTAGAGCTGTCGCTTTGATGGGTACCACCATGTTTGTTGACACAAAGGTTCTGGGGCAGCTTTTGGAGCTCCCACTTAATCGGTTAAATAGGCTGCGCAACGCAAAACCCAAACACAGCGTCTCATGCATGCACAGTGGGCATGCACAGTGGCTTCGACACTATTTCTTTGGGGCCCCTATTCTACAGCTCTCTAATATAAAACATGTTGTGCACAGAACCGACACCACAAAAGAAAAAGAAAGCATGACGTCCATTCTGTGCACATGTTTATTTTTGAATTCAAGGTCATTAACTAGCCTATCACCACGTCGTTTTGTAACACATTACAAACATTTAAATACCTATTCACAAAGCTTATATGAAAAGAGATGTAACAAAAGTTTAAAATAAATGCTTGGCAGTAGCACGTCAATCACAAAAAATAACACAAGAGAATTTTTTGCACAAATACTGGCGGTGTATATTTATTCAAAAGTCCTCCTGCATATAAAAAAAGCACTTGACATAGTATTATAAATACAGCAGGCTTGAAGAGTACATAGCATCTCCTCAAAGAAAGGCTAACAGTCAATAAGCAGGCAGAGTGTTTAGCGCCCTTTTTTACAGATAGGTACAGCTTAGAGAATCTCAAACTCGTCGTCCGAAGTGTCATACTTGCGCTCTTGCTCTAGAACAGTGAATTCTGGGAAAGAATAAAACAATATAATGTTACCCAAGACATCGTAGTATAATATACAAATGAAATTCCAGGTTAAATACATCATGCCAAAACAATTTCACAAGAACTTTGGTGCACAGAAAGAATAAAACACACCACCTCACCATGTACGAAGGGGGACCCCAAAAAAAAGGCGACTGTTCCCCCCCCCCAAAAAAAACTGAATTTCACGTAGAACAAGAAGCACAAACGTACTTCTCTTCAAGGTAATCTCAAATGGAGTCAATATACTTGTCTAACATTTTATCACATTGTTCAAAGTAACTCTGGAGCTCCTTAAGCTTAAAGGGACCCTGAACCACTTTTTATCAAAGTGTAGAAAGGCATCTGAAGTGAAAATAGGCTATTTCAGAAATACTTTGCCGCAAAAAGTACTTCAATGTGTTCAGCAGAAGTGTAGTTATTGGCAATCTAACCCGCCTCCGCTGTGCTCCCGTTCCTTTGTCAATGCCTTGCACTGCAAAGGCTACGGCGAAGTGGGGCCACAATGTTTGCCTTCGTATTGTCACCGTGGCGCGCAGTTCAAATTTCATTTTGGATGTTAATGTAGATGCCAGGACTTCTCATTTTGGTGCCTATGATGCGCTCAATGTAAGCCAAACACAGTTGTCCTCAGCAAGCCGCAGTGCGCTTAGCCAGTGGACTCGTAGCAGCCCCTCGCGGCGGCCGCGGTGTAGCCGACTGCAGCGACCAATAGCAGCCGCATATAGGAATGTGCTTTATTAGTGCTTTATTACAAAATAAAGCACACAGAAAAGAGTGAGAATCATAGCTTCTATTGAAACGAGAGAGTTTGAGAGAAAGGTGACTTCGCGCTCCACTTGCAAGATGCATGCACCGTGTACGACAGCAAAACTTGGCTGGGATATTCACAGCAGCGTATGCTACCAGCTGACTATGTTATTTCACCAAGCCCGAGGTGTCTTTCAGGGCCCCTTTAATGCTATTGAGTACCTCGTGCAAGGTTGCCTTCACCTCGTACACAGTGGTAAATCTACTTCATTTATTGAATTTTCTTTAAAAATAAACAAAAAATCATTGTGACTTTGGTACAATGAATAGGGTGTAGGTGAACATTGGTCACTCCCCGAATGACCAATTACAGTAAAAGCTCGTTTATCCGGACCTCGTTAACTCGGAAATTCGGTTAACTCGGACTCGCGGCGCGGTCCCGGCAAAACTGTGTATATTTCAATGGGGTCAAATGCTCATTAATTCGGAGGGATTTAGCCGCGCACCGGTTATCTCGGACAACTCCGCGCGACTCCAGAGTTGCGCGATCTCGGCGGCTTGGAGGCTCAAGCACCGCTTGCCGTAACCGACGGCGGAACCGGAGTTTTGGAGAAACCGAAACCGAACGAACTGCAGCAGAATATGATCATGATGATAGTGAATGAGGGGGAAGTGGCTAGGTGGCGCTAGTCACCACCCGGCGGAAGCGCTTGGGCCACCGGCGCATCCAGTGTCTACTAACAGCTGCTCGCTACGCCTACTGGTGTACTTCGTGACTTGGTTGACGTAGTTCTTTGTGTTGTGACTTTGTGTGTTGCGGCTGTGTGTGTGCGCGTTGCCGCCGCCGTCGCGCTTCATACCGATGGCGACCGTCACAGGAGTTAAGCAGCCACAGCAGCCAGCAAATGATCTTGAAAGAAAGGTGATGATGCACCGTGCAGGAGCCCGCACCGTGCAGGAGGCCGCCGAAGCCCTCGCTGTCCTCGAGGAGTTCTGCGTTTGTTCTCGCGACAGTGAACGTGCGCACCACTACCTGATGGGATTAAATAAGATCGTTCTGTCAGAAATTCCGACGGCGAGGCAGACGAAAATAACGCACTTTTTCAAGAAATAAAGGTTTGTCTGTGCCGTGTACGTTTTCCTTTTGTTTTCATGGTCCATTCGATAATTCGGAATTCGGTTAACTCGGACATTTTCTCCGGTCCCGTGAGATCCGAGTTAATGAGCTTTTACTGTACCATGTCATAGCCAAAATTATTAGAGCTGCAGGGCTGTCATGATGTAGAAACCAGTCACCCACATTCCCCAATTTTGTGTGTTTCCCTCGCACGTTCTTCCTTAATTGCCTTAATAATTCCAAGTAAGATCGGTGATTCAGTCTGTCCCAGAAGAGTGAATTCCCGCTGCACAATTCCACACACACCGAACAGGAAGACAAAGAAACAATGATCATCGTCTTGGTGAAAAAGACGTTAACTAGTTTGACAGTTGCTTGTTTTTAGAGTCATACCCATAGCACCAGTTTACATCCCCCATGATGATCTATGAGACAAGGTCTGGGTCACTTTCGACACAATTTTTTAAATCCTGGCACAACATCAAACAATGTAAGTGCTCTTTGTCTTGTCTTTTTGTCCTGTGAGGAGGCGGGGAACAAACATCACAGCATTGTGCCTCCATGCCTAATTACACTCTCAAAATCCACTCACAAGTGCTCTAAGTTATTCCAGCAGCTTCTGAAATCTTGATTGTGTGGCAGCGACTCTCATTGATCTTTTGGATACCTTTTCGACAATCTACTGGTTCAAAGTCGGCCAGAATGAGGAAGGACTTTAATGCTCATTTCTCCTCTCAAAACAACTCAAACCACTCAAAAACTTGTGCATGGTGCAGTGTGTCCTACATAAATCTCATTTGAAGTTTTTCAGGCATTTCCTCGGTCATTTTCCCAAGGAGTAATAAAAATATCAAGGAGATTTGCTGTTTGCTAGGGACAGCAAATATCAAGGAGATTTGACAGCCGTCATGGTGACAGCCGTCACCATTTCGCAAGAGTAGTGCAACAACAGTTGGGACAACTGTCACCACAAACCCATACAACATTTCACGGTGACGTCGGCTTGGCTACTGACTTGTGAAGTGTCCCCCTACACCTGCCCAGCGGGAGAACACAGCTATACAATTACGAAAGGTGCTATGGAAACACCAGTTTTTTTGGGGTCTTCGCTATTACACTAAAGGTTGCAGTGCCATATGCAGTAAAGGTTGCAGTAAAAGTAAACAGTTAGTACAGAGGCCTACAGCTTCTCTGCCAATAGGCGCAGCTGGGTACCTGATATTTAATTGGATGTCTCTATTTTCCATGTTATAAAAACCTCTTCATCAGGTCTCTTACAAACAAAAACTTGGAAAATCAGCCAGCTTGCACTGAAGTAAAATATGTGCTGCATGTTACTCAAGCACCACTACGAAAATTTGCATAATGAAAAGTGTCCCTATAGGCAAGCATGCATATTTTTAAAGTGTAGTCATGTGGGCGTGCACCTTCCAAACATCTAAGAGGAGCAGAGCACAAACATCCACTGGCCGAGTAGGAGAAATTTCAATACACACAAAGAGCAGTAGAATGCCATTCTTAACTGCACCCTCGTCGATAAAGGTTGATTTGGGAAATTTAGAGTTTCTCCTGATTGCTTTTATCATGCTACATGTTTGATCTGCTCTCCAACTTCGAATGTGAAGCAATTCGAAAGAAAAACGAACATCAGATGACACTTTCTCCTCACACTTGCTGTCACAGCACTTGAATTCTTCTAAATACAAAGCATGGAAACCTGTTCCCACTTTTCGTGCACACTACTTATCACAGAAAGCCATGTGCACTCACGTTCACCTGATGGAGGTCACTTTGGCAAACAAGATGGCAAAACCTTTGACAAGTATAACAACATAAATTATGAAATGTCGCAAAAAAGGTCTAGTTGACTAAGCCTAAAATGATGCTTGCAGGTATAACCTTGGAGTATGGTAAGCTGTCTGCTATTGCTATGAGACTTCTTTGAGCAGATTGAAAAAATACAAGAGTAAGGTCCTTTCGCAAGAATGATGTTATCAAGAACAATGACCATCAAGGGTAACGTGATTCCCTGACACATGTACTTGTTTCCTTTGATGAGCATTTGTTATTGCATTTTTGACCTGTCGTTGACTAACAGTCGCTGACTCTGCACAAGTTTCACACAGACGTTAAACCACTAAGCCAAGTGGCACACTCAATGTATGGGGGTTAATTCCCAACCCAGGTTATTGCAATAGTTGCATCTTCAGACAACTTTCCCAAACAAAGGGAACGTTATTATTGGGGAAAGCATCATGACAGGCCCCAAACAAGGAACTATCTGGCCAATGTTTCTTTTGAATTATATGATTGCGCACAACCATCAGCCTGATGGTGAAGTGACACAGCAAAATGGCCTCACAAGAGTTACATATTACCCTTACGCTCCACATAACACACATCCTCAAGTGACGTTTAAAATTGATATGCACTACAGTGGAATCTCGATGATACGATCACGGCTAATACGAATTTCCGGATGATACGATTTTTTCTGTGGTCCCGGCTGAGCCCCATAACTTTGCAACGTGCTAGAGAACGGTTGTTACGAATCGATTTTCGACCCGCGTCGGTTGATATGAATAAACGGTGCCCCACCGACGGCCGCGAAAAAGAACAGCGCGCAGTCACGCGCTTTCTCCCTTTCTCTTTTGGTGCGGAGGCGCGGTGCGGAGGCCCCCCCCCCTCCCTCCCTCCCTCCCTCCTGCGCTGCCTTCCCGCTTTGCTCCTTTCGGTGGGAGATCGCGTCACCAGTTACCCTTGCGCCCGGTTGCAAGATACGCATTTGGTGCCCTGCAGCACAGCGTCGCCCCCCCCCCCCTCCCTCCCTCCTATACCCCCTTCCCCCGGTCTTTCGCGCGACAGAAGCAGGGCCGGGCTCGACTGGCGCGCCTGGCCGTGACGGAAGTCGCGTTTGCTCCCCGCTGTGCGTTCGCTCTCCGTGCGTGAAGGCGCGCATCCCCCGTGCGAAAGGCGCGCTTTCACTCGCACATACGGCGCGCGGTGACGATTTTATCGCCCTTGGACTCATGCTCCACGTCTCATGCTCCTCCTCCGCATAGCCTTCGTTGATCTCCTCTCCCGTCGGTGGGCGCACCTCGTTGAGAAGCATGATCGCTACCGCCCTTGTCGGCGAGATTTTCCAGCGGAAGCTGCATTATAACCGGTATTTCGTCTCACGCGGCTGCACTATAAGCAGTATGCGTATACATAGAGCTCTATGGGAGGGTAAACTGGAGTCGGAAAAGGCCGCGTTGTAGCCACTTCTGCACTATAAACAGTTACGTTATAAATGATCTATACTGTAAATGCTTTTTACGTGCGCGTGCCTGAGTGAGTTCACCTCGGACTTTTTAATTTAGCTAGTTTTAATTGTGTTTCGATGATACTAATTTCGGCTAATATTAATATTTTTCGTGACCTCGTGAGATTCGTATCATCGAGATTTCACTGTAATAATTTCATCTTCGAAATTCATCAAAACAGAAAGCTCATGAGCTAAACATTCAATGTTACAGAGAATAGCACAAAATGACCTGGGTTTTCAAGCCCAACCTCCTTTGTCATGGGACTAAAACTTCAAATTTTGGCCCAACCTGGACCACAGCCTAAACATTTCAATCAATCTAGGTGCTTAATCTTTAACTATGCACATTATGATTATGAAAGAGTTATAACTCTGGTTTTAACTAGATTCAGTACAGTGGCGCACCGACAGGGGGGGATTCGGGGGTTGGCACCCCCCCCCCTGAGGCCGACTTAACCCCCCCTTTTGTTTAACCCCTTTTCTTTCCTTACACATTTGAGTACTGCAACAAAGATGTAAGATGCGCAACCATCTGCACACTCGCAAAAAGCGCATTTTTTTGACAATTTCCCGTGAAGAAACCGAAATTAGTGCTGTTTAGATGGTATTGGCAAACTGTCAACCCCCCCCCTGGCAGAGATCCTATCCTGGGTGCGCTACTGATTCAGTACCTTCCATATCTGTCAAAAGGACACAGGTATTGCTTATGCTGCCTCTGTAAGCAGGAGGCTGCATTCAGGTGGGACCAAACCAATGCCTCGTTTACTAGATGCCTGCCGCTTCATTCGTTTTCCCGTTGGAGCGGAGGTTCCCGTAGTTCAGGGTAGCCGCAGAGAGATGGCGCTTACTGCCGACCCTACTTCCTGTTGCGGAGGAAATGACAATTACGAGGCTGGCGCACGCTCAACCAATGGCTTGACGAGAGACTGCAGGTCCTGCCTCCGGGATGGCAACAGACGCCGCTTTAATCTCGGAGGCAGGGCCATGTGACTCAGGTTTGGAGCAGCTGCCGCAGCTAGTGCTTGCAGCCGACCTCCTGATGGAGAGGAGGAAAGAGGAGAGGGGCAGGAACCTGTTTCTCGGCTCACACGGCGGGCATCTTCTAAAGGAGGCATTGGATCAAACAATTCCTTCTTGGCTCTACAATTGCTTCGCCTGCTTTAGCATAACGCCAAAAATATTTCAAGCTCACTGTGTCAAGTGGGTGCAAGTTGAGAGGTAAAGAAGAGAAAAGACCACAAACCAGTGCTTTGTGGCTCTTGCTCAAGCCGCTGCACCTCCTCTGTGAAGTCTGGCCAACCGATTGGTCTGTGCTCCGTGATCTCAAATAGTGGCTGCTTCATCTGGCTAATCAAGTGCTACAAGGAAAAATTGAATAAGAAATTTGGGATAAAGCTCCGACAATATGCAGAGCTAATAGGCACACAGACACACAACAAAAAGAAGCAACTGATGACAGACAAGCAATTACAGTTTCTATATACGGCAAACGTAAATGCACGATGTGAGTGCACCAAAATTTTTATTTTCCTAGGTAACTCGCTTGTTCTTCATACATTGTTTTAACTATGATTCAAATAATAAGCAGCCACACATAATAAAAACATGCATTAAAGCCTTGCACATTCTAAGGGCTTGCGCATTAAGGCATTCGAATAAGACATTAATGTTCAACCGTTTACATTCATTTAAGCACACACAAGAAATGCAATAGTTCAACCAAGAAGACAATAATAGTTTTTTTTAAATCTGAGGACACCTTGGCACTTATGAGAAGTGAATGTAAAAGCATTAATGTCCAATTGAACACCGCTCAGCGGCCGGCAAGCGAGCGTGTCAAGACGCTTTCCAAGTATTGATTTGGCCTTATTGAGGCGGAGTCAGAACGCAGACGAGAGCTTGCGTGGAGAAGGAACACCCACATAACACAGGCTTTAGAACGTGAGAGTGAGGGTGACGTGGCGTCGCAGCGATGCCCTCGGCCTTCACGCAACACCTGGTATGCTAACGCAGCAGCAGGCGTGCCCTTTCATCTGCTCTGCTCCACGAGGCGCGCTTGTGACGTGGCGTCGCAGATAATGGGCATTAACCTGCCGTTTCGCTGCTTAAGACCACAGACGGCGCCTTTTCCCCTCAATGGGTCATTCGACGCTTTCACATCAAAATAAATAAATATAAATAAGGCACTCACTTTGTGCGCCAAGTTGCACCAACTGTCAAACTCTGCTTCTGTTGGCAGGTAGAAGCACTAAAAGAGAAGGAAAGCAAGGAATGAACTCTAAACCATCCATGAAGAAGCAAACACACTAAGAAAACTGTATTATACAGTGTTCAGTATTGCCAGATAAACTAAATTTCAGGTATTCACAAGCTTTCTGTGTTTCCCATGTGTTTTTGTAGTCACAATGAGCAGCTATTCACCCAGTAGCCATGGTCCAGTCAGTGTTATAATTTCCAAGGCCACCAGAAGTGCTGTCAAGTGAGGTATTTTTTCCTGGCGTGAAATTTTAGACTGCCACTTTATTGATTATTTGTTTATTTCAAATATGGCTGCTCTCAACCGAAAGCATAGCAGGAGGGCAATACAAAAATAAGAAAGGTCTACAAATAGGCAAATACACAATTAATACAAGTATATTGAAAGTATTAAAAAAGAGGAAGGGGTTATAGTAACAAAAACAAAAAAGAGTGGTTACATAAATGTACCGTATTTATTACAAGGCAGTCATGGTTATAAGGCGAGGGTGAAATTGGGGGGGAACCAAGAAAAAAAATGTGAGTACGCACACCAATATAAGGCGACACAGAGTAGCCAACGGATTATCGAGACTCAGCGACAATCGCCTGAAATACTGCATTACTAACACAGCCAAAATGCAAAATGGCAACCATGAAATAGATGAGGAGGGGCGCTAACACGCGGAGTGCGGGTCACCCCACGCCTTATACGCGAATTTCGCCTTTAGGTGTGGCTTCACCACAGTGCGAATTTTTCCTTATAGTGTGGCTTCACCGCATCACGGCGCGTGCTGCCGTAAAGCCACACTGTAATGCGAAAGTCACGCTGCCATGAAGCCATACCTAAGGGCCAAATTCGCGTATAAGGCAGCGGGCAACATTGCAGCTAAACATTCTGGGAAAAACCTCACCTTATATTCAAATAAATACGGTAGACAATGCATCTTTCATACATTTGTGTATAGCACACTAGTGTACGTGGCAGAGATTCAAGTGCGTTCAGATATTAAACACAGCGATTTCACATTGCATAAAGACTGAGGAAATGGGAGAAAGAGCTGTGTAACTAACTAAAAAATTTAAAATAAGCAATAACAACTGTTCCCAAGGAGGCAACCAACAATGACTCTGGGGTTGGATGGCATAGCAGGTGGTTCAGACAACTCTACTTTTTAGTATCTTCAATTGTACTAGCAAATTCAGAAAATTATGAAAATGATTTGGTATTTGTGATACAGTTAAACCTGATTATAACGAAACTCCATATAACGAATTCCTGGATATAACGAAGTATTTTTATTCCCCGCCGTTACTCCATAGAAGCACATGTATTTGAGACCGCTACATAATGAAGTGGCAGGGGGAGACCCCCCCTCGAAATAACGAATTTTCCCCGCCAACCACCTAGAGATTTCGCCCCAAATTTAGTCATTTTTGCGCGAGCAGCAACCGGAAGCACCTTCTCTGCCGCGACGGAATGCGAAGCAGCGGCAACGCGCTTGGCGCACTCGAATTCACCGCGACTGCGAGGCGAGAGCGAGGTGGGCCTGCATCCCTCTGCCGCGGCGGCGTGACCTTTCCCCCTCCCTTCATTCAAACCTGATCCCGCCGCTTGCTGCAGCTGGCCTAGCCCGCCAAGCCGGCACTTTCCTTTTTCAGTTAATGTTGCCAAAGAAAAAAACTTTCTTTTTTTTTTTTCAACGCGCTGGAAGCGCCACTCTTTGGTTACCTGCGCAAGTCTCTGCGCTTCACTACACTAACCTGACACTAGGTGACACTATAGGGCCGTTTATAGTCCAACGTAACGCGAGCACACGCGCGCACGCTACGTCACGTTGGCGAAAACGACCCCCTCTATAGTCGAGCGCACCGGCGCAGCCAACGTAGCCGGCGGCTTCCGACGTGCCCCGACGGGCCCGCCGCCAAATTGGCTCCTGACCCATTCGTGCGTTGGTCGCGCCAACTGCGCCAACCCACAATGCCATTTCACGCGAACAAATGAAGACGCCCACGCCGCTTTGCCGACGGTCGCAGACAGCCGTTCGACAGCGGGCTTGGGATCGTTCTGCGCATGCTCTGAAGATAACAGCCGATGGCGCGCGCATCGGAGTATAGAGGAGATGGCGCTTCAGCTGGCGCAACGCAACCGGCGTAGCGTGACTGGCCGCAAACGACGCTGGCCCAGGCGCCAATCTAAGCGCCGATAACGTCGGGCTATAGACGGGCCTTATACAACGCTACGACACCATCGGTAAGCGGTAAGAATCGAGTAAATACGGTAAGCGTTTCTTTTTCGAATTTTCGTGCCGAACCTGCATATAACAAAATCCTCTTTATAACGAAGTTTTTCGGGAATTTGTCAATTTTGTTATATCCTGGTTTAACTGTAGATGGGTGCAGTTGATCCCATTCTCACACAGCTAGTGGGGAAAAAAAGAATGTTTAAAGGTTTCACTGTCGTAAGAATATTCAGTTAGTTTATGTGATGGTTTTGATGTGTAGTTAGAGAGTTGGAAAACGGAGACAGTGCATCTATTTTAAAGTTCTGAAGAAGCTGGAACAAAAACTTTAGGTGTGCTTCTTTCACTCTATCTGATAGCGTTTTTGACAGCAGCTCTTAGGCACCTGTTCCTGCGGCGAGCATAGACGTTACTTGTAACCGAACGAACAAGCAGAGCGAAAGATGAGAGCGAATGCGGCACTCAGCGGGGTATGAAAAAAGCAGCGAGAGTGAAGAGGTGCAAGGAGGAAAGCGGAGAGGAGGGTGCAGCGGAACCATGAGGCGGTAAGCAGAGGAGAGCACAGAGAAAGCGTGAGAAGTGTAGTGCAGCGACGATGGCTACGAGATGGTGCCAGGGTAGCGCACGTCGTCTGGTAGGTCTGTCGGCGGTGGCTGCTCTGAATCACACCCACATGCTGGCTCTCGTGATCTACAGATTAGCGAGGCAGTCGCGCCGCACTTTGTTCCGTTTGCAATGTGCCACATGAGACAGATTGTCCTGCACCAGAAAATATATCGCAACACGAAAACACGTATAGAGCAGCGCTCTAATTTCGCATTAGGGATTATCCTAATCGTCGGAGATCCATTTTTTTTTTTGGACTAGACACAGCTAGAAGATGAGTGGGTGAGTCAGTGCGCCTTTACTTACTATGCAAATTTAACTTACATGCTGATATGGTGCCAAAGCAAATTGCTTTTGTATTAAGTGTGCTAATTCTGACGCACTCCTATTTCCCGCAACTAATAAGGACTTCACTCTATTAGACATTTATAAATTGCCACTTAGAAATAATACACCTCTGTTTGGGAAACGTATCTATACATACAGGGTGTTCATTTTTAATTTTTACGGAATTTTTAGAAATCACCTGCGGCAGGTAGCATAATTCCTATCATTGAACAGGGTTATTCAATGAGGCGGAGATTAGTAGCACGAGAAATCGTGCAGGAGAGTAGCCCATCAGAGTAGAATACACTGGGTTGAAGCAATATTAGCTCTGTGTTTGTCTGTTTCAGTTCTGTGCCGCAAGGTGACACCACCTGTCAATCCACTCATGTTTACACCTCCTGCTCATCCTGTAAAACACCCAGCCTGCATTTAGCAGGATACCAGACAAGCTAAAACTCTTTATTAATTATGGAAGATTTACCGCTCCTTTTATGTGCACAGTGACATCTTGATATAACAAATACTGATATTGTCTAATGTCAAACAGGGCGGGGCCTCCACTTGGTATACTGAATATATTTTGTTATATCATGAGAGCCAACTGAATGAGCTTCGATTGCACTTGACATATTACTTAATTGAGTATTCAACATGGCTAGAGTTAGACATGAGGAAGAGACGCCAGCAACATTTTGCCGCCTCATTTCCTACAAGAGCAATGGAAGGGTCGAGCTGGCCAATGTCCATCCTGCTGGCGTGGGCACAATGGTAGCTCTCATCCTCGGGACCCTCTACATCCAGGTCAACTGCAAGTTGGGTGGTGTGTGGGTCCAGGAACACTAGGTCGTCACCTAACGAGAAAGATCAAAAACAGCACGATTGATCTCAAACGACTAGGACCATCGTCAAGTAAAGCAGAGCACTGGGGCTGTTCATATAAAATAAAGCTTTGCAGCACTCAGGACCGCCACATAGAAGCCCAATGTACCAGTCCCCTTTTTTTAAGTCCGTGAGTGGTGTGCTGCTTCACAGGTACAAGGCAGTCACTGACACAACATTGTACATCCTCGAAGGAAAAGCACATGCCACCATATGAAATGCATCATTAAGCTCGGCCTTCAAGTTATGGGCCATGACAAGCCACTTGTCCACAAGAACTCTCTGTTTGGACTACCATATATACTCGCGTAAAGAATGAATTTGCTGAATAAACGCACCCCCAACTTTGATCTTGAAAATTTGAGTTTTTGTTTTCCCCCACATAATAATCGTACCCCAACTTTGCTACTGTGCAGTCCCATGATCGAATGACCATGCTATAGACTATAATCTCTCACTCTCGCACATCTGTTTAACTCTTTCCCCACCATGGGGAAAATAGGTGTTTTTGTATGTTACGGCAGATGTTTTTTCTGATGGAACTAATGCACTCAATATTTAATGTAATACATAAACAGAAAGCAAAATGAATCCACTTTTCATGCATAAAAGTTTTATTAACAAGATGCGTGTCATAAAAAAGATATAAATTGTTAAAATAAAGATTGTGCGGTATAATTGAACAAAGTTTGTAAAGACACGCTTGTATCTACTAAGAAAAAAGAAATGTTAGGAAAATTATGAGATTTACATCATGTACTGCCATCTATTAGGCACTATCTCCGAAAAAATCTAAATTTTTCATTGAACAGGTATTCCACTACAAAAATTTAACTGCAAGCACTACAGTTGGGCGTGCCGGGCTGCGGCCACCGATGTTCCCAGGCTTGTTTGCGTCATCGTCGCTTTCAGACTCAAAGTCCAACGAAAAGTCGGCGTCCTCTGACTCGCTGCTATTCGATGTATCGATAAGATCAGCCGCAGAGGCAGCGGAATCGCGACATCTGCAAACTGCCAAAGCACGCGCGCCGTTTCCGGAGCCAGACATTTTTGCATTCTGCTTTGAAAATCGCAAAACTTCGGAGCGCGCTTAAAAATCACCGCCTGATGAGAAAAAAGCGAACTGCTTAGAAAACCAACATATAGTTCTCCTCCTTCACATCTGATAGCGCAGTATGTCCATGAGCCGCGCGGAAGGTCTCGAAAGTGGCGTTTCAAACCATTGATAGAGGGCTAACGATGCCCAATGGGCGCGGTAGGGAAAGCGTTAAAGCAAGCACACTTAATCTCGATGCCTGTTGCTGTGTTGGAAATAGAGTGGAACTTCGTTGATACGATTCTGTGTAATACATTTCTCGGGATGTTACTTTTTTTTCTTTTTCCCCGATAATATGATTTGGTCGGATAATACGTTGGATGATATGATTTTCGGATGATGCGCTTTATTTTCTGGTTCCCATGAAGATCGTATCAACGAGATTCCACTGTACTTAATAATGATTCCATGTGAGAAATGCCGAGATGATGTAAACAAAATTCTGCAGCTAACTTATGTAGGCTGCACATCCACGCTAGCAGCAAACATGCCATGGCAGCCCACCAGCATGGGCAGAGGGTTTGATGACTGAGAAGCTGACGGCAAAGTCATGACAAGAGAACACTGGCAGCAAGCATGTGGTAAGAACAGACTTTATTAATCTGTTTTATTACGAAATGAAGCGTCCAGAAGAGAGTAAGACTTCTGTTGAAAAGAGAGCGTTTAAGAGAAAGGTGACTTCGCGCTCCGCTTGCAAGCTTCACGCATGGCTGCAAAACTTGATTGAGATGTTCACAGCAACGTATGCTATCTGCGGACCATGTCTATTCGCCAAGTTCGAGGGGTGGTTCAGGACCCCTGTAGGACCCTGCTTTCTCCCGCAACAAAGGTGTCCTGGCATGACATTTCTGTTTCTATCTGTATTTTTCTGTATTGTGTGTTTTTTTAACATGCCCTGCTCCCATTTGACCACCTTCAGCATCATGACGTCAAGACAGAAACACATTCTGGGAAATAAAACCAAAACAGGTTTGTGGCATGCTATTATAGCAAATTATTTAATGTACTCTAGGGTTTCCCAGTATTTTTTCTAGAGTTTCAGGGTCCCAGAGCTTCACCTCACACAAGAACCAGAAGTAAAAAACGTCGAGTTAGTACTCCTTTTAATTAATACACGGGCAGTGAGGCACAAACAGACTGCTGTGATTGTCGTGCTTACCAACAACACCAATGATGTACAGCGCATGGTTTGGCTTGCCACCAATGATGCCCAGGGACTGCTTCAGTGCAAACGTTCTCTGCAAATGAAAAGTGAGAGGTACTATTTAGCCGTATACGTGGATGTCACCAGTGAATCTAATGAGCTAACCATGTTAGGGATAAATCACACGGAACGTGACCTTGACAAATTTCTCAAATTTGCCAAATCGAGAAACATAAACAATGCCTTCAAATAAATACCGTATTTACTCGCATAATGAACACACTCACGTAATAAACGCACCCCAAAATTTGCTACTCACGATTGAACAGTCGTGCTGTAGTCTTCCAGAGCGACCAGAATCCTTTACTCTCGCACATGTGTTTAAAGCAAGTGCACTTAATCTCAATGCCCGTCGCTGTGTTGGAAATACTCAATAATGATGACACGTCAGAAATGCCGAGGTCACGTAAACAAAATTCTGCAGCTAAATTCTGTAGGCTGCACATCCACACTACCATAAAATTCCGAGCAAGCGCCCCCACCCGTGCAAGCGCCCCCCTGCCCTTTCCGCACCAACACTGGCCTGCCACATCCAGTCAGCGAAAATAATGGCAAATTCGGCAAATCGCACCGGTGCACATCGCGGTGCCCCGATGAGCCATTTCATAAATCATGGTCGCACCCGGCACCCCTAAAGTCCATAGATATTTTTTCTAGTGACTTTAGGCGCCCCAGTGGGCACACGTCCGCATCGGGGTGAACTGCGGCTGGCTGTCAGTAGTTCACGGACCGCCGGCCGACGGCGAGATCTGCCTCTCACACAGCACAGAGGATTTCCCTGCGGCACAGCGACATGACCACTCGGCGACAGAGGAGTGGTCGCGGCTACGCTTTGGCGTCGCCGGCAGCTTCACCGCTGCTAATCACTCGCCACCGATATCGTCGCTAGGCCTTTTCCAGTTCACTTCGAATCTGTAGCAGACGGCGTTTCAGAACGAACCGCCGACGCTCCCAAGCAGCAATGTTTTGTTACCGTCGTTGCCGCTTTACCCTCTCCTCGCAATAATTTCACACGGTGAAGAAAACATGCTGATATTTGCGGTGCCGCCAGCTGCGATGCGAGCTTGGCCGAGCCACGGTTCGCTGTCCGCCGTCGGTAGCCATGCACTGCAGCTGAGCTTGACTTGTATCGGAACTCTCATTAGTGCTAAACGTTTCGCCGTGGACATGGTTATTAATAAAGTGAACATTACGCGTCACTCTACTCTAGCGGACATAATTTTGCCTGGAATAAAAGCTGCATAACCAATGTTCGTTTCGCCGGTCACGGCGACGCGTCGGTGCAGCGTCGATGCGCTCTTTCTGTAGTTCTTTCGGTGGCTTTGAAAGTGATAAACACCAGTAACAAATCTTTGGCTTAATAAAGTGCCTGTTCGATAAAATTTTAATAACATTCCCACTGCGCTTCTTTTTTTTTTTTGCGTGAAAATTTTGTCGTTGCAATCTTGAACTTTGGTGCCGTTCCGGGACAGCGCCCCCCCTAACTTTGCCGGTAATTTCGACTTGCTTGAAGGGGGGGGGGGGGGGGGGCGCTTGCTCGGAATTTTACGGTAGTGGCAAACATGCTATGGCGGCACACCGGCAGGGGCGGTGGGTTTGATGACTGAGAAGCTGACGGCAAAGCCATGATGAGAGAACAGTGGCGGTAAGCATGCGGTAAGAACAGGCTGCGTGTTATCACGGTAGCTTGGAGCCTGACAGAAAGAGCAACCGTGATAACGCTCAGCCTGTTCTCACCACAACCTTGCCACCAGTACCGGTGCAAAGGCACCTCGCAGACTCTAGAGAGAGAAAAACTGCAACTGGCTCTCCGCAACAGTTACTTTACGCAGTTTACGGACTTTACTCAGACGTAATAGCAGAGTGAGAGTTCCGATACAAGTCAAGCTCAGCTGCAGTGCATGGCTACCGACGGCGGACAGCGAACCGTGGCTCGGCCAAGCTCGCATCGCAGCTGGCGGCACTGCAAATATCAGCATGTTTTCTTCACCGTGTGAAATTATTGCGAGGAGAGGGTAAAGCGGCAACGACGGTAACAAAACATTGCTGCTTGGGAGCGTCGGCGGTTCGTTCTGAAACGCCGTCTGCTACAGATTCAAAGTGAACTGGAATCCGCAATGCGTAGCCAGGCGCAGGGGCGTGGCACACGGGAGAGCCCAAGTGAAGAAGGGGCGGCCGGCACTTGGTCGGCATCGTCAGCCTAATCGTGCATAGTGTCGAATTTGCGTGTCTGTTGCTCGATTTTGTGCCGTCTTTGGTTTTGCTATGTGCGATGGGCCCCAAGTCGAGTTATACGCCTGCTGCAGGACAGTGAGTTTAAACTATCTGCTCACAAAACGGAAACGCTGATCAGACACCGATAAACTTTGACATGCCGATGAGCAGTAAGGTCGAGGAAAGTGACGCACGCAGCATAGTTGTCAAAACAACAGGTGCCAAAAAGAAGCACTTCAACGTGATGCTTGCGATAACAGCAGACGGCCAGAAGCGGCTGTGAGGAAGAGCTGTTTTGAATCCACGATGTGGATGAAGCAGCCAGCAACCGGGACGACAGGTCTGGTGGTTCCAATGCGGAGTGAAGTGCAATAACAACGCTGTTACAGTTTGCAAATACATAGTATACGTGCATTTTACTGCAAAGATAAGTTATCTAATGCATTTTTCCAATCATTACTGCCTTACTTTTCTAATTTTTCTGCTTCGAAAAAGTTCCCATAAAATTTACCTCACATAATAAACGCACCCCCCAACTTAGCTTTGGATTTTGGAGGAAAGAAGTGCGTTCATTGCGCGAATATATACGGTATTTGAGAGGAATGAAAATTTTGCTCAATTGAAATTTTCATTAAGTCAGCTTCAAATGTTTATTGAGATATGCACAGGATGCATCAAATGAACTTTCCAATCTTAATGCATGTCGCTATTAATTACAAACAGAGCTAACACATTTAAAAGGAATCTGCAGTGTCACTGAAGCTATGAATTGATATGCAAGCTCGCAGTCATGGCTACCCCTTTACTATTTATTACGGCGGTTTTTAGAGAGTTAGACCCGTGCAGAGCACTTAACCTTTGTAGTGACTTCGCCCTCTTTTCTGGCTTTCCTGCCCATCAACAATATTGCATAATATCAAATTCGGTTGGCCACCAATTTTTAAGTTATGAAAAAAATGACCACAAGATACTCTAAAATTCGAGCAGCTAGAAATAATTAGTTTCCACCCTCCAATAAATGTCCAGTTTATCGTATTTTACTCCGCCTGTGGGCGGGAAGCTTGTTAATAATTTTTTCTCACTCCTGACAAGACTCAAACATTTTGTTGATCAATTGCATCGCGTTTACCAACCATTAGCAGCTACAGCAGGAACATTCTCCTTTGTGAACCACCCATATGAAACAAGCCTTTTCAGTCACTGAATTCAACTTTGCCATCTTCCAGTAGCACTTTTTTATGTCCATTCTTACCTTGAGGCCACAATAGTAGATAGGATTGATTTCACTCAGGCCAAGCCTCAGAGGGATAAAGAGCACGAGAGGCTTCCAAGAATATGCAGCTGCAGCTGCAAGTCCATGTGATTGTGTCCGATTTCTAACACCACCCTCAGCATCTGATGTCTCAACTCTGCATACTTTCCCTGCAAGACAAAAGCAAGCCACTGCAAATCACTAATGGCCTCAGGGAGCAATATGCACAAGCTTTGGCAGTGCATACTTCAGTGAACACACACAATGCTCCTGCAGCCTATATTTGTATGAAAATAACACTATAGTTGTTTTGTACTTATTGCAAGCAATTATAGATACTGCAAGTGCATTTTCACCGTCACAGCCCCTGCACCGCGGTCCCAAATAAAGTCCAAGTGCGAAGACAATGAGCGGCCTGTGCACTGTACGCTGGCAGTCACGTGATGTGCTGTGGGTACAAGAGTGAGCCAAGGAGGCCCATGATTGAGCCCACACTGCTGCACAGCTAGGCTAGAGGAGGGGAGCACATATCTCCTCCTCTAGCCTGGTCGCGGGTGGCCGCAGTGCCGAACACATATGTGGCCCATGCACTGTATCTTGGCGGTCATCTGCCGCTGGTGTGAAGACTAAAAAAAATAATTAAATTAACAGGTTTTACGTGCCAAAACAACGATCTGATTATGAGGCACGCCGTAGTGGGAGACTCCGGAAATTGGACCACTTGGGTTTCTTTAACGTGCACCTAAATCTAAGGCACGCCGTAGTGGGAGACTCCGGAAATTTGGACCACTTGGGTTTCTTTAACGTGCACCTAAATCTAAGTACACGGGTGCTTTCGCATTTCGCCCCCATCGAAATGCGGCCGCCGTGGCCGGAATTCGATCCCGCGACCTCGTGCTCAGCAGCCCAACACCACAGCCACTGAGCAACCACGGCGGGTGGTGTGAAGACTAACGGCAAACACGCAAGGGTGAGCCAAGATAACTGGTGGCTTCATGCACACTCCTTTCCAGCACCGCCTAGGGTTGGAGGTCGTATGATCTGAGTTTTGGAAATGCAGCACAGTTGAAATGATGAAGCGAGCTGCAGCACAAGGCATTCACTTTGGGGCGAGCACACGCACTCCTCACTGCCTGCACTCCTAGGCACGCCAGCGTTGTGACAGCAAGTGCTTGCAGTCATTGACTGGGATCTGTTCATGTCTGTGCGCACATGACACCAAGCTTGTTTATTTAGTAAGCAAATGTTCACCGCAATTCATATGGCCAATTAAACTACGAACTTTACTTCAAGTAACTGCCTAATACTTTGCTATTGTTCTCGATGCTTTGACTTTTGGGCGAAACTGCTTCATGTTTCTGTTACTACCAGCTTAAAAAAGTACAAACACATCGGTCCTGAAAAACGTACCAAATTTCCCAATTCTTTTTTATGTAGCCATGAATTTTTCTGTCATTCCGATTCTGAAAATATATTACCTGATTACATGTTTTTCCTGGACGTCTACAGCCCTCTAATGCTGAAAATTTGTGCCAAAGCCAATTACCGACTGTAACTCGTCTTTGGCGGTGGGAGCAGCAAAACATTGGACTGAATGAGCGTGACTTGTCATTGGCGATAATGGTACAAACTCCCATGATGAGTACAATTCCGTATTGGGGATTAAAGGGTTAGAATATTGCATTAAGATGGGTTTAACCACTAGGTGAATGAACTTTGCAGAAAGGCCAACCCGTGGTATCACGACATATGCATTTACAAAGAAGGGATGGATCTGTGAGAGAGGGAAATAGAAGCAAAGTGGTCTATGGCTCTTAGTCTCGTATTTCTGACACATGCACACTTTAAGCACCACTAAAAACAAAAAAACCACTGAAATCCCTATGGCCCGCCCATTTGCTCCCTTTTGAGAGGACATGCAACAGAATTAGTGATACTCACAGATTCCAATGGTTTTTTGTTTCTACAGTCAAGGGTGCATGGTAGTGTAGAGAACCAGCCAAAAGCCTGATATGCAACCATGATTCACACTAACACGATTTCATCTGCCTTTTCCGCAAAGCTTGGTCAACAGGTGGTTAAGCTTGTTGCAACTTGAAACAATAAAGGTATTAAAAAAATGAGGTGTTCCTACATCTGTTCATGACAATAGCAGTATTCACTGATTGTCACTAATGTCATTAAGCCTACACATGTCACAGTGTGATTCAGTCACAAGTTGCTGTAATGGTCAAGTAATGTGAACATTTGAGCAAGGTTACTATTGTTCATTTCTTCCTTTAGCACCAAAAGAGGAAATGAAATCTCTCAATTTGCTTTCACTTTGTTTTTTCAGATCCCTTGGCCTTTTTTTTTTTTTTAAGCAGTGAATGAACCCACAAGTATCTATGTCACAAGGTGCTGAAGTCACTGCCTTTAAGACAAGTTGAAATGTGCTCTGGGCCAATAGTATATTGATTTGCCAATAAATAACATTAGGTTGCACATGGTGTGCAGCGATACTAAAATCAGGAAGTGAAGAAGGATTGTTAATCGGGGTTTTTGCTAAACAGATGTTTGTTATATTGAGGCTCAACAGTATTGGTAATGACTGCCATTACACTGCCCAAAGATTAGCAAAAAAATGAGCCTCACTTATGTCGTCCATCACTACAACATTGTCCATGGCAACATGCATGGCAATGGAGCTCCACTTGTCAAATGCAGACAGCTTCCTGCAAGAAAAAAAAAAATACAGACATTTCAGAACTCGCCAACCATCTACCATTCTAAACCACCATTTGGTTGGCAGGAGACCCCGCACATGGCACAAGCGATAAAGAAACTTGCCTTAGTACATGAGCAATGGTATTGGGCCCAAACCATTGGCCCACTGTCTTTCCTTCCGAAACGCCCATCTGTGCTGGAATATGGATACAGAGAAAGACATAGAGAATGTCATCAGTCAGCCACTATATGAGACCGCAAAATAAAACCTTGCTTCACGTTGCCCCTGTTGAAAGCTTGTTTACCGCAAGCCCGCTGAGAAACATGGAAGAACAAACTTTCTTCAAGTGTTTTAGAAATACAAGTGATCTGTAGTACTAGAATGCAAAAATGTCACATTGCAGTTGAAACAAGCTGGCAGGTAGATTCGACCAACTCAAATTGGCCAGTTTCACTATCACAGGCTGATTCTGGCTCATTTCTTCAGTAGATTGTCACTCAGAGTGGAATCATTAAACGGATGAATTAGTACACGTATTTACAGAAAAGTGAGTAACACAAAGATGCAATGGGCACTCACTCACAACAAAGTTTTATTTTGGCTAAACAGTGGCCTAAATAAACTCAGGAAATCACACATGGTACAGTGAGCTAGATGCAAGCACAACAAGAACAGAAAACAACATATGAGGCACAGGCTGCATCGTTGGCCATAAAGGCACATAACCTGTTTCCTGTTTGTTATGCAGGGCAATCGATGGTGTACTGAGGCACATGGATTCACCCTTTTTATGTGGCATGCCTTTGTGACAAGCTGCGCATTTCTACTTTTGTGACAATACAAAAATCTTTTGCTTCACCACACAATCGATTGCAACACCACTCTTTGCAATGCAAAGTCAGAGAATGGTTCCGCTGGCTTTCACTCCTTTTGTGCTCATTTAACCTAGTGGTGACACAAGAGTTGTTTGGCCAGTGTAATGCGTTCTGCACATGGATGGAAATTCGTATGCTACTGCCTCTGCACAAGAAGCAAATGGTTTTGTGGGCTTAAATGGACAGGACTATGACCCAATCATTCAGCAACGGATACACACCAGCTACTCTATTCAAAGCACAGAGCACATTGCCATCGAACCTCTTTCTTAAACTCTTTATACCATGAGAAAAATGGTACACATTTTCCGTTTGTCATTCTCAGTTTCAGGGTTGGTGTGCCCCAATAAGCTATCACATTCCATGCCAACATGAGCTCATTTACCAGCTGTCAATGGTATGCATCAATACGACAGGAAAGACCCCTCTGCAGAAAAAAACACCGTTTATCCTTTTCACTATTATTAATACCGTATTTACTCGAATCTAGGCCGACTCCGATTCTAAGCCGACCCCCCAAAAGTTCGAAGTCCGAAAAAAAAAAAAAACTTACCTCGAATGTAGGCCGAATGAAAGAGCGAGGACAGCATTCGCAAAATGAAACAACATTTATTAAATTTGAACATGCCGAGCTCATTCTATGTCCCCATCGCTGCTAGCCTCGTCGCTATCTTCCTTACTGCTGACATCTTCAAACAGTGCGCTATATTCAGTACCATCCAGCGCATTAGAGATGCTGCATTTTTGGAAGGAGCGCACGTTGCGGCGCACGCAAAAACCATCTCCCGCGGCCCCCTCCAACGACAGACCGATGCCGAAGTTCCGCCCGGTTTGAACGTTTGACGATGCCTCTACGGCTAGCACAACTACCGCATTTACTCGATTCTCACGCTTCCTCGATTGTAACGCGCACCCGTTTTCCGCGAGGAAAAATTTGGACAAATAGATTTCCTCCCGATGCACTGATGTTGCGATGAATAAAAAAAGTCGCAGTTTCGCCCGAAAGGCGATGCATCGAATGCGGTAGCAAATTAGTAGACCGCTATGTCACGCGCGCTCAAGCAAACATGAACACACCTCGCTCGTTGACCGCGGAAACGAACTGTCAAAACGCTGGAGACGAAGCGTGCCTTCGTGCTAGCATGCCTCTCGCTTCAACGCGGCGAAAACACGGCGCGCGGCGGACTTTACCAGTCGCAGATTGCTTTCAAGATAGGGCCAAGCCTGATCGTATCACCGGAGTGGATCGTCGCAGATTACGTCCTGCTTCGGTCCACTGAAACCGTTCCGCATTGCTTTGCTGGCGAAAATCCTCTCCTTCTGTTTGCGCCAGTCCCGCTCGCAAGTTTCGGATTCTCCGAACGCCCGTGATGCGGCCCGATTTCCGTCCGTCTCCGCACAGATGATCACTTTCTTTTTAAATGCGGCATCATGATGAACTCGGTACTTCATGCTGATAGATAGAGCAGACGCTGAGAACGTGAAGACAGACGGTAGACTATTGCCTAAGCACGTGTACTGCAGCACACGGAGGAAGCTTCCGCATGCTACGGTAGCTAGGCACAACGCGCGTGCGAGGCGGCCATTTTGAAATGCCGACGCAGATTTAGGGTCGTGTTGAAAGTGCGCGTTAGATTCGAGTAAATACAGTATTCGTTTAGAAAGCGGCACTATAGTGGCATCGCCCATTTGGTGCCATTACGATAACGCCACACCGCGCGCCGATGCTGCACCATACCGATACACGGCGATACTACCGATACGACGCAGGTCAAAAATGGCGACGTCGCTCGTGTACTTCAGCTGGCTACTGGCGCGGCTAGTAGCGGCTGCGATACTGACTTTTCTAGATGGCGCTAACAATGCACCATATTTATCAGTTTCAGTTAAAAACTGGCGCGTTTTTTAAAATCCTCGAATCTAAGCCGACCCTAGAGTTTCGTGTGTGATTATTTGAAAAAAACTATCGGCCTAAATACGAATAAATACGGTAGTCAAAGCACAGAACACCACTACACCATTAACCATTACCAGCTGTCAATGGTATGCATCAATACGACAAGAAAGACCCCTCTGCAGAAAAAAACACCGTTTATCCTTTTCACTATTATTAATAGTCAAAAGGTTAACCTAACCTAAAGCTTCTTATGACAAGGCTGAAGGGCGAGCCAAAATTACTTTATTATATCCATTACTCCGTTATATCCATTATTGCCCTTTACTGCAATGTATGCCCAATGAGGTGCACAACATTAAACATGAAAAGGAAAAGATGGCTTTCTGGCCCGTCAAACCACTACAATGCCACGTACGTGATGAAATATAAATAAACTAACAGCAAAAATAAGTGCTAGAAGCTTGGCATGGCCTGGTCAGCTAGGCCTAGCTGCGTTAGCCTGCACAGCATTTCACAGTTAAAGAGAGAGAGAGAAGTGCAATGGTTATGGTGAACTGCTGATTGCACATGGCTATGTGCAGTGGTGAGAAAGACCAGTATTACTCGATGGCACATTGGAGGATTCTGGAGTTTTACGTGCCAAAACCACAATTTGATGAGGCACGTTGTAGTGACAAACCCTGGATTAATTTTTACCACCTGGGGTTCTATCCATGCACCCAATGCACGGTACAGAGGCGTTTTTGCATTTCACCCCCATCTAAATGCGGCCGCCGCGCCCGAGTTTCAATCCCGTGCCTTCAAGCTTAGCAGCCCAACGCCATAGCCACCACGGCAGATAATCAACTAAGTCACAAGCTTCTCATTAGCTACAATCTGTACCTGCAAGTCCTGCTCATGAGTGCAGCAACACATGTGAAAGCGAAGATGAGACAGTGGTTGAAGGTAAACTGAACATGCTTAGCATTTCCTTACGATATGTAGGCAAAAGCCTAGGAGCACTTTTTCCTATGCCATAAGTAACGCAGTCCTCCTTCTGGCAGTATCGTATAAGTACCTTGAAATTAATCTTACTCCTAATCTTTCGTGGAATACTCACATGATGGCTATGTGTGCAAAAGCTTCCAAATTTTTAGGTTATTTGAGGCAAAACTTGCAAAATTCCCTGGCTACTGTTCGCAAATTGGCATGGCAAACTACTGTTTGTGCACAATTAGAATTCGTTTTTTTTTGGTCACCACGTCAATAGTACTTAATTTCCCTGCCATAATCAATCCAAAACAGAGAATCACATATCATGGCCCGCAATTATGACAGGACTTGTAATGTGACTCGAATAAAACAGGATATTTCCCTCCAGACATTAGAAATTAGACGCACAGTAAATCTTCTTTGCCTTTTACATAAACATGTTCATAACAATCAGCCCCATTTACTACCTCTCCAAGCTCCCAAGAGCATTTCAAGTTGCCTTAGTAATAGCCATAGTTGCTTGTGCGTCTTCGGTAACACGCAGTCATTTAACTCATCAGCATTGCCTCGTGCAATAAAAACCTGAAACAGCCTTCCTGCCTCTTTGCCTCTTTACATAATCATGATGCCTTTCGTGAGAACTGCAAAGGTTTTTTTGTTAATAATGTATAATGATGTTTGCGAATTGCTTTCTATGACATCTCTTCTGGTGATTTGGTTCATTCAATATTTTGAAATGTAAGCACACAAATTGTTCTTCTTTAAAATACGTCTGCCTTGTCTGGTAATGTAATACTCATTGTTATTTGCTCTCCTTGTAACCTTTAGCATTGTGCCCCCCCTTACTCAATACCCTTTAATGGGCCTGTAAGGTACAATAAATAAAAAATAAATGCCATTTCCTAAGCATAAGCCATGTCTCAATAAAGGCCCAACCACGAGCGATTTTCGAGCGAAGAGCGATAGGTTTTGCCATCACAGAGGGCGCGTTGCCGGTTTTTAGCCAGCCATAAACTTTCGCTTGTCACCCAGAAGTCCGTGCGGTGACTTCCACCGAGGACAGTGTGATTGTGCAACATGGCAGCAACCAGTCCACTCTAGTCCACCTACTTCAATTTGAATTCACTCTTGCAATTTGCTCTCTACCATGCTAACAAAACATAAATAGTAAAATCAGACACTGCTTCTTCTCGTCTCAAGCTAAGACCAAAGTACTGGCGTTGTCTTGTCTTTATTATTGATTTCAGTAGTTTGTTTTAATGCTGTTAGGCCTTAGACGCCACTGATAGCCGCCAAAGTGTTTTGAGTTTTGCTCACCAGATGGTGCCACGCTTTTTCAAGCTGGTGGCATAGAATGAATTTTCACAGGCAATGACAGCATATGAAAGCAAGATCTAATGCACCTTGTTTAACACATTGGCCTCGGGTAAGTTTGCGATTTCTTTATGGGCGCACGATTGTATTATTCAGACAATGTAAATATGTCACTACTTTTTTACGCCAGGCATCGCTTGTCGCTTGAATATCACATACATGTGGTTGCTACTTCAGGCTGTAGTTTCAGTAGGGAGAATCTCTAGTTAGGTCCCCTCTGGCAAAAATTAAGGTTTCATAATTCTCTATCATGAATTTTTCGATCACATGGATCCATAGGTCAAGTATAGAATGGATGAAAAAGTAATAAAGTGTTTCTTTAATTTCCCAATTTGAATAAAATTTGAATGAACAACAGGCGCACAGTGCCTACAAAGCTCTAAGTGTACAGGTGCGACCAGAGGAGAAAATGTCTGCCAAGATAAATGCGCACCTTGCAACAATGCGACCCTACTACAGCCTTGTTTTTATACAAACCATTGAACTCACCAATCTGATGTATCGAGTACGTGCAGTTCTTCTTGTCCTGAAACATGCGCAGGACACGCAGGTAATTCTCATCTTTTGTTTCTTGTGACCACTGCCAATCTGCAAAACAGATGTTAAGATTATCACACACCGTACACATACAACAGTCAGTACCCTACATGTAACCGTAACCAGACGCAATTGAAAGAATGATTTGCTTCGTGCCGCATAAATGCCCACTGCAGTCTTTCTCACTAGGATAAAATACCTGCAGTAGTTGGTGACAACCAAAGAATACAGTGGCAGAAACACCACTATCCAACTAAAAGAGAGTTTGCATGCATGTGTCAGCCAATCACGATGACTCGTTGCCTTGATGTGATGGTGGAGGTGAACTTTTCTTCAACATACCCTTTTTTTTTTCAGTGCCGCTACATGGGTGCTGCCATCTTTGAACATGTGACCGCACCACCACTGAGCGCCTTCTGGATTTCCCTTCCTGATAGCGGACAATGTACCGAGTAAATGCAGAAAAGCGCTGTTTTCACTTTCTCAGTGAATTATTACTGGCCAGTGATGGCGACGCTTTCAGCCGAAAGCGCAAACGGTACGCTAGTGCTCGTGATAACTTATACAAGGCCTTGCTATAGCCCGATGTCAGTGAGTGAATATGGTGCACGAGCATTGTTCGATGAAGTGGTTTAGCCAATAGTACGAAATTCTTTCTCTTCTAATTTTGCATAACAGCAGACAGATCTTACTGCCTCAATACTGTGTATTCCATAATGAAAGTCGTTATGTGGGAGAAATCTGTTGATAACATTGCTCTCAGTGCCATTAAAAACTTGCTGTTGTTTTTACTGCTTCTCGCAACCATCTGTTCTTCTGAACATGCAAGAGACAGATGGTCTCTGCAGACGCATAGCAGCGACAATAGTCAGAGCCATCTATAGATGAAGGCCTGCCCACTTAGCTACACCATAGTTATATTAGCTTTTTGGTCAGCAAGTTTGTCATTCGGATGAAATAGGAATAGAAGTAATAATAGAATAGAACAGGATAAACAATATCATAGAATAGACGTAAGAATAGATGTAATAAATATTTCGCACCCAAAGTGCCTTGGTGTATCGCACTTCAACGAAACTTCACTCAGTTAAGGACATTTTGTTATGCTCTATGTGCTCAGAAAAACATTTGCAGTGAAACATCACCTCTTTAATCCCTGTACTTGCCACAACATAGGAACATGTGTTCACATGGACATCATGACCACATATGCGATCCACTGCGATTATGCGTACGTACGAGCCCTGACTGGTCCTCTCGTCCTGTTCATAAAATTCGAATTACCGGACATGAAATCATTGTTAAGAAGAAAGGCAGTGCAGCAACATCAACATATACGAAAGGACATTTAAATATTCCTTGTTCACTCCCCCTCATAGCTGTTTATATTGTATTCATGTCGGAACTAAACATTTTTTTTTCTTCAAAGCTCAGTAGCCTAACATGTACTCATTCATCTATGACCGACAAACAGGCCTTGTCCCTTCAACATGCAAACTTTCATTTCTCTTTATCAGTACTGCAGAATATGCTGGTATTGCATAGTGTCGGAGGATACTATTTCAGGTGTACCAAGCCATATTTTACTTCATATGTGCAATATGTTATCATATCCAGTCAAGAGAAAGTTCACCTAGGAAATATCCAGTCAACAGACTTAGGAAAAGTACATTCCCCTTTTGTAGCAATTCAGGCATTTGGCTGCGCTCAGAAGGTGTCGGAACCTGTAGCGCCATCTCTTTTGCATTCAGCAAACCTACCACTGTAAACAATCTATAGACGCCATTAGGGAATTATGTTTTGGAGAGCAGAGGCACAAATGGCAGGTGCAGTGCAGTTCTGAATTCAGAAATCTTAGTGTATTTTTATGTTGCCAAGGGCTATAACGATCTTACAGGTTTCTTTGTACTGAATTCTTAGGTTGCTCCTGACTGCAACTGTTTTCATTGCATTATTTTAGATGTGCCATGCGTGACCCCGGGAACCAGACATGTGATGAATGCATCACTTGATGAAGAGAAAACTCTTTATACACAATACATGGAGAGGGCAAGATTGTAGCGCAGAGGGCAAGTGGCATACTTAAGCAAAGTGATGGTAAATACAGCACTTTCCATGCAGCAGCTATCGTGACATATCATGTTGGAAAGTTCATTGCAGTTTTATTGCTATCTGTCAACAATGACATGAAGCAGCCACACAAACAAAGAAGGCATGCCTTGCTGGTGCACATGACAACCCTTCCTTTCTGTAGACTTGTATAGACTTGCAAGATGAGGTCCTAGAAGATTCACGTGTCAACTCATAGGAGTACTACTGACATGAAATTTCCAACGCGTCAGTTGTTGCATTATAAGAAAATCCCAAATATTCTAAACTATATAATGAATGCTACAATGCTCCAGAGTATCCTAAATGAATTAATATAATACTTGCTTTTATTAACCAGTTTCAGTTTTGATACTCGGAAGATAGATGCATCATGACATCACGATAATGTGGCTAGCTCAGTTTTGGTGGTCACTGCAGCTACTACACGCAAAACCAGGAGGAAAACTCCTAGTACAACTCATATTTTAATAAGCAACGCCATCGTGCGTAGCCTTACTGCTACATAACATCAACAAATTTTGCTCTGTGTCATGATTTAAAAAAAAAATATTCTGGGGTTTACATGCTCAAACCATGATACAATTATGAGGCATATCATAGTGAGGTATTCCAGATTAATTTTGACCACTTGGGTTTCTTTAACATGTGCCCCAATGCACGGTACATAAGCGTCTTTGTATTTCAGCTCCATCTAAATGCAGCCATGACAGCTGGGATTTGATGCCGTGCCCTCAGGCTTAGCAGCGCAATGTCAAAGCCACTACGCCCCCACGGCGGGTCTGTATCATGATGTCATGATAATGCTGATTATGCCAGGTCTGGCATTTTGTGACAACTATCAGATCAAGTGTCTTAAGAGTGTTTCCCAACTTTCCAAATAGATAAGTGTGATCCTTTTATGTGCGACAAGTGTGTGGTTTAAAAATGTGCATCAGTAGTACTTTAATATTCCTTTCCTGTAGGAAAATAATACCGCTGAAATTATCACATCAGTGGCATAAGAATCCAAAAGCTCCAACCGTCAAACCAGATCATGAACTTGAAAGCATTCAAATTATTGTCTTTCTGTATTTCGAAAGCTTAGAAATTAATTTTTTAAAAAAGAAAGAAACAATGAAGAAAGAGACCTTTCCCAAGGTGACGTCGCACGAGAGCCTCAGCAACTACCATTTGCCCACACCGAAGCATACATCCCCAGCCTGTGTCAGAGGTGTAGTCTGTGCCACCTGCAAATCATGCAATACATTAATATAAGTCTAGCACTCTCGGTCAGTAAGAAACACTGCATCAGGCTGCCACATCCTAGCAATGAGAAAAACATCACACACTCAAGCACATAGCTCACCCACATGAACTCCTCCTTAACAAAAGCAAAGCAAAAGAAGTATGTGGCAATAACTGCAGCATGTGCTGCGATATGATTAGAATTAGCAGCATAAATCAATTCAATATTATCTAAACACAATGCTAGAATGAGGAAGTAGTAAGGGCTGTAAAACGAGATAAAATTTTGCATAATGTTAGCAGCACTAAGTGCTTTAGCATCTGTTTCTAGTTATAATTATTCTTTGAAGTTTACTTGGTATGTAAGGCATTAAATCTGAACAATGGTGCATGCAGTTCATTCTGCTGTTCTGCCTAATAGAAGCAAACAATGCAATGATAAGGGCATTTTTTTCTATCATGATTCCAACACAAGGTATGGTGTTTGAGGAGGAAACACTGTTTCTCAAATGGAAGAGAAGGTCCTGTTATAAAACTACAAGAAAACCTATAAAGTAACATTTGTAGACAACTCCCACCTTATTTGCAAACCTTACAACAGTTCGTACAGGTAGAGGCTCATTGTTTCAAAATTATAATAGTGACGTGTGTTCTAGAAGGCAGCTATATGTCAAGCAGTTACACTGCAGAAATCATTAAAAAGCAGCATGTAAAAAGGGCAGGAAACCTGTCTAGAACATGCAACTGCATGCCCGGGGCTGCGCAAGTGACATGTACTGATAACACCTGGTTTGGGATTGACGCGATGTGAGCATGCCCAGCTATATTTACAAGATGTATTGTATGCTTTCATACTTCTGCTTGCCATGATTTGGCCACCACTTTGATTGTCGGGAATTCCATCTCTGGCATCACATCGCAAAACAAAAGGCAGAGGTTACATGACGTGGCAACGCTATGAATGCTTCCTGCGCATAAGTTTATAAGCTGAGCTGTGGTTGTGTAACTGTTCTTTGAGCCTGCAAAGTTTTGGAAGCCGTTTCAACGTGCAGGCATTGAATCAGCATGTAAAAAAGTCTGCATGAAACTTTTAATTTTGCCATTGTAGGCAACAGGAGATGTACAGAAGCTACATAAAATTAATTACTGTCCTGGTAAGAGAACACAAATACTCTATTACTGCCAGAAGTTTTGCAACCCAAGAATATTAAGAACAATATGCTGCAGAGGTAAACACACCCTTAAAGCACAGAAACAAAAATTCTAAGGCAAGGCTGATGTAAATGCAAATCTGAAGCAAAGTAAGTTTATTTTTCTCACTAATCGCTGGGAAGTTCCTTCGATATGTCAGCCAGACCTTTGACGTAATATTGGTCCTCAGGTCATCAAGTTCTGGAACAGATGAAGGCAGAATTATAATCTGGCAATTGTGAAGGCCATGACACATGACTGGGGCTGTCACACACAGTTCAATGTGTTCCATGCAGTAATGAAAAATGTGTCATAAACTTCCATGATGTAAGATAGCTGGAGCACAATTGAAATTTGCCATTTTCGCAGTTGACAGTGTTGTAGCAAGTCAAGTATGGGATAGTTCAGTGAAGGCTCTTTCAATGGCAACAAGTGTGCGTACAACTTTTACAAGAAACATGTCGCACTGATTTCCTCACCGCTGCTATGCTGGAAAGCCACTGGCATGATGACATGCTGTGTTAATCCAAATCCAAATGTCTCCAGCAGCATAGCGGTGGCTGCGAATTCTTAAACATTATATAGTGACCGCACCGTCACGTGCAAGCTATTCATACTCTATAGTGATGTGCAAAGCGACTGACCATGAAATGTGCTGTACTTTCTTCCCAAGATATATACAGTTCTTCAGATGGTTTGAAGTCGTCATACTCTACAGCTCCAACTTCATAAGTTAGAGAGGCTGAAATGCAACAAAAGATAAGAGAGACATTCTCACAAAGCCCTTTAACATACTGCTGGTTCAAAGGCTGGTTGCTGCTGGTTGCACTGCAATACGCGAGTTCTGGCAAAAAACATACGCTTGCTTTACTTGAAGCACTCACGTCGTAAATACAATTCCCATGTGCTTCGGAAATACGAGAGCTGTTTTCGCAACATATCACCTCTGCCAAGCAGACCATCACCCATACATTTGGGTAAAAAAACACGCATGCCACGCGTGCACATCGCCTTACAAGTCAAGTTCATCTTCAAGGCCACACTGCAGGAACAGGCAAATAAAGGCTTGTTAGGTATTGCTGAGTGTCAGCAGATCGTGATAGCAATAAAAAAAAAAGCGGTAGACGGGCCTGCGAGTTAATAATGTTTACAGAGCAACGATATTTTGTCATTCGAGCACGAATATAGATGATATTAGTGAAATATATCTGCAATATATTTGCAATATAGATGACAACGAACGGTTTTCGACACTAAAGTGCAATGACGATAAATTATGACGCGCCTGAAATCACGAGCATACTGCTGTCAAATTGTCTTTAATTCATTATAAACCCTGAGCCATTGTTATGCAAGCCTGAAACCACGCAGCACAACCAGCGATAAAGTTTAATACGTGATCCTACCTAACTTCGTGTCGTAGTGTGAACTAAAGTAACCAATGCCACTACATGCCACCGCAACGAACGGCAAACTGCCATGACGGACTTCCAACAAAAGTCAGTGAGACACGAATGTAAACAAAACGTCATTCTGTGGAAATGTACGTACAAACGCTAGTTCGAGGACTGA
>NC_051155.1:135034837-135069237 GCF_013339745.2 Dermacentor silvarum
AAAAAAGCTGCGGCCTGTGGCTAGGGTGGCTAGGGGATCCAGCAAAGGGTGTCAGTTGCGCGTTCTGAGAAGGCAGAAGGGCTTGCACATTATTGTTCTAATCTTTCCGTGAAGCTTACATTTAGTCGGCATTGCGAGAGGAAGAGAGATTCTTTAATGAGTTACCGTCTCACTTATGGTGCACACCTGTGTGTAAGTGGTTCTTGAGGGAAAGGGAAAGGTTGGCGCTATCTTCTGCAGCCCTTGAGGGAGCACGGCTCAGCACACCTCAACCGCACTGATGGAGAGAGAGAGAGAGAGAGAGCCAGATAGATATTGATAATGATGATGATAGCATGCCCTTCGAAACGGGGCGTTGCCATGGTGGCACGTGCCACCGAGCCCGTCCTCTGGAGCTATTTTGTTCATTTAAATCTTTCAAATATTTTTAAGCGAAGCTTCACAGGCTCACAAGTTTCGGCGGCGGTGGTGGTGGTGATGTCACGCTGAAAAGTGGGCCGATCCTGGTGACAGTGCAGAAAGGGTCCAACCTCAATGGCACATACCAGGGATAAGAATGAAAGAAGGAGAGAATGAAAGAAAGAGAGAAAGATAGGAAGAAAGAGGAAGAGAGAGAGAAAGAAAGAAAATCACCAGCCCCTTTTCCCTGCCGAGAAAATGGGGGTAAGTGAAGCTTGTCGTGTGTGTACTTGACCTACTACTTTCCCTTCCCTTTCCTTCTACTTTTGTTTCCCTTGCGTGCAACTTTTCCTTTCGTTGCGTTGTAAGTTTCCTTTCCTCTATGTATACATTTAATAAACGTTTATGCTTTGTTACCGTGACATGTCGTGAACTTTACGTTACCCTGACGAAGGTCAGATACACACACGTCAAGCTTCGCTTACCCCCCTTTTCTCGACACGGGCGGTTTGCAGATGACACTGTCCGGTTGAGCAGTGCTGGAGATTACTTGCAACAAATAATTGTAGGCCCCAGTCGGCAAAATTTAGAATAGGGTTGAATATAATATGCAGAATACAAATGTAATGGTCAATAGCCTGACAAGAGAACGACAATTAGTGATCGCCAGTGAGCCATTAGAATACTTGCTTGAGCATCTTCATCAGGCCAATTACGCACAGGAGTATACCCTTAATTATTATGAGAAGAAAATCGACAGAAGGGTAAAAGTGGGTTGGAGCGCATACGGCAGACATTATACCAAGTTATTATTGAGAGCTTGCCGCTATCATTGAAATTAAATGTAAAATCTACAATCGTTGCGTTCTACATTTCATAATATATGGGGCAGAAATTAACTTGAAGCAAACTGGGACAGCCGATTTTCTAGTCGACATTAAAAGGAATAAATGGAGCTAGGCACGCCATGTAATGTGCAAGAAAGATAACCGAAGGTCTATCAGAGTTACAGAACGGGTGCCAAGAGAAAGTAAGAGCAGTCGGGGGCAGCAGAAAACTATATAGGTGGTCTGATGAAATTACAAAATTTGCATGGGGTCAGCTGCCGCATTACTGGTAATTGGAGATCGCTGGGAGAGGCCTTTGTCCTGCAGTGAACATATATATGATGATGTTCTATACGACATTATCAACTGCAGAAAGCTCGCTTTAATGTGTGTTGCAGAGGCTATCATTGAATGCCGTCTCACAGAACACCTAGGCCGGCACTCCACGTATGCATGCGGCTGCTGTGGCGTAAAGCCGGGGTTAAGTTTCAGTTTCCCTTTTCATTTCACATACACGCGTGTCACACTCAGTAATAACATAGAAAAAAAGACGGCCAGTCATGTTAGAGGCCGGAATTATAATAGGCTGCTGTGCCTCTGCTGCATAAAATAAAAATAAAAGCCATTATCTGCTGTCTGCTATGTGTTCTGAAGTAAAAGAACTGTAAGGGAGTATGTTCATATATGATGCTCCCAAACGCGACTATTACAGTCATGGTATTTTTCTTCCTTCATGATCACAGTAAACAAAGCGAGCATGTTTATTTTGTCTTTTTGTCTTCCACAATTCTACTGCGAAGAATCAAGATGAGGAGAACATTTGCAAAATAGCAAGTACACTCGTTGAAAACTGGCAATATGAAAATAGTTTTTGTTTCCAAGGTGATAATAAGTATTCCTAACGAGGAACTATTAGAAATAAAGCCATGCATGACAATGAAAAGCAAGAGTTATAGTAATTAAAGTTTTGGTTTCGCTTTTGTTTTTCTGTATCAAGCCCATCGCGGTAAACATGAGGAGATTGCCTTTCAAGAATGGCTGATGTTTTCAATGGTATGTCGCCTCACCTGATATTGCGTTTTTTTCTCTTTTGTTTCCATCGCTTATCGCCAAGCTGAAGTTGCTTATGGGTGTGTACGTTGTTTTTGAGTCAAAACATAAAATCTGAATGCTTATAAGCTGGCTTAGTGTCTCTTAATCTATGACTCAAAAACTGAGTGACTTGGACCTAGTCATCAGCTGTCATCTCCGGACGTTGATTTCACAGAAGGTTTTGTCCTTGTGCATACAGTCGTCACAAAGGGATATTGTAACGTAAATCTCTTGTCTCCGGACGTGCTTATGTTGTGCGAAATAAAGTGTTTCTCCTGTCCTCGAACTAGCGTTTGTACGTACATTTCCACAGAATGACGTGTTTGTTTACATTCGTTGTCTCACTGACTTTTGTTGGAAGTCCGTCATGGCAGTTTGCCGTTCGTTGCGGTGGCATGTAGTGGCATTGGTTACTTTAGATCACACTACAGACACGAAGTTTAGGTAGGATCACGTCATTAAACTTTATCGCTCTTGTGCTGCGTGGTTTCAGGCTTGCATAACAATGGCTCAGGGTTTATAATGAATTAAAGACAATTTGACCGCAGTATGCTCGTGATTTCAGGCGCATCATAATTTATCGTCATTGCACTTTAGTGTCGAAACCGTTCATTGTCATCTATATTGCAAATATATTGCAGATATATTTCACAAATATCATCTCCTAAATTCGTGCTCGAATGACAAAATATCGTTGCTCTGTAAACATTATTAACTCGCAGGCCCGTCTACCGCTTTTTTTTTTTTTTATTGCTATCACGATCTGCTGACACTCAGCAATACCTAACAAGCCTTTATTTGCCTTGTTCCTGCAGTGTGGCCTTGAAGATGAACTTGACTTGTAAGGCGATGTGCACGCGTGGCATGCGTGTTTTTTTACCCAAATGTATGGGTGATGGTCTGCTTTGGCAGAGGTGATATGTTGCGAAAACAGCTCTCGTATTTCCGAAGCACATGGGAATTGTATTTACGACGTGAGTGCTTCAAGTAAAGCAAGCGTATGTTTTTTGCCAGAACTCGCGTATTGCAGTGCAAGGGGGAGCCTTCGAACCAGCAGTATGTTAAAGGGCTTTGTGAGAATGTATCTCTTATCTTTTGTTGCATTTCAGCCTCTCTAACTTATGAAGTTGGAGCTGTAGAGTATGACGACTTCAAACCATCTGAAGAACCTGTATATATATTGGGAAGAAAGTACAGCACATTTCATGGTCAGTCGCTTTTGCACATCACTATAGAGTATGAATAGCTTGCACGTGACGGTGTGGTCACTATATAATGTTTAAGAATTCGCAGCCACCGCTATGCTGCTGGAGACATGTGGATTTGGATTAACACACAGCATGTCATCATGCCAGTGGCTTTCCAGCATAGCAGCTGTGAGGAAATCGGTGCGACCTGTTTGTTGTAAAAGTTGTACGCACACTTGTTGCCATTGAAAGAGCCTTTACTGAACTATCCCATACTTGAATTCCTACAACACTGTCAACTGAGAAAATGGCAAGTTTCAATTATGCTCTAGCTATCTTACATTATGGAAGTTTATGCCACGTTTTTCATGACTGCATGGAACACATTGAACTGTGTGTGTTTAGTCATGTGTCATGGCCTTCACAATTGCCAGGTTATAAATTGTGCCTTCATCTGTTCCAGAACTTGATGACCTGAGGACCAATATTACGTCAAAGGTCTGGCTGACATATCGAAGGAACTTCCCAGCGATTAGTGAGAAAAATAAACTTACTTTGCTTCAGATTTGCATTTACATCAGCCTTACCTTAGAATTTTTGTTTCTGTGCTTTAAGGGTGTGTTCACCTCTGCAGCATGTTGTTCTTAATATTCTTGGGTTGCAAAACGTCTGGAAGTAATAGAGTATTTGTGTTCTCTTACCAAGACAGTAATTAATTTTATGTAGCTTCTGTACATAATCTCCTGTTGCCTACAATGGCAAAATTAAAATTTTCATGCACACTTTTTCACATGCTGATTCGATGCCTGCACGTCGAAATGGCTCCCATAACTTTGCAGGCGCAAAGAACAGTTACACAACCACAGCTCAGCTTATAAACTTATGCGCAGGAAACATTCATAGCGTTGCCACATCATGTAACCTCTGCCTTTTGTTTTGTGTTGTGACGCCACAGATAGAATTCCCGACAATGAAAGTGGTGGCCAAATCATGGCAAGCAGTAGTATGAAAGCATACAATACATCTTGTAAATGAAGCTGGGCACGCTCACATCGCGCCAATTCCAAACCAGGCGTCATCAGTAAATGTCACTAGCGCAGCCCCGGGCATGCAGTTTGCATGTTCTTAACAGCTCTCCTGCCCTCTTTACATGCAGCTTTTTAATGATTTCTGCAGTGTAACTGCTTGACATTTAGCTGCCTTCTAGAACACACAACGTCACTATTATAATTTTGAAACAATGAGCCTCTACCTGTACGAACTGTTGTAAGGTTTGCAAATAAGGCGGGAGTCGGTCTACAAATGTTACTTTATAGGTTTTCTTGTAGTTTTATAACAGGACCTTCTCTCCCATTTGAGAAACAGTGTTTCCTCCTCAAACACCATACCTTGTGTTGTAATCATGATAGAAAAAAATGCCCTTATCATTGCATTGTTTGCTTCTATTAGGCAGAACAGCAGAATGAACTGCATGCACCATTGTTCAGATTTAATGCCTTACATACCAAGTAAACTTCAAAGAATAATTATAACTAGAAACAGATGCTAAAGCACTTAGTGCTGCTAACATTATGTTAAATTTTATCTCGTTTTACAGCCCTTACTACTTCCTCATTCTAGCATTGTGTTTATTTAATATTGAATTGATTTCTGCTGCTAGTTCTAATCATATCGCAGCACATGCTGCGGTTATTGCCACATACTTCTTTTGCTTTGCTTTTGTTAAGGAGGAGTTCATGCAGGTGAGCTATGTGCTTGAGTGTGTGATGCTTTTCTCATTGCTGGGATGTGGCAGCCTGATGCAGTGTTTCTTACTGACCGAGAGTGCTAGACTTATTTTAATGTATTGTGTGATTTGCAGGTGGCACAGACTACACCTCTGACACAGGCTGGGGATGTATGCTTCGGTGTGGGCAAATGGTAGTTGCTGAGGCTCTCATGCGACGGCATCTTGGGAAAGGTCTCTTTCTTCATTGTTTATTTCTTTAAAAAAAATTAATTTCTAAGCTTTCGAAATACAGAAAGACAATAATTTGAATGCTTTCAAGCTCATGATCTGGTTTGACGGCTGGAGCTTTTAGATTCTTATGCCACTGATGTGACAATTTCAGCGGTATTATTTTCCTACAGGAAAGGAATATTAAAGTACTACTGATGCACGTTTTTAAACCACACACTTGTCGCACATAAAAGGATCACACTCATCTATTTGGAAAGTTGGGAAACACTCTTAAGATATTTGATCTGATAGTTGTCACAAAATGCCAGACCTGGCATAATCGGCATTATCATGACACAGACCCACCGTGTGGCGTATTGGCTTTGGCATTGCGCTGCTAAGCCCGAGGGCACGGGATCAAATCCCAGCTGTCATGGCTGCATTTAGATGGAGCTGAAATACAAAGACGCTTATGTACCGTGCATTGGGCACATGTTAAAGAAACCCAAGTGGTCAAAATTAATCTGGAATACCTCACTATGATGTTCCTCATAATTGTATCATGGTTTGAGCATGTAAACCCCAGAATATTTTTTTAAAATCATGACACAGAGCAAAATTTGTTGATGTTATGTAGCAGTAAGGCTACGCACGATGGCGTTGCTTATTAAAATATGAGTTGCACTAGGAGTTTTCCTCCTGGTTTTGCATGTAGTAGCTGCAGTGACCACCAAAACGGAGCTAGCCACATTATTGTGATGTCATGATGCATCTATCTTCCGAGTATCAAAACTGAAACTGGTTAATAAAAGCAAGTATTATAGTAATTCATTTAGGATACTCTGGAGCATTGTAGCATTCATTATATGGTTTAGAGTATTTGGGATTTTCTTATAATGCAACAACTGACGCGTTGGAAATTTCATGTCAGTAGTACTCCTATGAGTTGACACGTGAATCTTCTACAACCTCATCTTGCAAGTCTGTACAAGTCTACAGAAAGGGAGGGTTGTCATGTGCACCAGCAAGGCATGCCTTCTTTGTTTGTGTGGCTGCTTCATGTCATTGTTGACAGATAGCAATAAAACTGCAATGAACTTTCCAACATGATATGTCACGATAGCTGCTGCATGGAAAGTGCTGTATTTACCATCACTTTGCTTAAGTATGCCACTTGCCCTCTGCGCTACAATCTTGCCCTCTCCATGTATTGTGTATAAAGAGTTTTCTCTTCATCAAGTGATGCATTCATCACATGTCTGGTTCCCGGGGTCATGCATGGCACATCTAAAATAATTCAATGAAAACAGTTACAGTCAGGAGCAACCTAAGAATTCAGTACAAAGAAACCTGTAAGATCGTTATAGCCCTTGGCAACATAAAAATACAGTAAGATTTCTGAATTCAGAACTGCACTGCACCTGTCATTTGTGCCTCTGCTCTCCAAAACATAATTCCCTAATGGCGTCTATAGATTGTTTACAGTGGTAGGTTTGCTGAATGCAAAAGAGATGGCGCTACAGATTCCGACACCTTCTGAGCGCAGCCAAATGCCTGAATCGCTACAAATGGGGAATGTACTTTTTCTAAGTCTGTTGACTGGATATGGTAACATATTGCACATATGAAGTAAAATATGGCTTGGTACACCTGAAATAGTATCCTCCGACACTATGCAATTCCAGCATATTCTGCAGTACTGATAAAAAGAAATGAAAGTTTGCATGTTGAAGGGACAAGGCCTGTTTGTCTGTCATAGATGAAGGAGTATTTATACATGTTAGGCTACTGAGCTTTGAAGAAAAAAAAATGTTTAGTTCCGATATGAATACAATATAAACAGCTATGAGGGGAAGTGAACAAGGAATAATGTCCTTTCGTATATGTTGATGTTGCTGCACTGCCTTTCTTCTTAACAATGATTTCATGTCCGGTAATTCGAATTTTATGAACAGGACAAGAGGACCAGTCAGGGCTCGTACGTACGCATAATCGCAGTGGATCGCATATGTGGTCATGATGTCCATGTGAACACATGTTTCTATGTTGTGGCAAGTACAGGGATTAAAGAGGTGGTGTTTCACTGCAAATGTTTTTCTGAGCACATAGAGTATAACAAAATGTCCTTAACTGACTGCAGTTTCGTTGAAGTGCGATACACCAAGGCACTTTGGGTGCGAAATATTTATTACTTCTATTCTTATGTCTATTCTATGATATTATTTATCCTGTTCTATTCTATTATTACTTCTATTCCTATTTCATCCGAATGACAAACTTGCTGACCAAAAAGCTAATATAACTATGGCGTAGCTAAGTGGGCGGGCCTTCATCTATAGATGGCTCTGACTATTGTCGCTGCTATGCGTCTGCGGAGACCATCAGTCTCTTGCATGTTCAGAAGAACGGATGGTTGCGAGAAGCAGTAAAAACAACACGTAAGTTTTTAATGGCATTGAGAGCAATGTTATCAACAGATTTCTCCCACATAACGACTGTCATTAATGGAATACACACTATTGAGGCAGTAAGATCTGTCTGCTGTTATGCAAAATTAGAAGAGAAAGAATTTCATACTATTGGCGAAATCACTTCATCGAACAATGCTCGTGCACCATTTTCACTCACTGACATCGGGCTATAAGCAAGGCCTTGTATAAGTTATCACGAGCACTAGCATACCGTTTGCGCTTTCGGCTGAAAGCGTCGCCATCACTGGCCAGTAATAATTCACTGAGAAAGTGAAAACAGCGCTTTTCTGCATTTACTCGGTACATTGTCCGCTATCGGGAAGGGAAATCCAGAAGGCGCTCAATGGTGGTGCGGTCACATGTTCAAAGATGACAGCACCCATGCAGCGGCACTGAAAAAAAAAGGGTATGTTGAAGAAAAGTTCACCTCCACCATCACATCAAGGCAACGAGTCATCGTGATTGGCTGACACATGCATGCAAACTCTCTTTTAGTTAGATAGTGGTGTTTCTGCCACTGTATTCTTTGGTTGTCACCAACTACTACAGGTATTTTATCCTCGTGAGAAAGACTGCAGTGGGCATTTATGCGGCACGAAGCAAATCATTCTTTCAATTGCGTCTGGTTACGGTTACATGTAGGGTACTGACTGTTGTATGTGTACGGTGTGTGATAATCTTAACATCTGTTTTGCAGATTGGCAGTGGTCACAAGAAACAAAAGATGAGAATTACCTGCGTGTCCTGCGCATGTTTCAAGACAAGAAGAACTGCACGTACTCGATACATCAGATTGGTGAGTGCAATGGTTTGTATAAAAACAAGGCTGTAGTAGGGTCGCATTGTTGCAAGGTGCGCATTTATCTTGGCAGACATTTTCTCCTCTGGTCGCACCTGTACACTTAGAGCTTTGTAGGCACTGTGCGCCTGTTGTTCATTCAAATTTTATTCAAATTGGGAAATTGAAGAAACACTTTATTACTTTTTCATCCATTCTATACTTGACCTATGGATCCATGTGATCGAAGAATTCATGATAGAGAATTATGAAACCTTAATTTTTGCCAGAGGGGACCTAACTAGAGATTCTCCCTACTGAAACTCCAGCCTGAAGTAGCAACCACATGTACGTGATATTCAAGCGACAAGTGATGCCTGGCGTAAAAAAGTAGTGACATATTTACATTGTCTGAATAATACAATCGTGCGCCCATAAAGAAATCGCAAACTTACCCGAGGCCAATGTGTTAAACAAGGTGCATTAGATCTTGCTTTCATATGCTGTCATTGCCTGTGAAAATTCATTCTATGCCACCAGCTTGAAAAAGCGTGGCACCATCTGGTGAGCAAAACTCAAAACACTTTGGCGGCTCTCAGTGGCGTCTAAGGCCTAACAGCATTAAAACAAACTACTGAAATCAATAATAAAGACAAGACAACGCCAGTACTTTGGTCTTAGCTTGAGATGAGAAGAAGCAGTGTCTGATTTTACTATTTATGTTTTGTTAGCATGGTAGAGAGCAAATTGCAAGAGTGAATTCAAATTTAAGTAGGTGGACTAGAGTGGACTGGTTGCTGCCATGTTGCACAATCACACTGTCCTCGGTGGAAGTCACCGCACGGACTTCTGGGTGACAAGCGAAAGTTTATGGCTGGCTAAAAACCGGCAACGCGCCCTCTGTGATGGCAAAACCTATCGCTCTTCGCTGTCGCTCGAAAATCGCTCGTGGTTGGGCCTTTTTATTTTTTATTTATTGTACCTTACAGGCCCATTAAAGGGTATTGAGTAAGGGGGGGCACAATGCTAAAGGTTACAAGGAGAGCAAATAACAATGAGTATTACATTACCAGACAAGGCAGACGTATTTTAAAGAAGAACAATTTGTGTGCTTACATTTCAAAGTATTAAATGAACCAAATCACCAGAAGAGATGTCATAGAAAGCAATTCGCAAACATCATTATACATTATTAACAAAAAAAACCTTTGCAGTTCTCACGAAAGGCATCATGATTATGTAAAGAGGCAGGAAGGCTGTTTCAGGTTTTTATTGCACGAGGCAATGCTGATGAGTTAAATGACTGCGTGTTACCGAAGGCGCACTAGCAACTATGGCTATTACTAAGGCAACTTGAAATGCTCTTGGGAGCTTGGAGGGGTAGTAAATGGGGCTGATTGTTATGAACATGTTTATGTAAAAGGCAAAGAAGATTTACTGTGCATCTAATTTCTGATGTCTGGAGGGAAATATCCTGTTTTATTCGAGTCACGTTACAAGTCCTGTCATAATTGTGGGCCATGAAATGTGCTTCTCTGTTTTGGATTGATTATGGCATGGAAATTAAGTACTATTGACGTGGAGACCAAAATAAAAAAAAAACGAATTCTAATTGTGCACGAAGAGTAGTTTGCCATGCCAATTTGCGAACAGTAACCAGGGAATTTTGCAAGTTTTGCCTCAAATAATCTAAAAATTTGGAAGCTTTTGCACACATAGCCATCATGTGAGTATTCCACGAAAGATTAGGAGTAAGATTAATTTCAAGGTACTTATACGATACTGCCAGAAGGAGGACTGCGTTACTTATGGCATAGGAAAAAGTGCTCTTAGGCTTTTGCCTACATATCGTAAGGAAATGCTAAGCATGTTCAGTTTACCTTCAACCACTGTCTCATCTTCGCTTTCACATGTGTTGCTGCACTCATGAGCAGGACTTGCAGGTACAGATTGTAGCTAATGAGAAGCTTGTGACTTAGTTGATTATCTGCCGTGGTGGCTATGGCATTGGGCTGCTAAGCTTGAAGGCACGGGATTGAAACTCGGGCGCGGCGGCCGCATTTAGATGGGGGTGAAATGCAAAAATGCCTGTGTACCGTGCATTGGGTGCATGGATAGAACCCCAGGTGGTCAAAATTAATCCAGGGTTCGTCACTACAACGTGCCTCATCAAATTGTGGTTTTGGCACGTAAAACTCCAGAATCCTCCAATGTGCCATCGAGTAATACTGGTCTTTCTCACCACTGCACATAGCCATGTGCAATCAGCAGTTCACCATAACCATTGCACTTCTCTCTCTCTCTCTTTAACTGTGAAATGCTGTGCAGGCTAACGCAGCTAGGCCTAGCTGACCAGGCCATGCCAAGCTTCTAGCACTTATTTTTGCTGTTAGTTTATTTATATTTCATCACGTACGTGGCATTGTAGTGGTTTGACGGGCCAGAAAGCCATCTTTTCCTTTTCATGTTTAATGTTGTGCACCTCATTGGGCATACATTGCAGTAAAGGGCAATAATGGATATAACGGAGTAATGGATATAATAAAGTAATTTTGGCTCACCCTTCAGCCTTGTCATAAGAAGCTTTAGGTTAGGTTAACCTTTTGACTATTAATAATAGTGAAAAGGATAAACGGTGTTTTTTTCTGCAGAGGGGTCTTTCTTGTCGTATTGATGCATACCATTGACAGCTGGTAATGGTTAATGGTGTAGTGGTGTTCTGTGCTTTGACTATTAATAATAGTGAAAAGGATAAACGGTGTTTTTTTCTGCAGAGGGGTCTTTCCTGTCGTATTGATGCATACCATTGACAGCTGGTAAATGAGCTCATGTTGGCATGGAATGTGATAGCTTATTGGGGCACACCAACCCTGAAACTGAGAATGACAAACGGAAAATGTGTACCATTTTTCTCATGGTATAAAGAGTTTAAGAAAGAGGTTCGATGGCAATGTGCTCTGTGCTTTGAATAGAGTAGCTGGTGTGTATCCGTTGCTGAATGATTGGGTCATAGTCCTGTCCATTTAAGCCCACAAAACCATTTGCTTCTTGTGCAGAGGCAGTAGCATAGGAATTTCCATCCATGTGCAGAACGCATTACACTGGCCAAACAACTCTTGTGCCACCACTAGGTTAAATGAGCACAAAAGGAGTGAAAGCCAGCGGAACCATTCTCTGACTTTGCATTGCAAAGAGTGGTGTTGCAATTGATTGTGTGGTGAAGCAAAAGATTTTTGTATTGTCACAAAAGTAGAAATGCGCAGCTTGTCACAAAGGCATGCCACATAAAAAGGGTGAATCCATGTGCCTCAGTACACCATCGATTGCCCTGCATAACAAACAGGAAACAGGTTATGTGCCTTTATGGCAAACGATGCAGCCTGTGCCTCATATGTTGTTTTCTGTTCTTGTTGTGCTTGCATCTAGCTCACTGTACCATGTGTGATTTCCTGAGTTTATTTAGGCCACTGTTTAGCCAAAATAAAACTTTGTTGTGAGTGAGTGCCCATTGCATCTTTGTGTTACTCACTTTTCTGTAAATACGTGTACTAATTCATCCGTTTAATGATTCCACTCTGAGTGACAATCTACTGAAGAAATGAGCCAGAATCAGCCTGTGATAGTGAAACTGGCCAATTTGAGTTGGTCGAATCTACCTGCCAGCTTGTTTCAACTGCAATATGACATTTTTGCATTCTAGTACTACAGATCACCTGTATTTCTAAAACACTTGAAGAAAGTTTGTTCTTCCATGTTTCTCAGCGGGCTTGCGGTAAACAAGCTTTCAACAGGGCAACGTGAAGCAAGGTTTTATTTTGCGGTCTCATATAGTGGCTGACTGATGACATTCTCTATGTCTTTCTCTGTATCCATATTCCAGCACAGATGGGCGTTTCGGAAGGAAAGACAGTGGGCCAATGGTTTGGGCCCAATACCATTGCTCATGTACTAAGGCAAGTTTCTTTATCGCTTGTGCCATGTGCGGGGGTCTCCTGCGAACCAAATGGTGGTTTAGAATGGTAGATGGTTGGCGAGTTCTGAAATGTCTGTATTTTTTTTTTCTTGCAGGAAGCTGTCTGCATTTGACAAGTGGAGCTCCATTGCCATGCATGTTGCCATGGACAATGTTGTAGTGATGGACGACATAAGTGAGGCTCATTTTTTTGCTAATCTTTGGGCAGTGTAATGGCAGTCATTACCAATACTGTTGAGCCTCAATATAACAAACATCTGTTTAGCAAAAACCCCGATTAACAAACCTTCTTCACTTCCTGATTTTAGTATCGCTGCACACCATGTGCAACCTAATGTTATTTATTGGCAAATCAATATACTATTGGCCCAGAGCACATTTCAACTTGTCTTAAAGGCAGTGATGACTCAGACTTCAGCACCTTGTGACATAGATACTTGTGGGTTCATTCACTGCTTAAAAAAAAAAAAAGGCCAAGGGATCTGACAAAACAAAGTGAAAGCAAATTGAGAGATTTCATTTCCTCTTTTTTTTTTGGGGGGGGGGGGTGCTAAAGGAAGAAATGAACAATAGTAACCTTGCTCAAATGTTCACATTACTTGACCATTACAGCAACTTGTGACTGAATCACACTGTGACATGTGTAGGCTTAATGACATTAGTGACAATCAGTGAATACTGCTATTGTCATGAACAGATGTAGGAACACCTCATTTTTTTAATACCTTTATTGTTTCAAGTTGCAACAAGCTTAACCACCTGTTGACCAAGCTTTGCGGAAAAGGCAGATGAAATCGTGTTAGTGTGAATCATGGTTGCATATCAGGCTTTTGGCTGGTTCTCTACACTACCATGCACCCTTGACTGTAGAAACAAAAAACCATTGGAATCTGTGAGTATCACTAATTCTGTTGCTTGTCCTCTCAAAAGGGAGCAAATGGGCGGGCCATAGGGATTTCAGTGGTTTTTTTGTTTTTAGTGGTGCTTAAAGTGTGCATGTGTCAGAAATACGAGACTAAGAGCCATAGACCACTTTGCTTCTATTTCCCTCTCTCACAGATCCATCCCTTCTTTGTAAATGCATATGTCGTGATACCACGGGTTGGCCTTTCTGCAAAGTTCATGCACCTAGTGGTTAAACCCATCTTAATGCAATATTCTAACCCTTTAATCCCCAATACGGAATTGTACTCATCATGGGAATTTGTACCATTATCGCCAATGACAAGTCACGCTCATTCAGTCCAATGTTTTGCTGCTCCCACCGCTAAAGACGAGTTACAGCCGGTAATTGGCTTTGGCACAAATTTTCAGCATTAGAGGGCTGTAGACGTCCAGGAAAAACATGTAATCAGGTAATATATTTTCAGAATCGGAATGACAGAAAAATTTATGGCTACATAAAAAAGAATTGGGAAATTTGGTACGTTTTTCAGGACCGATGTGTTTGTACTTTTTTAAGCTGGTAGTAACAGAAACATGAAGCAGTTTCGCCCAAAAGTCAAAGCATTGAGAACAATAGCAAAGTATTAGGCAGTTACTTGAAATAAAGTTCGTAGTTTAATTGGCCATATGAATTGCGGTGAACATTTGCTTACTAAATAAGCAAGCTTGGTGTCGTGCGCACAGACATGAACAGATCCCAGTCAATGACTGCAAGCACTTGCTGTCACAACGCTGGCGTGCCTAGGAGTGCAGGCAGTGAGGAGTGCGTGTGCTCGCCCCAAAGTGAATGCCTTGTGCTGCAGCTCGCTTCATCATTTCAACTGTGCTGCATTTCCAAAACTCAGATCATACGACCTCCAACCCTAGGCGGTGCTGGAAAGGAGTGTGCATGAAGCCACCAGTTATCTTGGCTCACCCTTGCGTGTTTGCAGTTAGTCTTCACACTACCCGCCGTGGTTGCTCAGTGGCTGTGGTGTTGGGCTGCTGAGCACGAGGTCGCGGGATCGAATTCCGGCCACGGCGGCCGCATTTCGATGGGGGCGAAATGCGAAAGCACCCGTGTACTTAGATTTAGGTGCACGTTAAAGAAACCCAAGTGGTCCAAATTTCCGGAGTCTCCCACTACGGTGTGCCTCATAATCAGATCGTTGTTTTGGCACGTAAAACCCGTTAATTTAATTATTTTTTTTTAGTCTTCACACCAGCGGCAGATGACCGCCAAGATACAGTGCATGGGCCACATATGTGTTCGGCACTGCGGCCACCCGCGGCCAGGCTAGAGGAGGAGATATGTGCTCCCCTCCTCTAGCCTAGCTGTGCAGCAGTGTGGGCTCAATCATGGGCCTCCTTGGCTCACTCTTGTACCCACAGCACATCACGTGACTGCCAGCGTACAGTGCACAGGCCGCTCATTGTCTTCGCACTTGGACTTTATTTGGGACCACGGTGCAGGGGCTGTGATGGTGAAAATGCACTTGCAGTATCTATAATTGCTTGCAATAAGTACAAAACAACTATAGTGTTATTTTCATACAAATATAGGCTACAGGAGCATTGTGTGTGTTCACTGAAGTATGCACTGCCAAAGCTTGTGCATATTGCTCCCTGAGGCCCTTAGTGATTTGCAGTGGCTTGCTTTTGTCTTGCAGGGAAAGTATGCAGAGTTGAGACATCAGATGCTGAGGGTGGTGTTAGAAATCGGACACAATCACATGGACTTGCAGCTGCAGCTGCATATTCTTGGAAGCCTCTCGTGCTCTTTATCCCTCTGAGGCTTGGCCTGAGTGAAATCAATCCTATCTACTATTGTGGCCTCAAGGTAAGAATGGACATAAAAAAGTGCTACTGGAAGATGGCAAAGTTGAATTCAGTGACTGAAAAGGCTTGTTTCATATGGGTGGTTCACAAAGGAGAATGTTCCTGCTGTAGCTGCTAATGGTTGGTAAACGCGATGCAATTGATCAACAAAACATTTGAGTCTTGTCAGGAGTGAGAAAAAATTATTAACAAGCTTCCCGCCCACAGGCGGAGTAAAATACGATAAACTGGACATTTATTGGAGGGTGGAAACTAATTATTTCTAGCTGCTCGAATTTTAGAGTATCTTGTGGTCATTTTTTTCATAACTTAAAAATTGGTGGCCAACCGAATTTGATATTATGCAATATTGTTGATGGGCAGGAAAGCCAGAAAAGAGGGCGAAGTCACTACAAAGGTTAAGTGCTCTGCACGGGTCTAACTCTCTAAAAACCGCCATAATAAATAGTAAAGGGGTAGCCATGACTGCGAGCTTGCATATCAATTCATAGCTTCAGTGACACTGCAGATTCCTTTTAAATGTGTTAGCTCTGTTTGTAATTAATAGCGACATGCATTAAGATTGGAAAGTTCATTTGATGTATCCTGTGGATATCTCAATAAACATTTGAAGCTGACTTAATGAAAATTTCAATTGAGCAAAGATTTTCATTCCTCTCAAATACCGTATATAATCGCGCAATGAACGCACTTCTTTCCTCCAAAATCCAAAGCTAAGTTGGGGGGTGCGTTTATTATGTGAGGTAAATTTTATGGGAACTTTTTCGAAGCAGCAACATTAGAAAAGTAAGGCAGTAATGATTGGAAAAATGCATTAGATAACTTATCTTTGCAGTAAAATGCACGTATTGTGACGTCTTGGTTGGGACGACATTTATTAGGCCCGGGAGCTCGTCAGCGAACAAGCGCAGCACATAGGTGATGATGATGATCACATATATAGGAGAAGAGAAGGATAGGTAAAATTGTGAGGATGATGATGATAACATACAGATGAGGAAGATGTGCGTAATAAACGCCCACACTAATTTCCCCCCGACGTGAAAGCGGCCATCCTGGCCGGCCGGCCGTCATGGTGTCGAGGCACGCCGCGTAAAGGGCTTCATGCGGGACACGTGGACAACCTCGGTATTGCGGCAACGGCGGTCTGTGGGGGCGTCAAGAGGAGTGACGCGATAGTTGACAGGCGAAGTCTGTCCAAGGACTATGTACGGTCCGATGAACCGTGGCTGGAATTTTTCACATAAACCAGGAGTGCGAACAGGAGTCAGGAGCAGGACCTCGTCCCCAGGTCGAAAAGATACAACGCGATGGCATTCGTCGTAATTATTTTTCAGGTCTTGTTGTCTTGCCTCTGTGTTCAGGCGAGCACGCTGGCGACAGTGGTCGAGTCGGGAGACGTACTCTTCGCACGATGATAGAGATGAATTAGCCTTGGAGTTGAAGAATGAAACATCCAGAAAGAAAGTAGGGGAGCGTCCATAAACGAGGTAAAATGGCGAGTAGCCAGTTGTGCGCTGCACGGCCGTGTTATAGGCGAAAGTGACGAATGGTAAAAGAACATCCCAGTTTTTGTGGTCTGGTTGAATATAAGTGGCGATCATGTCGGCAAGGGTGCGTTGAAACCGCTCGGTCAGGCCGTTAGTCTGGAAGCTGTCTTGTGGGCAGTGCCGGAGGCGCGAAGAACTTCGTTAAGCAGTTCTGAAAGGAACGCCTTGCCACGGTCACTGAGCAGCACACGAGGAGCACCATGGCGCAGAATAATGGCTTCAAGAACGAAGTGAGCAACTTCCGAAGCAGAGCCAGTAAGCACAGAAGCTGTCTCAGCGTAGCGCGTCAGATGGTCGACGGCAGTCACTATCCATCGATTGCCAGCAGTAGTGACCGGAAGGGGCCCGTAAAGGTCGATCCCAACTACCGCGAACGGGGCTGCGGGGCATGGAATCGGCTGTAATTGGCCGGCAGGAGCAGATGTTGGGAGCTTGCGACGCTGGCAGGAAGAGCAGGAACCGACGTATCTGGCGACGCTAGCAGAAAGGCCAGGCCAATAGAAACGACTTCGAATGCGGTCATAGGTTTTATGGAACCCAAGGTGGCCAGCTGCCAAATCATCGTGAAAGGCGTTGAGAACACGAAGTCGGAGAGAGCGTGGTAGAACTGGCACCCAGCGTTGCTCGTCAGGATGGTAAATACGGCGATACAGCACGCCATCGTCCAGCTTAAAGTGCGCGAGCTGGCGACGCAGGCGCGCGTTAGGTGGACGAGAAGCCCCAGAGAGGTGAGCTATGAAGCGTTGACAGTACGGGTCAGCAAGCTGGCGAGAGGCGAGTGGCTGATCATTGTCGAAAGGCAGTTGGTACATTGAGGCCAGGGAGGAAACTGTAGCAGTGTCGGTCGAACTGGTGACGTGCGAAGCGATTGCAGAGGCGTCGAGCGGGGCCGTAGGAAGCGGGCAGCGAGAAAGAGCGTCGGCGTCTTGGTGTTTCTTTCCGGACTTGTAAATTATTTCGAAATCATACTCTTGGAGGCGTAAAATCCAGCGACCCAGGCGTCCAGACAAGTTCTTGAGCGTGGAAAGCCAGCATAGAGCGTGGTGGTCCGTAACGATGGTGAAATGACGTCCGTGGAGATAAGGGCGAAACTTCTGTATCGACGAAACAATAGCCAGGCACTCTTGCTCAGGTGATCGTATAGTTCTTTTCGGAAGCGCTGAGTACACGGCTGGCGTATGCAATGACTCTCTCTCGCGAAGAGTTGTCGCGTTGCAGAAGAACAGCACCTATACCGCTGGCCGCTAGCGTCTGTGTGTAGGAGAGTCGGTGCGGCCTCATCAAATGGCAAAGCACAGGTGCAGACGTGAGGGCGTCCTTCAAGCGTGCAAACGCCAATTCGCATTCCTGGGACCACAGAAAGGGTACACCGGAAGGCTAGTAGCTTGTGTAATGGAGCTGCGATGGAGGCAAAGTCTGGATAAAGCGACGGAAATAAGAGGCGAGGCCAAGGAAACTGCGCAAGTCTTTGGGTCTGTCAGGACGAGGAAAGCGAAGGAACTGCAGCAGTCTTGTCAGGGTCCGGCTGAATGCCATCCCTGCTCACGACATGACCCAGTATCTTAATGGCTTTGCTGGCGAAACGGCATTTCTTGGTGTTCAGCTGAAGACCAGCGCGGGCGAGGCACGTCAAACTTCATCCAAGCGTTGTAGGTGCTGATTAAATGTGGATGAAAAAATGACAATGTCGTCCAGATAACACAAGGCAGGTCTTCCACTTCAGGCCACGCAACACGGTGTCAATCATGCGCTCAAAAGTCGCAGGCGCGTTGCAGAGCCCGAAAGGCATTACGTTGAACTCGTACAGTCCATCGGGGGTTGCGAACGCCGTTTTTTCTTTATCGTCTTCGTGCATGGGGATTTGCCAATAGCCGGAACGCAGATCCAGGCTGGAAAAGTATTCCGCACCTTGGAGGGAATCAAGGGCGTCATCAATGCGCGGCATAGGGTAGACGTCTTTTCGAGTTATCTTGTTGAGCGCCCGGTAATCGACGCAAAAGCGCACGGAGCCATCTTTTTTGCGGACCAAGACAACAGGAGACGACCAAGAACTAGCCGAGGGGCGAATTACCTTGCGTTCCAGCATGTCGGCGACGTTGTCTTCGATGATTTTCCGCTCGGCTAGAGACACACGGTATGGGCGGCGCCGCACGATAGATGTGTCGTCTGTCAGAATGCGATGCTCTGCAACGGTTGTTTGGCCCAACGTCGACGAATAGCACAGTCGAAAGAATTAGGCGTGCTTTTCAGCAAAGCCAGCAGCTGTTGTGTCTGCGCGGGTTTCAAGTCCAGTGCTGATGACTGCTGTAAGGGCGGCGGCCGAAGAAGAAATCACCAGAAGATGGGTCCCCAGAAGAGACTGGTGTAAGTGGCAAGACGCAGACAGGCTCCAGATCGGCGACGGCATGCAACGGTTGTGCCTTGCGGAAGTAGGATTTTTCTGGAGTTGCGTTCAGTGGCAGTGACCAGTGCAGATCCATTGTGGAATCGAACAACTCCTGATGTAAATGCTATGCCTTTAGTAAGGCAACGGGAAGAAGGGAACACCAAGACGTCACCATGGTCAATGTCGTTCGGATAGGAGGGTAACTAGTTGGTTTTGTCCTGGGAGTAGTTCCGTATATTCGGCAGCGGTCAGGTGAAATGGCATGTGGGTTTCTTCGCCAAGCAAGTGTTCGGTGTCGGTAAGGTGTACCACACGCTGCCCACAACAAATAGCAGCAGAAGCAGAAGATAGAAAATCCCATCCCAAAATCAGCTGGTGAGAGCACGGGTATAGCACAGCAAACTGTATGTGATGGAGAATGTCATCAATAAGTACACGCGCAGTACAGAAGGCAGAAGGTCGAATAGAGTTCCCTTCGGCTGCAACCAGCGTGGGACCTCGTAAGGCGTCATAACTTTCTTTAGACGGGAACACAAATGAGCATTCATAACCGACAAAGCCGCACCAGTATCCACTAAAGCATCCACGGGCACTCCTTCAACGTACACACGAAGCATATTGGATGGGCGCGCTGGAGGAATTTCAGTCCTTGTGTGTTATGCAGTTTTTCCTCCGGAAACTGCATCGCTTAGTTTTCCGCGCGACCGGTAGAGATAAGTGAGGCAGGCCGAAGTGGTGACGATGAGCGGCGGAAGGACGATGGGGAATGGCGTCTGGCTGAACGGCCAGAGCCCGTGCTTCAGGTGATGCAGGCGGAGATGGAGAGCGGTGCGATGGTGAAGAGTAACGCCGCCCTTGGTAAGAGGCCCCACTATAAAAATCGCGCTCACACATATCGTAGCACCGACGCTCGTCTTGCTGGCGCTTGCGGCAAAAACGTGATATGTGGCCACGATAGCCGCAATAATAGCATATAGGACGAGACGAACGCCAAGGGGGGTAGTAGGGGGTGTTCGGTGTACCGTGTGAAAGTGAGGTCAGATGGGCCGATGAAAGCTCTGGCGGTGACGACGGGAAGTGAACCGTGGGCGCAGTAGCAACCGACGCGTAAGTTGGTAGCGGCAACGGAGAAGTGACGTGGCAGAGAGGCTTGGCAGCAACTTGCGCGTATGTCGGTCGTGCGGTTGTGGGTAATGCGTGAGGGACAGGAGCTCGTACTGGCACAGCGCAGGTCAAGGACGCCAGTTCTTCCCTGATAACGTCACGCAATGACCCACCAAAAGGTTGGCTGGGACACGACGAAGGTGAGGGTAACCCCATAGATTGCAACTCTTCGCGTATGAGCGCGCGAATCAGTGTTCGTAGATCGTGGTCCACCGTAGAATGGGCGCCGTCAATGTCGGGCTGTAGGCGGACAGACTCGAGCTCATCGAGGCGCTGACAAGTGTTGACGACGTCAGCGACGGTAGCGGGATTCTTAGTTGCGAGGGCATTGAAGGCAAGAGTTCCAATGCCTTTTAGAACGTGACGTACCCTGTCCGACTCCGACATTGAAGAATTCACACGTCGGCAGAGTGCAAGGACGTCCTCGATGTACGAGGTGTACGACTCGCCCAGGTGTTGTTTGCGAGCATCGAGGACTTTTCTTGGCGAGAGTGGACCGAACGGCCGGTGTGCCGAACACTTACACGAAGCTGGTGCTTGAAGAGAGTCCAGTTGATCAAGTCGGTCTCGTGGTTAAAGAACCACGTCTTCGCCACACCAGACAGATAGAAGGAGACATGGCGGAGTTTATTAACATCATCCCAGTGATTAGCGGAACTGACTCGCTCATAATCGTGCCAGCCAGTCTTCGACATCCTCTCCGCGAAGACCAGCGAAGAGATGGGGGTCACGCTGGGGTCTGTTGATGATAAAGGAAGGAGGCACTTGCGATGTCGGAATGGTGGCAATAGGGCGCCAGGCTGCACGTCCTGCGGCATGCTAGCTGACGGTGGCGCAAGCGGCGACCAGAACGAAGCTCCAGGAGGCAGACCGGACGGCCAGAGGATGTAGGACCGAAGAGAACACTCCACCACTTGTGATGTCTCGGTTGGGACGACGTTTATTAGGCCCGGGAGCTCGTCAGCGAACCAGCGCAGCACAGCGGTGATGATGATGATCACATATACAGGCGAAGAGGAGCATAGGTAAAAGTGTGAGGATGACGATGATAACATACAGATGAGGAAGATGTGCGTAATAAACGCCCACAATATATATATATATATATATATATATATATATATATATATATATTGTGAGCATTGTTGATACGCTTCATATTCTCATTTGTACATACTCATCATCACCATTCCGGGCCTGGTGGTGGGGCTCTCGCTTGAGACAATAAAGAAGAGAGTGACCGCCTAAACGTTGTCTCGCAAGTGGTAGCGTGTGCTGTCCGGTCCCTCGGTCCTCTCGCCTCGGTCTCACTTCAGCTTCACCTACGCTACACCCCTGGAGCTCCGCTCGGGCCGCCGCCCTCTGCCGCCGCGTGAACAGCTCGATGGCGGAGAGTGACCGTGTACGCCACCTGCTCAAGGGTATTGCGACTGTGGCATTCAATGCTCTTGTCGTGCTGAACCCCACTACCGTCGCAGACATCATCAGTACGTGTCAGCGCCTGGATGAGCTTACTATGATCCGCTTATACCCTGACACGTATGATTTCAGGGCGTCCAACGATAGCGAGCTACTTGCTCTGATTCGCTCCATAATCCGTGAGGAACTGCACGCCCAAGCTTCGTCGACCTCTCCGGAAGTTCATATGAGACCTCCTGGTGGCGGCCTACGCCATATCTTGAGGGAAGAAATAGCTGCTGTGACGTGCCCGCTAACCCCGAACCCGCAACCCATCCCTACGCCAACTTATGCTCAGGTTGCCTCCCTGGTGCCACCCTTGCAGCGGGCCACCACACCAGGCACCTGCGCCAACTTATGCTCAGGTTGCCTCCCTGGTGCCACCCTTGCAGCAGCCATCACACCAGGCACCTGCGCCAACTTATGCTCAGGTTGCCTCCCTGGTGCCACCCTTGCAGCAGCCACCACAGCAGGCGCCTGCAATACACGGGTCCCTGAATTCCATCACTGCGCGACCACCACCTCTTGAATCTTACAACACGTGGAGCCCACCTCGGCCTGTTTGCTACTACTGCGGCATCCGTGGCCACATTTGAAGGTTTTGCCGACGCCGTCAGCAAGATGAAAGGCGTGGCTATGACGGTTTTGAAAGGGATGAGTTTTCTGAGCCTGTACCACAACGTCGGCGTTCGTACTACAATTACTATCCTCGACGTTCCCCATCTCCGCAGGAATTCAACGCTGCCGGTTCATTGCGCTTCCCGCGTCGTCGCTCTCCATCACCGATGCGGCGCTCCTTTTCCCCTCTTCGACCGGCTACTTCCTCCTCCGATCACCGCCCGGAAAACTAAATAGTGCAGCTTCAGGAGGGAAAGCTGCATCATTTGGACAACTTGAAATTCCTCCGGAGCGCCCGTCAAATGTACTTGTGGTGTTTGTTGAAGGTATACGGACGGAAGCCTTGGTTGACACGCGTGCATCGCTTTCGGTTATTAGTACTGACTTGTGTTCTCCATTGCGAAAAGAAAAGTGAAGACACCATATAATGGCCCTCCCCTTCGTTGTGCTAATGCAGTTCTTGTTCAGCCCTCCGGTGTTTGCACTGCGCGTGTTTTCATTGATGGCATCCTTCACCACATTCAGTTTGCCGTGCTATCTTCGTGTACCTACGCCATGATTTTGGGATGGGACTTTCTGTCCTCAGCGTCAGCTTTCATATCTTGCCGTCAGCGAACTATTCATATGACGGACACTGTCGATGTTCACAGCCTGCGCTTCGTCGCGTGTACTGACTCTTTCATTCCCCCGGGCAGTGAGCATGTTCTACCACTGACTTCCGACGCGATTTTAAATGGTGATGTGTTCCTTGCACCGAGCGGTCACTGCATATCTGGTGGGCTTAGCATTGCTCCTAGCCTGGTGCGGTTTCAAGACGGTAGAGCGTTGATCGCTGTGCATAACCCTACTTCTTCGCCAGTAGTGATCTCGCTGGGCACCGCTGTCACCTGCATTACGGACACCGAACCTCTTTCACTAGTACCCTTCACACCGAATCACCAGCTTTGTCTACCACAACCGACGATCATGCTGCGTCCACTGCTTTAACGGCCGCGATAAATCCCGATCTGACTGCTGCACAGAAAGAAGACCTTTTGGCCCAACTGCAGAAACAGCGCCTTATTTGACGATAACACCAAGCTTCTGGGACGCACTTCCGTTGCTGTGCATCGCATCGAAACCGAAGGCAGTTCGATTGTACGCCGTCGCCCGTATCGCGTGTCTTCCGCAGAACGAAAAATCATTGCGGACAACGTTGATGACATGCTTAACAGAGACATCATTCGGCCATCGTCCAGATCTGGTCGTCTCCTGTTGTGCTGGTCCGGAAGAAAGACGGCTCTGTACGATTTTGCGTCGATTATCGAGCACTTAATAAGATCATGCGCAAAGACGTATATCCGATGCCAAGAATCGACGATGCCATTGACTCCCTCCAGGGCGCTGAATATTTCTCAAGTCTCGACCTTCGATCCGGGTACTGGCAAATACCCATGCATGAAGCGGACAAGGACAAGACTGCCTTTGGACTTTACGAGTTGAACGTGATGCCCTTCGGTTTATGTAATGCTCCTGCAACATTTGAACGCATGATCGACACAGTTTTACGCGGCCTTAAGTGGAAGACCTGTCTGTGTTATTTACATGACATCGTTATTTTTTCTACAACTTTTCGTCAGCACCTTGAGCGTTTGGACGATGTTTTAACATGCATTTCTAACGCTGGACTCCAACTCAACACAAAGAAATGTCATTTTGCCCGAAAGAACATCAAAGTATTGGGCCACCTTATCAGAAAAGATGGCGTTCCACCAGATCCTGACAAGGTTGCTGCCGTGATTCGCTTTCCTCGCCCAGAAAATCAAACGCAGTTGAGAAGTTTCTTGGGCCTGGCTTCTTACTTCCGCCGCTTCATCAGTCATTTTGCTGCCATGGCGTCGCCGCTGCACAAGTTGCTGATGTCGGGCACTGCTCTCACTTGGACAAACGACTGCGAACGTTCTTTCCAAGCCCTCAAGCAAGCCTTGACATCCGACCCCGTCCTGTGTCACTTCGATGAGAACGCACCAACTTGTTTGCACACCGACGCTAGTGGCCATGGGATTGGTGCTGTCCTTCTACAGCGTGATACCACTGCACGAGAGCGAGTTGTTGCTTATGCCAGTCGCACATTAACGGCTGCCGAACAGAACCACTCGATCACAGAACAGGAATGCCTCGCAGTAGTTTGGGCCATACTAAAATTTCTACCACATCTTTATGGACGTCACTTCACTGTCATAACCGACCATCACGCCTTATGCTGGTTGTCGTCACTGAAAAATTTGTCTGGACGCCTTGGTCGCTGGGTGGTCCGATTACAAGAGTACGATTTTGACGTTGTGTACAAGTCTGGGAAATACATCAAGATGCCGACGCTCTGTCTCGCTGCCCGCTTCCACTATTATCTTCGAGCACGTCTCTCCATTCCGCGCCACTTGATGAGACTATGTCTCCCCTTACGTTATTACCGCTAGCTGTTACTGACACGACATCTTCTAATCGCGGCACTCAGTTCGCCTCGTGTCAACGTTCTGACCCCTGCTGCAGCAGCATCATTGAACGGCTGTGCGGTACTATTTCTGCACCGAATGCCCGATTACGTCTACAACTGCGACTATTTAAGCTCGAGAATGATGTGCTGCACCGCTACATTTACAACGCTGACGGACACCACTGGGTACCCGTTCTTCCACGTTCGCTGCACACACAAATCCTTGAAGCCTTTCACGACGACCCATCTGCGGGCCACTTGGGTTTCCACAAAACGTGCCACCGCGGTTAGGAGCCGTTTCTTTTGGCCAGGCATGTCTACCTTTGTGGCTAAGTACGTCGCTTCTTGCGTTCACTGTCAACAGCGGAAACGACCAACTTGACCTCCTGCTGGCCTTTTACAGCCCATCCCATGTCCCGAGACACCTTTTGCCATCGTTGGCATAGACTTGGTCGGACCTCTGCCCATAACGCCACCAGGTTATCGTTGGATCGTGACAGCTGTCGACCACCTCACACGGTACGCAGAGACGGCGCCTTTACGCTCTAGTTCGGCCTCAGACGTTGCCAACTTCTTTTTGGATGCCATTGTGCTGCGTCATGGTGCACCTCGTGAACTATTGAGCGATCGCGGCAAGACTTTCATGTCAACAATGATCGAAGAAGTACTCAGAGCTTGTGGCACAGTTCATAAGACGACATCCGCGGACCACCCTCAAACAAATGGCTTAACAGAGCGATTTCATCGCACGCTAACAGATATGATATCCATGTATATCGGGCCAAGCCACGACAACTGGGACAAACTTTTACCTTTTGTGACGTTTGCTCACAACACTGCTATCCAGCGAATCGCACAGAAGGGGTACTCACCCTTCTACCTCGTTTACGGCCGTTCGCCGACGTTCGCCATCGACGCCACTTTCATTAACTGCCCCAACTAACACCTCGGCCAGTATACCCGAAAAGTTCGTCTCGCGACTTCACTAATGTCGTGACCGTGCTCGATTCAATACAGAAGTCAGTCAACTAGACCGCAAGCAACGTTAGGACATCTCTCGTCGAGACGTCTCCTTTCGTGCTGGAGATGAAGTGCTCCTTGGGACGCCCATTCGTACACCCGGTTTGTGTGAGAAGTTTGAATCCCGCTTCCTTGGCCCCTACATTATTAATGAACAAACATCCCCAGTGAACTATCGTGTTACTCCCGTCGAGGTCTCTTCGGACCATCGTTGTCGTGGTTCGGAGATCGTTCACGTTTCGCGTCTCAAACGATTCGTTCGGCGTTTCCCTCCTGGCTAAGTCACGGCCTGGCTGGCCGCTTGCGCGCGCGGGGAAATTAGTGTGAGCATTATTCATACGCGTCATATTCTCATCTGTACATACTCATCATCACCATTCCGGGCCTGGTGGTGGGGCTCTCGCTTGAAAGAATAAAGAAGAGAGTGACCGCCTAAACGTTGTCTCGCAATATATATATAGTGTTGGAGAGCCAGCATACTCGGTACATTGATGATAATTCCGCAGTCGCACAACACGTCCCCGCTGAACGAAATATATATTTGGAGGTTTCGGCCGTGGTTTGACCTGTAGCAAGAGTGATCCAACAGACAAAAGATGACACCCCTTTAGACTTTTTAAAAAAGCCTCAATATGCAATATTGCGCTTGCATTGCTGCAACTCGTACTATGCGCGGTAATTTCACTGAAAGCTGCGCAACGAACAAGCGAAGCACAGTTGTATTACACATAGAAATATTCATATTGCAGTATGCCATGCATGCCACTTAGCTTGAGCCTTCTTTCTTTTTCAGGGTCCACCTGGCAAGGACGGAGCAACAGGGGAGAAGGGCACTCAGGTTCGTGGCCTCATCTAACATTGGTTCTTTCTGTGCGCGCTTGTCCTGAGCAGCATAGCACTGCCATTGCATGCTCCATGTACCAAAGACATGACTAGAACCACAATTTATGGTGTCAATGTCTTTCGCATTCTGCTATTGCTACCGAAGGTGTAGATGGGATCCCCGACTGCGGCTACCACAGTCCAACGGGCAAGCAATGGGACCACTGTCGCCGCCATAAAATTGCAATTACAAAATGTTGGTAAAGTAAATTTTTAGACAACCTTCCCGAATTCGTATGTCATAGCATATGGGCGACTTTCTAGTGAGGCTTATTTATTACACATCATGTAAATAATGAGCGAATGAATAAATGAATCTATCGATCCATCGGCTAATCACTCAATTATCCCATCCATCCATTCATGCATCCATCCTTCCACCTCCCCACCCACCCACCCACCCACCCTTCCATCCGTCCATTCATCAATCATTCATTCTTTCATTCAATAAATAAATAAATAAATAAATAAATCATTATGTCACCTTAACAGAAATTTAAAAGGTAAGCTGGGCTTCTGCGAATAAGCTCATTATTAATGAGCTCATTATTATTCCACGCGACCAGAGAATAAAACATAAGGGCAGAAGAAAATGAGCAGGAAAGGGCCAGAAAGGTCTGCCATATTCTTAGTTTTTCAAGTGAGTATTTACGTGGCTTCAAGTTATTTAAAGGTGTACATGTACTACAGATGCTCGATAACTTTCGCTTCAACAATGACGAACTTAAATGGGGAAAATGTTTTGAGGGCGAAATGATTCATTAAGCACCGTGTGCAATCTCCTACGACTAACATTAATGAATATCGCCAACGTTTATAGGAAAAAATAGCAAAGAAACAGTAAGGTGTTCCGCATCGTTATCTAGTGCAAAAATAAGATAGAAAAAAAAATACTTCAAATGAACTTGACGTAGGGCAAGTTTCTGCAGGATAACGGAGAGAAAACAGGACTGGGGACCACTCTGTGAGTGCCTGCGTTATCCGGCCTTCTGATTTTTGTGCCCGCCTCATTTCTGTTAGAATGGCTACTCTTCAAACATAACTATTTTTCCTTCACTCTTGTTCGCTCCCTCTTCTTTCTTAATCTTCTGCAAATATTCAACAATGTCAAGTTATTCATTATTTATTAGTGTTGCAATGGGGGACACAATGGGGTCACATAGCAATGGGGTCACATAGAGCGGCTGATAAAAGTTCGATGTCGATGTCAGAGGCGGCAACAACTATACCAGAATGGCTGTCGTCAGGGTCAAAGGAAGGCTCTCATAACGTAAACTTGGCACGAGTGCAGTCGAAAAGAGCTTTAGTGACTGATCGAAAATTCCATCCAAGAATGACGTCGCACGAGGAACCGGATAGGACGACAAATTCAACAACATAACGCGTTGAATGACGACCCGGGCTGTGCACGATGCTGAGTGCAATGCGAGGTTTTCATAAGCAGAGATAGATAGGTAAGTGGGATGGTCCCTTGGTTGAAATTGCGGCAAAGATTTTCACTAATAACACAAACGGCGGCTCCTGTGTCGATAAGTGCGTGTACGGTCACGCCGTCTGTGGACAGCTCAACTTCGTTCATAGGAGAAAAATTTAGGTCTGGAAATGTTCGGCGTAAATGCAGTTCTTGCGTCTGGGACTGCGACTCCGGCTGTGCTGAGTCGGCGAACCATTGGGGAAATGAATGGGCGCCGTGGGGAGCGCGACTAGCGTGAATTGCAGGGGCGGTGACTGGAAGATGAGCCCGGAGGAAAGTTAGATGAGACATGACGCGGAAGTAAAACATGTATGTAGCTTGAGAGCGCCGCCGCTTTCATGGAAAGGGAAGTTCCGACGGCAGTAGAATCATGCTACGTGTCCCGGGAAACCACAGGAATAGCATATTGACCGGTTATGAGGAATTCGCCAGGGGTTGACGACATGGGCTCCTGCGGCCGAGTAGGGGACGGGAAGCGGAAGGTGGTGGCGGCACATGGAAAGTGCTGGTGGTCTGGTAGGTGTCAGCTAGAGGGGTATATGGCCGGGCGACAGCGTGAGTGTAAGTCAGCGGTCCAACAACGGGCTGCAGAGGAGGGGCACATGGCAGCGCCTCGGCAACTTGCGTGTGACGTTGTTGACGAAGCGAAAGAACCAAGGATGTCACCGTTTCAGCTGTGCAAGTCGCCGGAGAGAGTTGACGCGCGACTTGCTGGCAGATGAACTGCTTTCTCTGTGGCATTAAAGCAGAAATATCGGCAGCGTCGCGGATTAAATCCAAGGGAGTGAGATCTGCAGTGTCCTCCTGAACAGCAGTACATGTTGAGACACGCTGCTTGCGCAGCTCGTCATACTGCTGGCAGAGCTGAAGTACCTTGGCAACCGTCTGGGGACTCTTGGCGACGAGCATCGGGAAGGCGTGGTCATCGATGCCTTTCATGACGCGCTTGATCATGTCAGCTCCATCCATAGATGAGTTGACGCGCTTGAAGAGCGAGAGCATTTCTTCAGTGCATCTGATAAAGTTCTCGTCCTTGCGTTGAGCTCGAACACGCAAGCGCTGTTTAGCACGAAGGCGACGAATGGCGGGATGGCTGAAGACCTCAGTCGAAGTTGCCGTGAAAGCTGACCAGGTGGTGGAGACTGGATTCATGATTTCGGAACCATAGTTTCGCCACGTCCGTCAAGTAAAAGATTACATTAGTGAGCTTTGCGCGGTCTTCCCACTTATTATCGCGCTTACAGGGTCGTAAGCGGCCAGCCAGTCCTTGATGTCGAGCTCTTCAGTTCCGCTAAATAGCAGGATCGCCCTGCCGGATGAAGCCAGGGCAGATAATGGCCGTGAGTATGGGAGGAACAGTCTAGGGCGGTCCCGGATTTTGCATCGCTTGAGCTGGTGGTAGCGTCCGGCTGCGGAGTTCCAGGATGTTGAAGAGAAACCCAGCGCCTCCACCGAATGCAACGGGGCGTTTGCCTAGCAGCACTTGATCTAGCTTTGCAGCGGTAGGACTCAAGTCAGTGGGTGCTATGGCGAAGCAGGCGACAAGCGCCGCATGTCTTCTGCCTTTACCAGCACCATGGCCAGTGGCTTCAGCCCCGTGGCGAGTGTTAACAGCTCTTAAGCAAAATCAGTAATTAGGCTAGGTGTCGTCTGGTAGGGAAGTAGATCCACATTGGGAACGTGATAAACAGATTGCCAACCAAAATGCTGTTGTCGAAGGGACATAGATGTTTCGGCTGCCACACGGAAGCATTGGCCGCTGACTGCGAGAAAGGCTTCTGTGTGGAAGCCGGAACGTGCAACCTATTTCGACAACAGCATATTGGTAGGCGACATGTCTATTGCATTTCTTATATGAAGCTGCTTAGGAACTGTCACAATACTGGTCCTCAAAACAGAAAGTAGTGTTTGAAATACACATTAAAATGGCAAAATGGGCGGGTATCGCGTTCATGTTTGCCGCGCGGATTTGAAAATACTTACACAGAACGAAACAAGTAGAATGGACGAGCTCTAGTTGTTTTCTTCTGTGTAAGTTTTTTGCGAATCCGCGCTGCAAACATGAATGCAAGATCCAGCAACCAAACAGCCCACCTTACCCTCCTGGTCGGGCAAATCCTTTGAATCGCACAGTGCTTGTGCACCTCACCGCTTTAATTCATATTTACACGTTAGCCCGTGTGGTAGGAGAAAAAAGCAGTAACCGGCCGAGACCAAAACGCAATACTCCTCGTTACGTTCGGGTTTCAATAAACACATTTTAGAAAACGCAAGATGCTTCAAGTGTATTTGCAGAGGTGACGGTGCCAAGAACTTTTATTGGTCCTGAGAAACTGGCCAGGGGGAGCCAAGGGCTCCCTCAGGTCAAGTCGGTGGCTCCGCCCACGATGGCACCGGGAGGCGAAATCCCATTGCGATGTCGTGGGCCCTCTGGAATTTTCTAGGCTGGGCGCAGCCAGAGAATATGATCAAAAGAGCATGAATCGGCTCCGCATTTGGGGCACGACTGCCGGAAGTGTGGGTCTATCCTGCTAAGAGACCGCGGAGTAGGGTACGTGCGGGTTTGTAGCATTCTGAGCGTGCTAGCTTGTGGTTATTTAGTTTTGGGTGAGGAGAAGGGAACCACCTCCTTTCCAAGCGGTACTGTGAGACGATTTCGTGAAAGGTGCACAATGGGTCTTTCTGGATGCAAGCCTTGTTACGAGGATGGCCGTTGACGGCTGCGCGGGTCATGCAATCGCGCGCCTGCCGGTGAGCCCGTTCGTTGGGGTTGCAGCCGTGCGGTGGATCGAGTCCCCTAGGTGTGCCGGGAACCATGAAATGTGGAAATATGCTTGCGTACCAATTTGACCGAAATTAGTGAGCTTGTTGATCGCAATTCTATTCGCCCGTTTCGATACGCGCGCCCCCGAAAAGGACCTAACGGCTGTACGGGAGTCCAAGAAGACGAAGAGGTGAGATGTGCGCTGTGTATGGCCAGGGCGATAGCCGCCTCCTCCACCTCGTGAGCATAATTAGTGCGCACAGAGGCCGCATTGACCGGATTGCCTTTTGCATCCACTATATACCGATAGGACGAACGCGTCTCCGCTGTCGTATCTAGCGACGTCCAGGAATAGGGCGTGTAGTCCCTGTCGAGTGATCTGTTTGAGGATTGCCTGAGCTCTCGCGCGTCTCCTATCCACATAGTGTACTGGGTGAATGTAATCTGCAGAAGTGTTCTCGCTGTTGTTTAGAAGGAGGAGGAATAAACTTTTATTGTGGAACCAGCACTTTATGATGGCCGGGCCTAAGCCTCCCATCAGGGGACGTCGAGGGCTTGCCTCGCCGCCGCCTCACGGGCGTGCTGGTCGCCCAGGTTTGGTCGTCGAGGGCGGAGCTCCGCAGAGCCTCACGCAACCTCGAGGAGAGAGTCGTTGGGTTAATGTGTCTGTACTTTGCTGGACACTCCCACAGCATATGCGGAAGCCTAGATTGGAAAAATTACTTATTCGTTATAGCAATGCTTATTTACAAATTCTTCTAATTAATTTTACATGCGAAGCATTTCTTGGCAAACATTTGCCACTTTGAGAGTATCTATCTATCTATCTAATCTAGCAGACGCAGGGTGGTAGCCTGCGCCCGGCTGAACTTGCGGTGAGGTGGGGGAAAGGTTCTGCGACTAAGGTAAAATGCCTTGACGAGATCGTTATAAGTAGTCAGATTGTCCCTGGTGTACAACTCGTCTCCGGTGTCTCCGGCGCAGTTTACTAGGCCTCGCGCAATGGAGTGGGTGACCTCGTTGAGGTTGGGGAGGTGTGGGTGGATCCATGTCAGGGAGATCATGCTTTCTTTAAAATGTGGTGCCTGGCGGAGGGTACGAAAGGCTTGAGGAGAAATTCGGCCTTTGCTGAAGTTAGTGACGGCTGAGTGAGAGTCACACACGATGGTGTGACAGGTGGGATCTAGAGTGTCCAGGGCGGCGGCCACTTCTTCAGCCGTTTCGGCACTGGGAGTAGTCACGCTGGAGTCGTGGTGTAGGACTCTATCGCGTGTGGCGACGGCCACAAATTGTGTGCCATGGGAATATTGGGCTGCATCAACAAATGTAATGCCAAGTACATGAGCAAAGGCTTTTATAATAGTTCCGGTCCGAGCTTGGCGCCGTGCCCTGTTATATTCAGGGTGCATATTTCTAGGGATAGGGTCTGTGTGGATCCAGCTACGGATGTCAGTCGGGATCGATAGTTTGGGGCCCTGTTGCTGATGGTAAGTGAAGCCAAGCATGGATAGAATAATGCGTCCGGTTTCAGTAAGGGTGAGCCGTTCAAGCTAAGAGCGTTGTTGTGCTTCAATGAGTTCGGCAAGGGTGTTGTGAACTCCTAGTTGCTTGAAGAGTTCAGTACTGGTGTAATGCAGGAGGCCAAGTGCTTGCTTGTAGACCCCCCCCCCCCCCCCCTCGTATGAGGGTGTCGCGCTTGTTTTGCTCAGCCCGGTACCAGTTGAGGTACGCAGCAACGTAGGTAATGTGGCATATGAGAAAGGACTGCGCGAGGCGGAGAAGGCTTTCTTCTTTGAGTCCCCCTCGTCGGTTGGAGATGCGTTTGAGAAGGCGTAGGGCGTTTTGAGATTGGCGCAGATCTTGTTGAGAGCCAAGGCATTGGAGCCGTTGGTAGAGATGGTGAGACCGAGGACCGGATACTAGGGACACAGGGTCGGTGATCAGATTGGTGTTTGGGAGGGCGTCCCCGCTGAATGGGCTTGTAGAGAAGAAGCTGCGATTTAGGCCGGCGAACAGCGCAGTCGGTTCCTTGGAGATAGGCTTCAACCGTGTCAATCGCCGTTTGGGATGGCTGACTGCCACTTGACCATCACTGCCTTGGTACGCCCAGATGGTGATGTCATCGGCGTAGATGGTATGATTGATATTGTCGACTCGTTGTAGTTGCTGGGCAGGCCAATCATGACTAAGTTAAAAGAGATAACTGAACCTTGCAGGGTGCCTTGCTGCCAAGGGGAAGCTGGTCTGATCGTAACTCTCCGGTCGAGAGGGTGGCCGTGCGATTGCAGAGGAAGTCACGGATGTAATTGTAGGATCGCTCTCCGAGGTGGAGGTGGGAGACCTGGTCAAGGATAGCTTCATGGGAAATGCTGTCAAAGGCTTGAGTGAGGTCAAGTCTCAGGATTGCTTTCGTGTTACGGGAACGGTCGTTTAGTACTTGATGTTTGAGCTGCAACATAGCGTCTTGAGTAGAAAGGTGAAGGAGAAATCCAATGATGGTGTGGGGATAGATAGAGTTGTCTTCGAGGTGGGTGATGATGCGTGCTAAGAAGGGGTGTTCCATCACTTTGCCTACGCATGAAGTGAGGGAGATTTGGCCTTAGGTTGTTGAGACTAGATGACTTGCCAGGCTTTGGGATTAGGATAACGTTGGCAGTCTTCCAGGCAGCAGGGATGGTGAAGGTGAAGCAGTTCCAGAGCAGGCTTTAGGTCACTTGCTCTTTACGAAGAACACGCGGTGCTTCACCAAAATGTTTCGTGACTTAACTTGACACCATTCACGACTCGGTACATGGTACAGGCGTAATTAACTTTTTTAACCAAAATTTGTTTGCCGACTTCCCTGGGTTTGTGTGGGTTTCTCGCTAAAAAGCGCACTTGCGTATTGGCGAGTCGAGTTTATGTGGCACGCTTCCCACACATCAGCTGTGATAACCTTCCCACCTATCATTAAAAGCCTTGTAGGGGCGAGCTCCTTAAAGCGGCACCCGTTCGTCCCTCGTCGTAGTAGTAGTGTGTAACCAGTCTGAGAAAAATGAGAAAAAAAAATCCGAAGTTGTGTCCGTAGCGCGGAATCGAACCGGGACCCCTCGCTTCCGAGCACGCGGCGTTAGCCCACTACGCCACGAAGCACACATAGGCACAAGCACCACGATGGCAATAATACCCCAACATTAACGAAA
>NC_051155.1:135069337-135084337 GCF_013339745.2 Dermacentor silvarum
AATTGAGCAACAGAAAGCTGTATCGGGAGTTCTTCATGTTGCTCTACTGTTTTCTCATTATATATATATATATATATATATATATATATATATATATATATATATATCGCGTTTCTTCTATCGCGGTGAAATTTTGTCGAGATTATATTGCAAGTTCGTTTTTTATACTATGGGCATCACTTCTGAGTGATAAGTATTGTTGGTTACATGTCAACAACACATATGTAAACATGATACCGCGACGCATTTCTTGGCCTAGTTGAAGCCAAGGTAATTTAGAGCAAGGTCATGCACAAGGACGCGCCTAGTTTGCCTCCGAAAAATATGGGCCGATCCCAGTGATATTTCAGTTCGAAAAGCTGCCGTACACAGAGCCCAGACGTGCGCTGATAACGTAACGCTATTCCATTCTGACTTTATTCCCCATATCCTGGCGTCAAATTTACGTAGTAAACGCCGACGCAAGCGTTGTTTGAACAGCACATCAAATGTTCTCCGCGTTATATAAGTGGTCACTTTTGTTCGCTTTCAAAGCGAACAGCATTGCCAACCTTGACAGGTTTTTTAAAGCGAAGCTTTCTTTGCCTAAGCGCGTCCTGCAGGACCCAAATAAAGTTTGTCCAGTCCAGTTTGCCTCTTCTCTCGACTTTCCGGGCGCTGCTGCTGCTGTGTACTGGCTCGGGCTCTCTGCTGGGTTTCTAGCAACACTACCAGATAGCGCTCGCCTCCGCGCATCCCGTATTGGTTGAAAAAAGCAGTGAAGAGATTGATACGACCGGATCTCTTAAAGTAACAGGTAACGGTACAAGGTAGATCTTGAAGGGAAAAAAAGAAGATTGAGGAAATGTATAAAAATAAACTTGGACACATTTGCTTACTAACTCAATTAAGCGTGGTGCCAGAGCACACGAGCAAACACGAATAGATCACACTCACTGACCACAGACAACCACTGTCAGAACGCTGGCAGCAAGCACAGCCGCCGCAGCGAGCGAAGGTTCGTGTGGTCTATCGCTTCAACGGAAACTGAGCGGCCAATGCACAGCGCATACAAAGGTCAGAGCCTTGTGGAGATCACTTTTAAGAGACGGTGCGGGCGACCGCCGTAGCCGGGCAAAGTACAAGCGCCGTTGTTAGCAGACTAGAAGCTGCCCCCCTCCCTCCCCCACTGCCTTCCCGCTTTCTTGCTTTCGCGTGGGAGATTGAGTGGCCAGTTCCCCTTGCGCCCTGTTGCAAGATACGCATTTCGTGCCGCAGCAAAGCGTCGCTCCGCCTCCCTTCCTCCAATACCCCCACGGCCTTTCGCGAGACGGTCACGTTTGCTTTCCGCCGTGCGTTCGCTCTCCGTGATAGCGCGCTTCTCCCGCGCGCTTTCACTCGCGCATACGGCGCGCGGCGACGATTTTATCGCCCTTGGACTTTATACGGCACCTCACGGCGACGGCGACGACGACGGCGACGCCGACGGCAGAAATAGGCTTGAAGTGTCCATATAATTGATATCGCAATAAAAGGCTAGATAAATAACTGTATAGCATACCTTATTAAATCAAGCAGGCTAGGTGACTGTTTGCCACCGCCCTGTCCCAAAGGGGATGCCATTGAATCATCATCATCACCACATGGCTGGCGCCGCCGCGGCAGCGTTTCACAGTTTGTGCGTATGGCACGTGCTGTGCTTGCTTTCCTATGCGACAAAAGTGCAGCTGCTGGGCTGTGGAGGTCGCATGCTGGGCTCTGATAGTGAAAACATTGCAATCGTCCATAGCCTGAAGAGAGCGCTTGGAGTTGCAGTGGCGTCTCAACAGCGTGTTGTCCATGTATGTCCATGTCCGTAATGGCGTTGTCCTCCATGTCCGCGGAATATCTGCCACAGAGAGTCCCCAGCGCCGTCTTTGTGACCGGATCGATCTCCGCTCGCTCCAGAAGAAAGAGTCAATTCGCAGGCGTCGAGTTCCAGCGCTCGCTTCAAGACTCGTTGGCTCCACTGCCCAAGGGCCCCGTCAAGGTGAGTTCTTTCAAGGGACGCCATTCCAGGGAGCAGAGCTTGCCCGAGCAGTTTTTGCAGAGGGCTTCAAACATTTCCCAGTCATCAGCTATTACGCAGCACTGAACTCTTCTCGCGAACGTCCGCGCTTATCGTAATTTCGCCGTTTAAATTTCCACTTAGAACAACGCTACTACGTGCCGAGGTCTGCTCGAGAAGGCACGCATAATTATGCACACTTGAGTGCGCGCTTGCATTCAGTGATATTGGCACGTCCTTATTGGCTGTTCCACATTTAAGAAACTACTGTTCAAGGGTAAAATAAATTTATTGTTTCCGATTGCATCTTGTGGTGCTAAGAGATTACTGTGTGGTACTGGATACATTTGCCTTAGTATATTTCTGGCGCCACAGGTGATAGCTAATAGCAGAGGTCCAGACTACGGGGCTGGGTTTTATTTGTGGCCGAAGCTGACGGCTAGGGATATCGTACGATACGAGTCAGCCAGCGGTGATGGCCTTCAGCGTTGTTCTGGATAAAGTCTAGGACACTCCCCTTGTCCAAGAGTGCAAACCCGTTAGCGACAGCGAGTGTGTCGCTGACATGTAGGTGCGGTGAATGCGGCTTCTGCCTGGACGATCATGTTCATGACCTCGTTGATTGGATGGCGTGGCCCTCAAGGACCAGAGTTTGTTACATATACAAACATTAATGGTCAAAAATGGTCTAACTCTATGCTCTCTATGTTGTTCTGTCTAGGCGCGTCTGTCTGTAGTTTTATTAATTTTATGCCAGTAGAAAGTGTGCGAACAGGAAAAACCTCAGACCAAACCCAACGTTCTGACAATTAAACTTCCATTCGCCCTGACGAAGAAAAATTCGGTTGTCGATGTCCCTTCGGGGCAATACAAAACTCTGATTATTTTCTAATAAGGTTTATATATCCTATCCTATCCTATCTTGTCGGTTGTCGAAACGTCGGCTCCAGCCGAGACATCTTTTGTTCGCGCACAGTCGACCACTCGAAGTCTCCATGTTCCTATGAACAGTTTGCCATCTTGTTTAGTTGGTGCTGTTGGATTCGGGAGTCATGGTCACGGGAGTCTGGCGTCACTTAGAGGGTCGCTCTCTAGCCTTTTGCGTCTGCCGAACAGCTGTGCTGTGCTGTGCTACGTATTGCGACTTGTTTATCCAGAACCATGAGAAAATGAGTGTGTTTGCTACACGTACTGTTGGTGACCGCGGAAGAGCCACCCTTGCGGCAAGTCACAGTTTTCTGCACAATACGTTCTTAATAAAGAAAACCCTTTCTGCTAGCGGCAGTGGCGACGCAGTCACTGCTTTCGACTGTGCTTTAATGGAGCTGACAATGTTTGGTCACGTGTGAGGTGAAACACTACGTGTAAAAAATTTTGTGCCTAATATTTGCATATGCTTGGTCTGTTTAATGCCTCCTGGTAATGTTATTGCAGTGCGACCGAAATTTATTGTTTCGTATTTCCCCATATTTATTTTACCCCCTGACAATGATGCATATTGATTATAAATACTAAATACCTCTACGAGACTGTCCCCATCCCGTAAGAACAAAGTAATGTCATCCGCATACGCTGACACTTTTATGCACCCCGTCCCCGGCATAGGAAGACCCCTTGTAAGCGAGCTCTCGCTAAAGCACCTTGACAACGGGTCACTGGCAAGCACAAATAATATAGGTGACAAAGGACAGACCCGCCACACTCTACTTGTCACATCAAACCTAGGAGTCAAAGTGCTATTAAGTAGTAGTTCATATGTTGTTCCCGAATACAACATCCGCAGGATATCTACAAACTCTTCGGGGAAGTTATAGCATCGTAACACCTCAAATAAGTACTGGTGTTTAAGCGGTCGAACGCTTTGACTTGGTCCTATAGCTTACTAATACTCCTGACGCTTCCCGCGCTGTTGTGTATTGTAAGATATCACGTGTTAATTGGAGAGATGAAAATATACTCCGACCAGGCACGGAACATGTTTCATGTACATTGACTATTTTAAGCAATAATACCTTCATGTGATTTACAAGAAGGCTTGTCAATATCTTATGGTATGTGTTGGGCAGCGTTATTGGCCTCCAGGATGAGAGTTCTGCAGGATGGAGTCTAGCTTTGGCAAGAGTATCACACGGCCCCGATTAAACAATTTAGGAATACCTTCCCATGCAAGAATTCCGTTAAGAAGAGATACCAAGGCAGTGCTTACTTCTGGCCAACAGGATCGGTAAAATTCGACTGGTAAGCCATCTGTACTGGGTGTTCATCAGCTGTTTATAGATCGAATAACATCAAAAACGTCTTGCAGATTTGTTGGAGACAATAAATTCTTGCCTTCTGTGTATTCCACTTGGGGTATATTATTACAAAAGCCATATATTTCTTCACCTCAAAGTTGTGTATTATAAATATTTTCCGATGAGAATGCGCCTGAGAACCAGTTCCAAAATATCCTTTCAATATCTCGTCTCACGCCGCTCTCTGTGCCATCTTCTATTATAACAGTTTCAATAAAAGAGCTGCCATTTTGCCTCCTGCTGGGCGTACGAGCCAGCCGCAGTACCTCAGGATCAGAAATTAACCTGTTCGTCATCCACGCCTTTACAACAGGCGTCATCCACGCCTGTTGAAAAACCAGGAAGCGGAGCCGAAGTAGACAACGTCTTGTTTATTCGACGCTCGCGAAAACGGCTAAAAATATGCGGGCACGCGCTCGTGTCCACGCTCGCTTCTAACTTCGTCTTCTTCTCTTCTTTTTCGGAGCATAATATTTAACATCTCCCGGCCGAACAATTTGCGTGTGCTTGCTTCTTTTCAAGATGGAGCTTGTCCAGCAGATTCTAGGTGATACAGCATCTGTATTGGTCTCCGCAACGTGTTGCCACTAGAAGTGCGCGCTTTGCATGAGCGAAGTTTGCCGTCGCTGCCCGGAAATAATTCTGCCACTTGTCCCATCTTCCACAATTTTATTGGCGAGTTTAATTTTTTTATCAGTACTATGTCTCCAAGCTTCACTGATTCTGAGTGTATAGTTTCATTAATGTGAGCTGAACGAAGTTCTTGGAGGTACTCTCGTCGCCACCGGTTCCAGAGATTGTTCAACACATGTTCTATGTATTTCCATCTTCGTTGAAGTAATTCGCGTGACGACGGTGTCTCTATTGATGCTGTGCACGACAAGTCTAGAGGAAGCATAGTCAATCTTTGGCCTATGAGGAAATGACTTGGCGCAAGCGGCGTTGGTTCAGCGGCTTCTGCATACACAAATGTTATCGGTCGTGAATTTATCATCGCTTCAACTTGATAGAGCGTGGTTGAAAGTTCACCATAGTTAAAGAAATTATTTCCCAGTGTTTTCTTCAATGTAGACTTCACAGATCTAAGGAGTCGTTCCCAAAATCTTCCCCACCAGGGGCAATGACGGAGAAAGGGGGCGCGTTGGCGGACAAAATTGCTGACATAGGATCAGGTGACAGTGATGAAATCTGGGACTCATCTGAGGGTGGCCAAACTATGCCTTGGGGAAGAACTTGAGGACGGAGTCCGAAGTTCAAGAGGGGCAGGCAAGTCTGGTTGGTCGCAACAGTCACAACAGTGCGGAGAAAAGTAACCACATAGTCACCATCCGGTACACTGGGTCAGGGTACAGCGACAATACAGGTGAGTGCTTGGGGCGGCAAGTGAACAAACTCGGCCCAAAAGAGCTGGCTCTGGACTACCTCAGGAGCGTCTGGTGAAGCGGGGAAGTCAAGCTCAACGACACCAGCCGAGCAGTCAATTACAGCGGAGTGGTCAGTCAAGAAATCGAGTCCAAGGATTACGTCATGAGGGCAGTGGCGAAACATGAAAAAACACGGAAGTGTGGCGGCCAGCGATGCTCACGCGTGCGGTGGACATTCCAAGCACGGCCGGAGTTCCGCCGTCAGCGACACGCACAACGCGGGACTCTGCAGGTGCTAGCACTTTGTGTAAGCGTTCACAGAGATCAGAGCTCATGATACAAATATTTGTACCGGTGTCGATAAGAGCACTAACGGGTAGGCCATCCACTTCTACGCCAATTCGGATCTCGTGCGTGGGCAAGGTTAAAAGAGGCTTTGCAGGTCGTGAGTCCAATGCAGCCTCACCACCGAGAGCTGCATTGTTCAGTGTTCCTGGGAAGAGCGGCCAGAGGGGTGCGGCGATGAATAGCGGCCGTGCAGAGGGGACCGGGAACGACGATCGTGCGGAGAAGGTGAACGGCTGGAGCTGGGCGGGTTTGTACAGGAGCGTATCGGAGCGGTGAGTTGTTACGAGCGGGAAACTGCAGGGGCCGATTGTCGTCGCGTCGAATGTCAAAAAATGAGCGAGGGGAGGAAGGTTGGCGATACCGGCAGTGACGGGAAGTATGTCCATCGCAGTTGCAATGAAAAGATATGGGCTTATCCTGGGTTCTCCACTGGGCCGGATCACGATACCGGCGCAACGTTGCTGTATTTCTGTAAGGCAGAAGAACAGAACTGACCCGAGGGTGAGGAAAGGAGGCAACAGGCTGGAGTCCTGCGTTGGCCAGCTCTTCCCTCAGGACGGCTAGAATTAAAGAGACTGTCGGTCGGGAATCGTCGGAAGGGCGTGCGAAATAGGAAGGTGGTGACGCCGCCTCAATTTCACAATGCACGATGCGGACAAGGCTATCACTGGTCGGTTGCTGATTGGGCGACCGAACGTCCGCGCAGGACGATGTAGTGGCCGTGTTTGGAAGCCGCCGATGCGGCGACTCTATAGTGCTTCAAAACGCCGGCATTCCTTGATTATGTCTTCAACGGTCGAGCAGTCCTTAAAGACCAATAAGTTGAAAGCATCATCAGCAATTCCTTTCAGGACGTGACTTACTTTGTCCGCCTCGGTCATGGTGGCATCAACTCGGCGGCAAAGGGCGATAACGTCAAGAATGTACGACACGTAGGACTCCGTGGGAGATTGGGCGCGACAGGAGAGATCTTTCGAAGCGGCGCTCGGGCGGCCAATTGGTTTGCCAAATAGGTCACGAAGCTTCTGCTTACATAGATCGCAGCTGGTCAGCTCCGTTTCGTGAGTGTCAAACAAGACACGCGCTGTCCCACTGAGGTAGAAACCGACATTAGCGAGTGTCACTGTCGGGTCCCACCGATTGTTCGTTGCGACGTGCTCGTAATTCCCAACCCAGTCATCAACGTCGACGTTGTCGGTGCCGCAAAAAGAGCCGGGGTCGTGGTGTTGGACCAAGATCACTGGCTGGGCTGTCGGTGTTGCGGTTGACACAACATCCCCGCCTGTTGAAATGGTGGAACTTGCCAGGACACGTCCGCTGCGGAGTTCTGTCTTGAGTAGTACCCAGCACTTCCACCAAAATGCCACGGGAAATGGTATAAATGAAAATATATTTACAAACTATATACAGCGAGCTGTAGCACTACCAAGACAATATTTTCAATCGTCGTCTTCTTCACCACAACGGGTAACGTGTCTTTCTCCCATTGAACGCAGTCTCGTAACAATATAGTGTGACCCAACTTGAGAAATGATCATATTCAAATGTCCAAAAACATAGGAAATCGTCGCGACGGCACAAGTCGCCGTAGGCGTCGAAGTGTTATAACGAAAATATTTTTGGACACCTCTGATAGCGCCCATGCAACTATAGTTGCTTGTGCACTATCAAATGCTCATATATGCTGCGGCCTAAAGCTCACGGAACGGTGCGAAAACGCGCTGGAAGCGAAAGCGAAACATTGTGCGCGGACATGCATGCAATGTGACGCGCAGTCGATCGCTGCGATCCCGTGCGATCGTTGCATTGAGTCTTAATTCTGTTATACTTCATTTGGTTATACGGCCCATTAAAAGAACATATTTCACATAGTTTGCTCCCAGCGACTGCCTACCCTTCATGCAAGAAGCCGGCTCGGGGGACTCCATCACGGCGACTAAGCGCAGTGGGAGGTCACTGTACGTATTCGGTAGAGATAGCGTCTGTAAACCATTCTGTGCTTTCTGTTTGCCCTAGATTATTATTTTGACAGTAAAAAACTTCGCTCGTTTCGAGACCACTTACAGAAATGCGCGGAAAGGCTCCCGCGTGTTTTTTTTTAACAAAGCACCGACAGCCTAACCTATGAGAAGCGCACCGCGTTATCCCTCATAATACGCAAGCGAGGCGCTTTCGATAGATGGCGACTCCGTAAGTCCTCGCCCCCAATATTATCAGTCACATTTTCCCAGTGCGGAAGTTTCTTATCCAAGTCGCTCGCCGATGCGAGCCGTCTGCTTTTTTCTAGAAATTGATGATGACTTTCCACCGCGATGACATGCATAATAATAGTGCACAACAAAAGGTTTTCGACATCCGTCCTTTTTTTTTTTTTCATTTTCTGGCTTGTGCGCGATGGCATCACGACGATTTGAGAACTGCGAGGCATTCAGCGCATGGCGTGATAGGGCACCCTCTTTCGCTTCAAACCCGAACCTGGATCGGCTGTTTCTCGGGCGCCTGCTACTATAGGTAGCGAGCATTTGGTTGCAACCGCGAATACCATTCATTGTAGGCCACAGAATTGTACGGGTACAACCGAAAGCCTTTATAATGAATTGATCGGGGCCCCCAAAATCATTCGCTATACAGGTCACTTACTTGTAAAGGTAGCGCACCACATAGCTCACAACAGCACCGGGACCGAATTATTCTGTCGTTATACACGTCGTTTCGTTGTTGAGGCGTTCGTTGTAGAGGCGCTCGACTGTTAATAGCTGTACAAGTGTATTGCACATTTGGACAAGTGCCCCGTCAGTCAGGGGTCCTGTAGCATTCTCAAGAGAGACTGCTACCCCCACCCCCCTCAAACAAAAATGAATACTAGCGCAAGCGCACTAAACGTCCCTCTCTTCGCTAATTCCACGCACTAAACCTGTGGAAGGAGTGCCTGAGCAGACACTTGCCACCCCGTGCCACATGTCCTAAGGATCATACTTCCTCGCGCGGACACTCTGAGTTCTACTTGGATATATCACGATCGAATCGAAATAGACAGAAGAAAGCGCCGGTGATCTGCCAAGCAGATGCAGCCCTGTGACAACGACAAGACATCCGCATGAAGTCGCTCGTTACATTACTTTCGGGCGCGAGATGCTTGTGAAACGTCCCGCTAACGCCCCTTTGAGGACATCGCACGCTGTGTTACAGTTCCTTTTTGTTACAGCTATTTTGCTTGCTCCTATAAGATGGCGCAATAAGAGAAGGGAAGCGCTGTCGAGGACGGCAGAAAACTAGGTGGGGTGATTAATGAAGTTAGGAAATTTGCAGGCGCAAGTTCGAATCAGCTATAGCGCAAGACAGGGGCAATTGGAGATTACAGGGAGAGGCCTTCGTCCTGCAATGGACATAAATATAGGCGGTGGTGGGCGGCGGCTGCTGTGGCGGCGGCTGCTGTGGCGGCGGCTGCTGCGGCGGCTGCTGCTGCTGCTGCTGCTGCTGCTGCTGCTGCTGCTGCTGCTGCTGCTGCTGCTGCTGCTGCTGCTGCTGCTGCTGCTGCTGCTGCTGATGATGATGATGATGATGATGATGATGATGATGATGCCGTAAACCATGAGGTTTGAGCAGGGGTAGTCGGTAAATTAGCATAACGCAGAATGACAGAAATATATTAATAAATTACGACAGATCTAATATACTTGTCGGAATCAACGTTAATCGAAGCTTTCTTGAAACGCTTCAATTGAATGCTATGCAAATATAGGCATGATCTTGCAATTTCATTTTGTGTCCAAGTACGCGTGAGTACACGCTCAAGTTCACGTTATTCTGCCATCCCAGAAGTTTTGTGTCGTTTGGCTTCGTGCTCACGCGCATGTAACTGCTCATCTTCTGGACCACGTCCTGCAGCTTATAGCGATCAAGTACCTGCCTGGCAGGACGTGTCTCCGGGATCGGCGCCCACTTTACCCGGCGAGAAACAGACCGAGCAGCCGCGTCAAATGCCGAAAAGGAATGCATACAAAGCTTCGCTTTAATGACAGACTAATGCTCTTGAAGGCGTATATTTGTTGCAGTGAGGACATTTAGTTGCCGTCATATTGTAAATTCGCGCATAACAAAGGTAATCAGTGGCACATCAGTATGGGTCTAGTAAAGATGACCATATAAGAAGATTTCGCGTGCAGCATATTGTATGAGTGCTCGCTGCTGCTGAGCAGCAGCAGCAGCAGCAAGCTCGCACAAACACACACAAGCACGCGCGCGCACATACATAACAAATCAACTGAAACCACGTCTGTAGGCGTCTTTGCATAAGTTCATCACACCTGTCCTCGGGGTTACCTAGACGCCATGATGCAGAAATCCCGAAGACCTCTTCAGGATGTACCGCAGTTACGTTGAGTGGATCAGTACACGTCATGCAGTACAAAAGAAAGATCAAACTACTTAAGCGCGTCGAAGCTGCCAGACGCGTCAGCCTTACGTTTCCGCGTACGTCTCCGTATCCCCTTGAAGTTATCTTTGCGCGTGGCCGACGCACCACGCCAGGATGGCGGCTCTAGGAAGCAGCTCGGTGGATCCACTCATCTCCGCTAGACATAGCCGGATATGAGGAACGGCCATCGTTGGTCTCGGTGTTCGGTCTATATGTACTGCGTCACTCGCTGACGGCTGATAACCGCCTCTCAAAGCGCACAGCGGGATGACTCATCTTGCAACTTTCGAGTGTGTGCGTCGATTAGAGAAAGGCTCATTTTCTTGACAGCCGCGCGTTCAGAGGTTTCTGCAAATAAACAAGGCGCATACTTTTAAATAGACGAGGTCTTCAGGTGGTCAATGAAAGCATTAATCTTGAACTCGGTGCCTAACTGTTCGCGAGGCAACTTTGTGAGAACATTCCCCCCCCCCCCCCCCTAACGCCATGCTATTGCAGCCAATTTGCCAAAACCGAGAGGGTTGAGTTTTTGAAATGTCCTTACGTATAGTTTACGTCTTTGTATATGACGTACTGGTCTATATACTATGTTTGAACAGCAGGACATTTCCCATGGCTATAGTGGAGGGGTAAGGAAGAGTGTGCTAAGTCCAAACGAGTGTCACACTTGCACCCACCGCACAGCGTGAAATACGCCTGTATGGGGACGCTGTATTCGATATGACGCCTGTATATGGAGGGTGTGCGAGCTCTTTTTTCAGCAGCGATATTTTTTGGGGGTATAGGAACACATTCTATGGTGGGGTAACGTAAAAGAACATGAAATAGCGTGCCCCAGTCTACACCACACGTCTAGGAGATAGGGAGACGAGGATAGGTGGACAGGCTTGTGACAGTCCTCCATATATAAAGAGCTGTCACAAGCCTAACCTGCTATATACCGAGATGAACGGTGCAATTTGAGGCAACACACGTGCCAATAACACGTACACCAAAAACACACATTAAATAACTTCGCTTGAACGTACTCTCAAAAGACCCGAAGAAAGTGTTCACTTAAATGGACATTTATTAAGAACTGGATACTTTAAAGCGTGGCTTCTTAATGGTTTTCTTCAGCTGTGAAGTTTGCTCAAGTGATGGTCCGTCAGGCGATATTTCCCGTGCAAAGTCCCACAGATATCACCTTTAGAAAGATCACCAGTCCCTTTGTCGCAAGCAGCTTGCAAGCGGTGCTCGTGGGTAGTCTACACGTAAACTTGTGGGAGCTTTCAGGTGCGCCCTCTACGACGGGGAAGCAAAGGCCGCATGATGTATAATTGTGTTCTCGGGAACTTTGCACGTTGGGGACATTCACTGGCGTGCTCGGCAGCCTGATTTCTGAAGAGGCAGTGATTACTGGAAGCAAGGTTGAGCTTGGTTTGGTTAAAGCACCCCTGGGCGCGACCGCAGAGGCCGCGCGCCTTGAGAAATAAAAATAAAATACAATTGGCCTCTATTGTGGCAACGGTGGGTATACGCACTTGTACGCATCTGCACCACACCCGACGTAACGCTGTAAATGCTACCTTGCCGCTGCGCCCTCCTAATAGTACGATGCTTGAATTAACACAGAATGGTCTTTTTCACTGAAGAAATAATTGCGGGACAATGGGCTTCGATCAAGCAAAAAAGAAATGTTAAGAAATGTTATTGAAGGCGCAGCGGAATCGTAATCAATAGTGGTCCGCCTGAGCAGTTGACGCATCATGATTGGATGTGTCCTTGCTGAGCGCAGTTTTATCAACGATTAGTTCTTGTGTTCATTCGTCCAGGGTTTACCTGTTGTCGCTTAGCACCGCGCAGCTTTATTATCGCGGATATTGTTGGTCTCTTTAAGGAAGCGTGCTAAACAAGCTTGCCTGCGCGCTTGACACCTATTGTTCAAGACCGCTTATTATTATTTCTTTTTTTATTGTGACATTCGTGACAGAAAGAGAAATCTCATCTGGGGCCATATTCACAAACAGCTCTTACGCTATAATTGTTCGTAAGAACAAATTCTAGCCAATGCTGGAAGCTAGACATACCATTAGCGAAGACGAACAGCACTTACGAACGAGAAGCTTTGTAGATTCGGCCCCACGTTTTTGATTGCGGCCTTTGTGGCCTTATTACGGTTTTTTTATTGTCATCATCAGGAGCATCAGCAGCAGCAGCCTATATTCATGTCCACATATTCAACTAATTAACACAAATTTACTAATAAGCTTCTTATTTAATTACTCTGAGGCACATATTGCAATTTGCGAATTGTAGCCGGTGAGCTTGCGAGGAGTATACACTTGAAATGATTTTCAATGATCCCACCAGTTTCGAGAAATGAGCCGTCAACCTAGCCGTAAAAATGCACTGTTGTTGCACTTACTTCTTTAACAAAACGCTCTTTTGTGCAGGGAAGCACAAAAGCAACTAGGACGTCAATGTATTTTGTCGCCAACTTCGGGAATTAATACTTCGAAACTGGTGTTATCCTGGAAGTACATTCCCAGTGGATATATATATATATATATATATATATATATATATATTTCTATGTACTTACGTCCTGACCACTCAAACTGGGACAACATCCTTCCCTGTGTTACATTCGCTTATAATACTGCGACACAACGAACTACCGGTTACAGCCCTTTCTTCCTGGTGTTTGGACGAGCTTCAGGCCCTCCGTCTTCACCGTGACAGCGACCTTCCCATGCCACCTCATTCTGATTTACGTGCTCTTATCCGCTCTATTATTCGCGAAGAACTTCAGGAGCAGCAACAGCGGCGATCCCCTGTTGTTCCCGCCCCATCGCCAACGTTCGACTTGCGCAACCTTGTGAAGGAGGAGTTGGCAGCCATGACGACACCGACAACGTCTGTTGCCCCAGTAGCGTTCCCGATGCCCACATACGCGGAAGTCGCTGCAATGCCACCTGCTACTGTCCCTTCTGGGCCTCCTGACCTCACCTGCGGCCATTTGGCCTCTATGGGCGCCCGAGCACCTGCTGCACCTTCGTATACTCCGTGGCGTCCACCTCGTCCGGTCTGCTTTTACTGCGGTATACGGGGCCACATATCGCGTTACTGCCGTCGCCGCCAGCTGGATTTAAGCCGAGGCTATGCCGATTTCGAGCGAGACGAGAACCGCCGACACGACGCTTACTACCCAGGCCCGTACGCTTTTACGCAGCGTCGTTCTCCATCTCCTCCAGCGTCTCCACGTCTGCCTCAGGGCTCCCGTTCGGCTAGACGACGTTCTCCTTCTCCCTATCGCCGCTCTGCATCACCGCTTCGCCCCATCTCCCGCCTTGCTGACCAACACTCGGAAAACTAAGGATTGCAGTTTTTGGAGGGAAAACTGCGTCCTGTCGAACTTCGGAAATACCTCCTTGTCGCCCGGCCAATATGCTATCTGTAACTCTCGAAGGTGTTCCTGTGCAAGCTCTCGTCGGTACTGGTGCCGCTGTTTCCGTTCTGCGTAGTGATTTGTGCTCACGGCTCCATAAAGTCAGAACGCCTTATCTTGGACCCGTTTTACGCGGCGCTAATAACGTACCCATTCACCCCGACGGACAATGTACGGCTCGTGTTTTGATCGACGGCATTCGTCACCACATTGAGATGATTGTGCTACCCGCGTGCATCCATGAACTTATTCTCGGTTGGGACTTTCTGCATTCTGCCTCCGCTGTCATATCATGTAGGGAGAAAGTCGTCCACATCACAGATACCGCGGATGCACCTATTTTGGAGTCGTCACCCTCCATCTTGAGCTTGGCTGTCGCTGCAGATTACGTGCTGCACCCTGGTCACGAACACATTGTAGCTGTCACATCCGGCCAGCTAACCGATGGAGACGCACTGGTTACCCCCTCTTCACGCTGCACTTCACGAGGAATTCTAGTCGCCCCTTGTCTCGTCCGGTTTTCATGTGGCCGAGCTCTCCTGTACGCCTGCAACACAACCCCAGATCCTGTATTGTTGCCCAAAGGGATGACCGTGGCAACCTTCACCGACCCGCCACTGATCTCTGTCGCAGCGCTTTCCCCTTCTTCGTCACCAGTACCAACCTCAGGTTTGGATTCTTCTTCTCTCCGAGCCCTAATTGGTTCTGACCTAACCGCTGCCCAGTCGGATGCGTTACTCGCCCTTTTGGCTAAGCACAAATCCTGCTTTGATAGCTGTGCCACCGCATTGGGCCAGACTTCCGTAGCTGCACACCGCATCGAAACCGACGGTTCTGCAATTATACGCCGTCGCCCATATCGTGTTTCGCAGTCGGAACGGAAGATCATTGAAGACCAAGTTGATGACATGCTAGCACGAAATATTATACGACCTTCATCCAGTTCCTGGGCGTCTCCTGTCGTTCTGGTGAAGAAAAAGGATGGTTCCGTTCGCTTTTGCGTTGATTATCGAGCGCTCAATAAGATTACACGCAAGGATGTGTATCCCATGCCTCGAATTGACGACGCCTTAGATACACTACAAGGAGCGGAATATTTTTCCAGCCTTGATCTGCGGTCG
>NC_051155.1:135089337-135217361 GCF_013339745.2 Dermacentor silvarum
AAAGGAGACCTCTGAACTGTTTGGCAGTGCTATTATTATTTCTTATGCCTACAAACAAGGGGTACAGGATGATGCCTAAATGTGCTTACCAAAAAAGTGTCCGAGTTATTAGGAGACAGAGCGCCAACGCAGTTAGACCCACACAGTGAAAGATGATCAAGTCGTATGAAAAGTTATCTGCGACACAGCAATTGTTGATAATCGACGCCTCACGGTCGTGTGCACGGTTCCGCTAGTTTCGGAACGAATATATAATTGCGACGTGCATGAGCGTACGAGAAGCAAATTTTAGCTCCCACGGTTTAGTTGGGCCAACTTACTAGACCAACAGCACTCCTTTGCTGAGAAGCATCGATCATGTTCCCTTTGCCCGTGAGTTACTTCTTCAAATGAATCAGTAAGGTGCGTCTTTTGCCTGCCAATTCTTAGAAAAGTTGTCGCTACTCGAAGCATTCAAGAAAAGGAAAAATCAGCAACCGGCCGTGGTTGCTTAGTGGCTGTGGTGTTGGGCTGCTAAGCACGAGGTCGCGGGATCAAATCCCGACCACGGCGGCCGCATTATGATGCGGGCGAAAGGCGAAAACACCCGTGTACTTAAATTTATGTGCACGTTAAAGAACCCCAGGTGGTCCAAATTATTCCGGAGTCCCCCACTACGGCGTGCCTCATAATCAGATCGTGGTTTTGCGCTTGTAAAACCCCCTATTTCTTAAAAATTTAGCATTCATCTGGACGGTAGCACGAAGCTTTTTAGACCACAGACGTGAGCTAAGGCCGAAGCATCCTGCGTACATTAGCTGCCGTGAGGTGGAATATGCTTGGTTTTATATTAAAAAGAAACGCAGCTCACGAAAAAGGAAATTCGAAACAACCAGAAAAAAAAGTGAGCGAGAGAGAGATAAAACTGGAGATGATATCTGTGGAAACGTGCCAAGAATATCGAGCCTCCAAGATAAGTCAGTGCGAGAAAAAAGAATTAAGCTGTCAAAACGCAGGGCGGAATCGGAAACACGAACAAAGAGGAAACGTTCTTTTTTTTTTTCAGGACGCTACTTAGAGAATGAAATAAATACCGAAAGCAAAGAAGAACCGTCATACGAGGTGCCAGAAATAAACAAATAAATAAATAAAACGGCAATTACGAAGGGTCGCAGAAATGTCCCAAGCTGGAAACACGCGAGGGCGGCGGTCGCAGGAAGAGGAGCAAGAAGACACATCGAGAGTAAAATAAACAATAAAATGAAAAAAAGAAAGAAAGAAGAGAGAGAGAAGAGAGAAAGAAAGAAAGAAAGAAAGAAAGAGATGTGGTGGGGGATGTCTGAGGAACAAGGAGGTGAGCCCGCGACGCGAAAAGCTCTCGCAAATCAGCGCGCTTACCCTCTCCACACCTCCTCCCTCCCTCCCTTCCCCCGCCTCCTCCTTCACCCCTGCCGGTGCGCGGAAGTCGACTCTCGCCCCCGCGGAGAGCGAAACCCGGCTTCGGAGCAGCGGCTGTAGCCGGCATCGCTCCTCCCGCGCTTCGGTCGTCCCCCCCGGTTCTTTCGGTGAAGATGCCGTTGCGGACCCGTCCGCACGGACTTGTGCGGGCCATGCTGTTTTATTTCATCTGCGCGTTGGTGCTGAACGCGGGCCCGATCGCGTGGGCCTTCAACGTGGACCTACCTTCGGCGCTCGTGCACCGGGGTCCCGAAGGATCCATGTTTGGATTTGCCGTCACCGTGCACAGGGACCGCGGATTCAACTGGTGAGTATAGAGGACCGCTGGAACGCTGACAGCCTTTCTACTATTTCTTGACTGTTTTAAGCGCGTTTACGAGAGGCGCTTTATTACCAGAAAGCTTTCCCCCCCCCCCTTTTTTTTACGTCACGTAATTATAGTATATCACCCTTTGATAATTTAACAATTTACTGTTTGTCGAGAAGCCGGCGATACGATAGCCGCCAACGTTTTCCAATTTCACCCAAACAAATCAATCAATCAAGCAACCTTCGTTCAGTGAAGCTATAAAACCGCGTGCACTGCCGATGGCCGTTGAAACCTGCTATCACGGAACTTATCAAGCGCGCTCGTGAAGATGAAAATGAGCTTTTCCCGGAATTTAGCGGGGCTGCTTGCTTTGTGAGCCACACAGTACAGTTTTTTTTTTTTTCAAGTCCCAAGGCGGCTGCGACCGTTATTAACTTTCTCTCTCTCTCTCTCGTTTTAAATAGTCGGGCAGGTTACTTGTTCAGATAACCGCGCAGTTCGGTTATTTCGTCCGCTAATGCGATTGCGACCGTTATTCAACATCGAACTGGTCTCGACAAGTTGAAATAGAAGAGCAGGGAACGACAACTGAAAGTGCCACAGGTGTGTCACAACACGCTACGGCTCCTGGGTTACGATGTCAGCGAGAGGTTGAGATCTAGTTGGGAACAGCATCAGTGCGCACCAGTATAACGCAGCGAGGAAGTTAATTTCGCCAAGAACTTTCATCTTGCTCGTAAACTGTTTCATTCTTCGGATGGTGTTTTCATAACGATCATGAAAATCCGATTAGCGTTCTGACATAGAAACATCCCTTGGCCGGCTCCCTCTCCGAGGCTATGCGTCTGTGATGGGCTCTTCTGAATGCATTGATTGATTCACGTAGTAGAGTACATGCATAGATCTGTGTCCTGCCTCCGAAGGGCCGAAGTTACGATCTTAGTAGTCGAGTACCGTTGCGGGTCGAGAAAGACCTGTCGTTGTCACTCACTCGCTCAGCCGCTCGTTTGGCAAGGAGACCTAGACTGCAGCATTCGAGAATTTGGAAAGGGTCCCGAAAAGCCGGTCGCGACACTGTACTCGGCAGCAGGGCTGCTTCTCTTGTGAGCCACGACAAATTAGGGATGCGAGAGAATCGTTGTTTTTGTTTTCTTTTCTTGTTTTTTAACAATGTACCGCATCGCGTAATCGTTGCGTGAAGGGCTTCTTGTGCTTGAATCGTGAGCGCCACGTGAATGAGGCGCGTTCAAGAGACAGGAACTGCGCGTATACAATCTGCATGGACTGGCAGACGACGGTCTCCAATTCATGCAGCCCACTCAATATGCAGCTGCAAGTATTTAATTTATCCTAAAATTAAAACCTTGGAAGGATCTGTTAGCGACATGTTACCCAAACGCTATGAACATATGTCCTGCTAAAGATGCTCCGGGTACTTTCCACTCATAGCAGCAAACTTACCAAGAAAGATCTGCACGCTTGCCAAATGTGCCGCGCGGTCGCTGTTTGTGGAAGCAGCTGGCACTGCTAGATCTTCGCGCGACGGACAGTTCACGAAGCAGAGGAAGGCTTTTTTCTATAGGGTGCCACAGCTAACGTTAGCCAAGCTGTTCAACAAAAAATAAGTTAAAAAAAAAACACGGTGCAAGATACGATCTTACGACCTACGTTGTTCGGTCGTCACACCTCTCACGATCGAACACAGTATGGTTTTATAATTAGTATCTTGCACCGTCCTTTCTAAATATTTTGTTCGCCAGCTAGGCTAACGTTAGCTGGGACATACGGTGTATTAGTTGCGTTCGGCCCTACTCGGCCGTACAGGACTTAACAATTAAAAACTTAATTATGGGGTTTTACGGTCCAAAACCACGATCTGATTATGAGGCACGCCGTAGTGGGGCACTCCGGAAAATTACGACCACCTGGGGTTCTTTAACGTACACCTAAATGTAAGTACACGGGTGTTTTTGCATTTCACAGGACTGAAAATTGTAACCTTTAGAGCCGCAGTACACCATCAGCAGGAGCGCCATATGCCTTCATATTTGGAAGCAACCCCAATGAAAGTACAGCTGTTGACGACGTTGTCCAAGGCACGGGAGTTGTTTACTTTGCATGACACCGACGCGCATGCCGTCGAGTAAAACCTTCCGTTACAATCAAGCGATCGTCTTCAACGCTTCCCATCTGGTATCCACTGTCTTGCCAGGCTGTTAGGTTTGCTCTACCAGGTTCTTTTGCTGTCGTCATGCGTATAGTTCTTATTTCAAGTAGACATATATATCACAAACGCACATGATTAAACTCGAAGCTGTTTTTCATGTTATCAGAAACATAACGTGCAAAGTAAGTCTTTAGTATAGCCATCCAAGCATGAGCGCGCATCCTGAATGTGTTTGAGGCACGAAACGGCCGCGAGAAACAACGCGGACAGCGCCGACTCCTAACTAGTTTTACAACTAGCAGGAAAAAAAAAACTTACATATGCGACTTACTATTGTCTTGTTCTTGCTGTTTACACTGCAAAGTACGCGTATAAGCATTCTTTCTGCGAATAATAACGGAAATCAGGAGTCAGCGCTGCACTTGTTTCTCGCTTCCGTTCGCGTTCTGTTTTGTGCTGTATAGATACCATCAGGATGACCCCACCAACCAGCCCAAGCGTTTCACTAAGGTTCCCTATGAGCTCGCAGAAAGGGTTGCAATTAAAAAAAATGGCTCCCTCACTTCTGCATGCGCACGAGACAAGACAAATTGTCCGCGCATATCGAAGGAGTTTTGTTTGTTTGGCTGAGACATCGTTCGAACGGCGCCGCGAGTGGGCCCACTTCGACGAAGTCCTGAATGAGGCTCCCGCAGCATCTGCGACCGCGCGCAGAAAAGCAGTAGTGGAGCGCGCACGTCGACGAGAGATACGAAGCGTCTGGAGGAAACCCGACTCCGCCCTGAAGGGTCCCGGACCCGCGTCGCGCTGAAAGGCGCGCGTACGGAGCCCCGCGCTGGTGCCGCCCTGCCTTGCTCCGCGCTCTGTCGCGCGCACGTCCCCATGCCGCACACGGCACCCAGCTTTGAACTTCATGACTTCGTTGTAGAGGACCCATACGCTGTACCGCGCTATTAGGTTCAGATGCAAACGAAGGCTTCTGAACAGTGTTTGAAGGGGGGACGCTTTAAGAAGAGCAAATTAGAGAAAACAAGAGAAGAAAGGCAGAGAGGATAGCCGGACGGAAGTCCGGTTGAATATCCTGCGCGGGGGAAAGAGGATGGCGGATTGAAAGATAGAAGGAAATTTTAAAAAGAATAGAGAGAGTGTTAGCAGATACTATGTGCCTGTAAGCGTCTTCCCAGGTCCATTGATTCCAAGAAATTCATCAAAGCTGCGCGTAGTTGTCATGGGTTAATGATGCGCGAGTTCAAGTTGGCGACCCTGCACGAGGGGAATGAGTAAGGGGTTTGAAAGAGAGAAGAGAGCAAACGAAGTAAACCGCGCAAACATTCCAGCAAAAGTAGGCAGTGTTCTCAAAGTCAATTACAAAGAGCCGTAAAGATCACGAACTTCAGCAGGAGTGACGAGGCGGCATATGTGCTGAAACAGTACTGCGATCTGATTGGGTGCCCCTGAGGTGCGTGTGAGGCGTGATTTCGAAGATGATGCATCACTTTATGGAAAAATCGAGACGTGGCGACAACAAACACTAAACTATATATATATATATATATATATATATATATATATATATATATATATATATATATAGTGTATCGGGACCTTTTCATCGTTGCGGCCCCTTTATTTCGAATACAAGGTTTCAGCGTGCACATAAGTCACCGTGTATACCAAAGTTGGCGCGAGCAGGCAGGACAACAAACAGTCCGGCGTCAAGCGAGGTACAACGCACTCCTTTCATCGAACACTCTGCCGACAGCTGCTATAAAAGCCGCTTCGTCGGTCGCCGCGGGTACGTCCGATGCGCGTCAACCACCAGCGTGTACACAAAGTCTGAACCGCAGAGCTATGCGTAATGCTCTCGTTCTCACCCCGGGAAGCAAGTAAAGGAACTCTTTCTTAGGCACGGAATTTTACGTAGCCCTTTGATATACAGCGCATTGTAGCCGATGAGCTTATGCACGCAGAAAGCCACGAAGACGTCCATTGCGCCTCTTCCAAGGAAACTGGTCTGCACATCGCGTTTTACTACATTAGTTAACGTTTCTCTGCGCGTGTTTGCGCATTCACTCTCTTTGTGTTCCTTCACTTTCTGTCACGCCCTTTCTCGCCGCTTTTCTAATATAAGCGTAGCCAATCGGACGAGACTTTGCTCAGCCTTCTTGCCTTTCCTGCGTTCTTTATCTCATTGTCTGTCTTGTTGAGTGCCTAATATTGCAACCCTTTTCGTAAGTGGCGTAACCCACTCTGCTGTTCTTGGTGTAACGAAACGTCCACCGTCGGTTGCACTAGTTTGCCAACTCCAGTGGATGGCCACTGAAGCAGAGTCAAACGCGCACCACACAAATGTCAGCGCTTGCGTCGTCCCTTCTTTTCGTGCCCGCTCGTTGCGCTGTTAGGTGACGTACATGATGACAAAATGTCGATAACTGGAAGATTTCCCAGCTCTGCGAGAGCATTTTCAAGAAAGAAATGTTATTGTTGTTGTTGTTGCTGCTGTTGTTGTTGTTCTTGCCTATCGAACATGCGGGTGGTACCGACCATCCATGGGGGATTGGCCGAAAAATGGGCGGATTATTCCACGTTATATATAATGCAAAATAAAATTTCAGAATCGCTAAGAACTAAGTGCTGTAGAAGGCGAAATCATCTATGAAAATGAAAGCAACAGTAGTAGGAATATTCATTAGCGGCAAAGTACACAAAATAAAGAGAAGAAAGGATACAATTCTAACAGGGACAGCGGAGCAAACGTCCCTGTGGATTATTCCCAGTGTGGTGGCCCCAAACGAAAGAATAATAGCTTTTGCCAACGTCAGGCCAAGTTTTCGAAGGGGTAGTTCCAATAAACATTCTCTTACCGCATTTAAAGCGGCGACAAGATAGGAGGAAGTGATGAATGGTTTCTTCCTGATTACAAGAAAGAGCAGAGCAAGGAGGGCACCGAACCTGACCCGCACCACTAAGAAGTTCAGGGAACCAATGCGACTACGTAATTTTGGGAGGGAGGACTCAACCACCTTTGTTTTGCAGTCACTGCGAGCCTTGACAGCGCGTGCTCTTTTTCAAATCGACTGTCTTTACAAACGTGGGCGTAGCGCGTTTGTTTGTGTTCAGGAAAAAGAAAAGCAGGCGCGTGCCTGCTGTTTTTGGCGAGCTCCGCATTGCTGCTTTTTGGCGAGCTACAGTGTGGGAAAGAAGCCCCACGTTACGTCATTTTTCCTTCTATTTATTTATTTATTTATTTATTTATTTATTTATTTATTTATTTATTTATTTATTTATTTATTTATTTATTTATTTATTTATTTATTTATTTATTTATTTATTTATTTTAAAGCACCTTAGTTTACTGCTGCGCTAAAGTATGCCGTGCTGTTGCGAACTACATGAATCAGAAGTCTCTTGTCAGGCAATGTGAGCTATTAGTCTCCGCCACCGCAATGGCTATGATTATCGCAGTAATAATAGACATCACCGTTACCGGCCTCATGCGACCGATCGAGGCCTATCTGAAAACGTTTGAATGAGATCTCCACATTGAAGCGTTTACTTATGTGGTCGGTTCAGTGATTCCATATTGTCTGATTGCGTTTCCCGCGCAGTTGTTAAGAATCGAACTTGAGATGCAAACTATAGAAATAACGAGTATGTCAAACAAATAAATAAATATAAATAAAAATATATGACAGTTCAAGTTCAAGGCTGGTGTCATGTGGCTTCATTACTGCCGGTAAAGCAAAACTGAATCCGTTTACACATTTAAATTAGCCGGTTAAAACTTAATTTCTCTTGCTTGACTTGAATATGTTCATCATTACTTGAGAAAATAATGCCCAAGTTTCCCCTTCCCCAGTTTCCCGCCAGACCTTCAGCTCTAGTGCATCAGTGATAAGCAAAACATTTGAAGGCATTCTCTCGTATTTGGGCCGTTTTGTTGAAGGATAAGTTCCCGAAACTTGTTGACTGAGTACTTTGTTCTTTTATAACGTAATCGGAACCTCGTATACCGATAAACATTCAACTACATCCGCGTAGACTTTGTCAAAATCTATAACGTCATGGCAAGCTTTAGTGGGTCGGAATCGTGTCGGAGTGGTGTCGTCACCTCTCATTAGTTCCTGCGTGTTCTATAGCTTATTAGGTCTCTTTTTACGGTAAGAGCGCATGGTCGCTTTCCTGTTGCACAAGTGAACATGCCGCTTAGCTTAGTACTTCGCTTCAGTCTCCCGTTTATGCCAGAAGTAACGCTTAGTCGCTGTCTTTTAAACGGCCTGCAGCGCTCTGAAACGATCCTGTCGAATATACCATAAAACGTATCTACTAACTGCCACACTGCACTCATGTCACATGTATACAGTTGCGGCTATTTCGATTAACATCGGCCGCATGACCGTTACAGTATACGCACAACCGATTATCCGCGTTTGTTTTCTTTTCTGTCAAACTGTTTCCCGCGGCACACATTGCGGGCAGACTTGGCTATGCTGACCAAGCACCAAAGGCTAAATTCTAAGCCGCGGGCGTATATATGCTCGGACACGCAGCCATGTGTGGGAATCGCGGGCGCGCACACTTCGACGTCGCGCGCGCTCGTGTTTGCATTATACCTCGTGCACATCGGGATGTCTGCCAAATGACGCGCACGCCATGCCTTGTCCGCGCCGAGTGTTTAAACGCCCCTCGCGGCTCCCGAGCAGGAAAACCACTTCCGCCATTCACTATAAGCACCTCGCCCTCCCACCGGCCCGGCAGCCAAACCCCCTCCGTTTCCGACCGTGTTTTCGCCGACGAGACTTACGACCTCGGAATCGGTTTATTTCCACACGCGCGTACGACGCCGTTTTACGGTGCATGCCGTGAACGAATAACCAGCCCTGCTCGTTTCGTAACGTCGCGCCCACGTGCGCGCTGTTCGGTACAAGCAATGCGTTTGGAATGTAACGCGGTGATGGAAAAAATAAGGTAGTAGAATCATAGCTTTTTTTAACACTTTTCGAGGTTACAAGGTCAAAATTACCATGCGCGTCTGTCGGGCCGTAATAAAGGTTCAGCGTTTAAGCAGTGTAAACAATGGTGTAGCCAGAAATCGTTTTCAGGGAAGGGGAGGGAGCGGGGGGGTCACACATTTGACTAGGGACGGGGAGGGTGAGGACGGAGGAGGAGGAGCTTGTCAGGCCGCATACTAACACAAAACTTTCTGGAAGGGGGGGGGGGGGGGGGGGGGGGAGTGCATGTGCCCGGTTTGTCACTGATGGTAAAGGTTATACATTGCTGTTAATTATGATTTATGAAGGAGGTATATCTGAATTACAGAATGGGTGCTGAGAGCAGGAGCGAAGCGTAGTCGAGAGCAACAGAGAACTGGGCGGTGTGATGAAGTTGTGGATTTTGCAGGCATGGATGGAAGAAGCTGATGCAAGACACGGGTAACTGGAGATCGCTGGGCGGGACAGGCCTTGCTCCTGCAAATGGCATGTAATAATTGCAGCTGATGATGACGAATGAGCTAAGACGTTGCGACGTCCATTTGTCACGCTATCAAAAAAGAGATATGTGTTGAAAAAAGGGTGCGCAGTGAACGTACATGGCGAACCATTCTTGAAGTTAAACGCCCACGCTTGTTTCATTGGTTATAGAGTATATTGTGAGAAACGATATGAACGGCGTTGTTGATTTCAGCTTCATCAATTTTACTTTCTTGGTGCAAACGATATATTGCCCAAGAGTGTGGACGAGTTGAATGCGTACAAAACGCGAACAATTAACATAAGAGCTATCTGTGCACCTTCAGCACAATAACTTCACCAGAAACGGTGACTGCTACAGGCTTTCTCGCGGTACTTTAGGGGCTAGAGAGCTGATAAGCGAAAGCACTGGGTACGGAAATATAAGCACAGCTTCCGACTCTTCTGTTCCCGTCCCCAGTACTTCGGCATGCTTTCCAGTTCTAAAAAAGCCACAATAGAATCAACAGCAACTACATCCGAGAACCTCCACATTACACATCTCCAAGAATCTAACACGCTTCATAATACGTGCCAAAACCACGATATCATTATGAAGTATACGCCGTAGTGAGGGACTCCGCATAAATTTTGCACGCCTGACGTTCTTTAACGCGCACCAAAAACGCACGGTATGCGGGCGCTTCTGAAATCCGCGTCTACCGTAATGCGGACGCAGCGCCCGGGATCGAACTCACGGCTTCGTGCTCAGCAGCGCAACGGCATAGCCGTGCACTGCATGAACTAACCGCAGCGGGTTACAACAAACACTTCTGGGTGCCCGTACCTTCTTCACGAGTTCAAAGTAGATCGTGTTTCGACGACATCCTTTGAGAAGACACTCTGGTCCACGTGCTTCGCCTCTTCTTTCTGTTGTCAATGCCTCCTATTGTTCGTCGTCTCTCATCCTCCTCCTCTTCTTTCGTCCACTTTCCCTTCCACCATAGTAAAGTTGTTGGCGAAAAAGGAAGAAAAGAAAGACCGTCGCAGGTCGAATTCTTTTTATCTAATGTATACGGTATATGCTGTCTCAAATTAAGCATTTCGAATGGTTGCGCAATCCTTTCAAACAGCCTGGGCACTGCCATGTCCTCGGTAGAAGCAACAACGACAGTAAAAGGGAGAACAGGGAGACCGCACCACGGGCCCGAGTCGCAAGCAGTCCAACTCGGCTCTGGCTATAACGTCGGGCCGGAGGACCGCGAGGCGCACAAAGCGGGCTCTTTGAGAATCACGGCCGCCGCTATTTCGTCGCGCGCCGTTTCGGCCCCGAGGCACACGCATGCATTCGTGTTCGCGCGTGCGGACCCGAGCAGCCGGCACGTGCTCCCCATCTGGGCCGGCCGGCCGCCACACGTCGCTCGTCGAGCAGGCAGGGGCGCCGACCGTTTACGACCGCGATGCCTCCTCCTCAAGGGCAGCCGAACCCTCGGCCCATCTGGGAGGGGACAGCGACGACTAGCTGGCCGACAGTCTCGCGACCGCACGCTGCCTCTGCATGTGCCAGAAGGACAATGGGGACACGCACCGCGCGAACGGCATACAGGGACCCTCCTTTTCCCTCGAGGAGTTGGGCGCGATTTCCTTCTCGCCTTCTTATGAGCGTGTTCCTGGAAGTGGTGAAAAAAAAATAATGAATCGTGGATGTCCTCTGGGCGGTCGTCTTTGAACAGCGGGAGAGCAACAGAAAGAGGAGTGTCGTTATATCCCAGCTTCGTCGTGCACTTTCGCCCCGTCGTATACACACGTTGCACGTGCATTTGTCAACGCGGTTGTCGCGAAACAGCCCCAAGGATACCGGAAGGCATCGTGTCTTCGGTCGTGGTTGGAAACGAAACTCAAATTCTGAGTAAACGTGATCCGTCAAAAGGCGCTGGATGGTGAAGCAACTTTACGACGATCAACGAGCAAGGCCGTCAATACGCGAGTGAACCGAAATTTGTCGCGGACGGGTGAGGGGCAGACGACGACCGTATCGTGCTGTTTCACAGTGCATCTTCGACGCGCCGACGCAAAATGACGAAATAGCTCGTGCACGAGGACAAGTACTTCACTTGTGGGTGAGATGGTGGTGCGACGGGCTTTCTGCGCGCATACGCAAGGACGTCGAACAGATTGTCAATCTTATTTCGAGAAGGGTTTAACATTGAGTCAGTCGGTATACGTCCAATCTCGTCCTCCGTGCTTCTCCGCTGTCTGCGTTAGTATCCCGTGAAAATTAAGAGGTATGAGAGAGAGAGAGAGAGAGATGGGAACAGTCAGCTAGCGTTAGCTAAAGAACAAGAAACATGCATCTTCTTCTTGTGGTGGTAGTGAACGTAAACATGCAAAGATGCCTTGTGCGGCTCGTTCAAACGTAACATATCTGCCTTAAGCTGTGATGATGATAATGATGATGATTACCTAAGGCGCATACACACTGTGTGAGATCGGCCAACAACCTGGCAGCGTGCGGAAAGTAAATTTAAAGTGATTTTAAATTAGATCTGCAAATCTCTTAAAGAAGCAGACCATGCAGTAAAGAAATTTAGAGCGACAAGTCTGGCATGCTCAGAAGTAGAGAAAATACGGCGAGGAGAAATAGAATAAGCGACGACACAGAGGGAGCGAAAATAAGATTTAGCTGATAGACGGGGAGACTCAATATTGAACTTTTCTATCACAATGTACATTTCGGCCGGTGACTTTGACTAAGAACGGAGGCACCAAAATAAAAACGGCAGAGTGTATATTCATGAAATTACCGTACCTTCTTGGCGCTTATCGGAATGTATAAAATGTTTTGTCTTAAAGAGGAAAATCTTAAGGAGATTAAAAAAAAGAACAAAAAGAAAGAAAGATAAACTGCTTCAGGTTTATTGCAGAACGAGCACAAAGCGAAAGTCGTAATACCAGATCCGCGCCTATAAGAATTTAGCGTGAGAACATGGCCTGATGACTGTGACACTTCAAGCCGCGCTCTTCAGCGGCATTAAGTGCTTCTGAGGACTAACATAGGCTAGTATTTATTTCCTCATTTATTTATTAGCTTACGTACATTCTGCCAATGGACAATACAGTAGGGGGTGATTGAATGTTTATTCATAAACGTATGTACATGTGATAGAATATTACGGTGACACAGTACAGAAGTATAACTATACCTAAATCTGTTTTGACTGCACTATACGTCACATAACATAACGAGTCGCAAATACAAAATAACAGTTAACACATGAACAGAACAGAAACATAAATGATACAATTACCTACGATGCATGATTAGGAACTGCGAAAAATTCATTGCCTGCAGCAACTCTACTGACGTCACAGATAAGACGATTCCTAGAGTTGATGGTTCGGGATAAAAAAAAAAATGTGGATCAAAATGAAATGAAAAATGAAGAGGTTATCCCTGACTTTGATTCTAAGTCTCGCGTTTTCGTCTTTATCGTCTCGAAAGCACCGAGATCTCGCACATAGCCCTGACAGCAACAGTGCATGGTGTTCTCTCCGAGTAGCCGATTGCGTGCCTTTTACATATGATAAGAAGCGAGAAAGTGAAAGTGCTTGTGGGGAAGGGGTAGGCGGGAGAGACAGGGGAGTAAATAAAAGGCGAAATGGCGAGGGATAGATAGATGAAGAGGAAGAGGTACCCGGCGTTGACGGACGAAGCGCGTGCCCCAACTCCCCCGCGCGCGCCTCCCCCGGACATCGACCGCGTACGAGTTCGATGCGCCTTCTCGGCATCCGACACAGAGTTTCAAGACATCGCTTGTTGCATTCCCCTAAGGCACGCCGACGGAATTGATGCCGGCTGTCAAGATTGCAGCGGGCGTCAGGGCCTTGTCAGCGGTAAATAAACGGTAGTGAAAAATGCCGTCGTGCGCGACGATCTGATAACAAGTTTGGAAATTCTCTTGTTTTCTGGATTTGGCGTTCCTGCTTTCGTAATGTGAAGCACTGAAAAGGAGTTTTGGTGGATTCTCTCTCGACTCGCAGTGAGCGATGGATGTCTTTTCGTTACGGTAACCAGCGCCAGGTGTGCCAATAAAAATATTACTATGTACGCACACGTGAAATGACCGACGTATTGCTGCTATGAAGTGTGAAGAGAATCATTACTGTGATCGGGCCCAACGAGTATGAAAACTAAGTTAGCCAAAATGTGTGTGCATTAAATTTAGAATTATGAGTGTTATTCGGATTGAAATGTGTACGTGAAAGAGTCGTAGGCAAGTTGGTGACTGTCTCCGGAAGGCGCAAGAAAGCCCGTCAGCTTGGAAGCTTCTGCTTGCGGATTTCCACAGAACTTACTTGGCTAATTAGTGTTTGTGCCCTTCAAGTTATAGAATACTTGATCTTTGCACCCCCAACTGCTAGCTTTCTGGTTACTTTAGTTGTAATGTTACTGCTCCAAAGAGCCGGTGGCTCTTTGGAGATACCCCGGTAAAATGTAATATACAAACTTGGGCAAACAACAGGACAGCACCAGTGTTGTGTTATTCTTTGAAATCCTTAATTGTCCGTTTTGCGCTGTTACTTTTCAAAGCATGTAATATACCAGGCAAGGTTTTTGTTCACCTGTGACACTATTTTTTAACTGAAATTACGTTTGTTTGTGCGTGCGTGCATGCGTGCATGCGTGCGTGCGTGTGTGCGTGTGCGTGTGCGTGTGCGTGTGCGTGTGCGTATGTGTGTGTGTGTGTGTGTGTGTGTGTGTGTGTGTGTGTGTGTGTGTGGTGTGTGTGTGTGGTGTGTGTGTGTGTGTGTGTGTGTGTGTGTGTGTGTGTGTGTGTGTGTGTGTGTGTGTGTGTGTGTGTGTGTGTGTGTGTGTGTGTGTGCGCGCGCTAAAACGTGCACTTAAATAACACACTAATAATTTATCAAGTTCTCGAAGCACGAACGAAAAACCAGCCTCTCTATGCAATGCTGTATAACCAACAGCACCACTGTGCGCCCGAACAGAAGGCATATTAGGACTGGGTGGTGGCGGCGGATGTTTGATCGGCAAACCGATCGAGTGCTTCGCGAAGCGGAAGTGTGCTGATCGTCGAAGGCGCCTTCCACATTACGGCACATTTTTCAAAGGCACGGCTTTACGGGAGCTTTTCTTTTACCTTCACCGCATGGAGCGGCAAGACTTTCATGTCGATTGAAATCATGGCTTATGTCGCGGTATTCGTATTTGTGCTGGCCTATAAGAGCTGCGGCTTTTTGGTAGAAACCACGGCTGCAGTGTACACTTCCGTGCCTGTTCATGGGAGGGCTTACCACGACCCTTTGTTTCTATAGATGCAGGCGGAATATTTGTACAGCTCATACCACAGCTATCGATTGTACAACGCGTATTCACTTGCATGCTGCAGCTGATATTCAGGAAGCGCGTACTATAGAGCCATTGCCCTAACAAATATTGGTTAACAACGGAAACCAATATACCGGGCCGTGTAAAAAAATGACATCCAAAATATGCAGCTGCATTTCTTTAGAGCATTGCATTTTCGCCCATGATGAAAATTGAGATGTTTGTCCTAAGATTACCAAATTGTGAATATCTGTATTAATTTCAAATGGGTCGTTCTTATAACGTGCCTCCTTAATATTGCAGTAATCCGTGCACGAAAGATTCCTTCATAGAACTGTTGAATGCATTCCACTTAAGATCGAAACGGCCACAGGCGAACTCATCAAAACGTGAGAGTCAGTGCCGGGCTCTACTAACTTCCAGACATGAGGCTGATCGTCGTCATCGCCTTGTCATCAACGTATATATATAATCCCAATTGCAGGACAACGCAAGCGCACCTCCTCAGGTATTTCCAGATATTAGTGCCCTCCTTCCATCGAAGCTAACCTAACGCTCGTAAATTTGATAATTTCATTACTGCATCCGATTCTCTATCGTACTCGACTGTATTTCCGTTTATTTGGCAGTCTAATAGACCACTGCTTGTCTGTTTAGCGCATTGTACATAGACCGGTTAACCCAACTTCTTATGTTGTTTATCACTGGCCGGTCTGGAGTGGGTTCGCGATTTCCACAGGCCGTTTCGGATCAGGGAGGTTATATGCTTATACTTTTGGAGTGGAGGTAGTTCTCCAAAAGTGCAGCCGGTTGCCGCCACTTTGCTAAATGCAAAAAGCCCGCGAGCCGGCGTAGCCGCCGTAGCGCAGCGTGAAGGGCGTTCGTCGTGCTTATTGATTGTACGCAATCGGAACAGTGTTGAACTGATTGTGTCATGATGCCCGGGGGCATTACAGCATAACGCATAACGCACTAATAACGCAAAGTAGGCGCCCCTGGTATAACGTTCTGGCTGTAACACAAGCTCTCGCTGTTTGCTCACGACCGGATGTTGCGCGTGCGTTTGCTTCAGTTGAAAACGGTTAGGAAGGTGTTCGTAACTTCGTACGTTAACGTATGAAATTTACGCGTCAAGTAGTCGCTGGCACGTCATGCTTGTGGTATTATGCAGTGCAGCCGACTCCGGTTGCGATGTGCGGTGCGCATTTCGAACGACCTCCTCTATTTGGTCTGCACGTATCGCGCGCAATGTCTCTGTTTGTAATAGGGAAACCAGTGAGACGCGTGTACAAGAAAGACGAGCGCTCGATTTATGACACCCCTCCATACTTCGCCTTCCTCTTCTACTCGAGCGTGCATCTTCTACTAGTCATGACTGACACTCCTACCCGTGACAGTATTGTTACGTGAACGAGAGATTAAACCCTGGAGGCTTCTTTACAATATATATTTACCAAAGCAACTGCAGCCCTGGCCAGTTCAGTCGACAGCTCGAGACCCAGGAGCAGTTCGTCTTCTTCGTCGCGCATCGTCCAAAGGAAACGCGCAATATGCGGGTGGCAATGTCATTCACAACTTCCCTTCGATCCATAATTCACAGTGATGTCATTTCGTAATTTCCTTTTGATCGCTCCGTGCAGGGTCCTTATCTTTCTTCCAAGCCTCCAATATTCTGCTCCCCAAATATCCCGGTGTCCGCTCGCGCGATGCAGTAATAATGCATGAGAATTCCTATTCTATAATGGTCATTGGAAAGGTATAATTCATGAATTCAGAGCACATGTAGTATGCAGTCCAATCCGTTTTCATTGTTCCGGAGATTTTCTTCTCGTCGTCCTGGCTCTCGGTGGCTTCATGACCTATAGAGATGTGCTAGTTCACCACTACCTGTAATTTATTCCTAATAGTAGACTGTTTCTTTTAACCAGGCTAGTAAACGTCACTCTAGCTTTCGGAATACCAATATTAAAATCTAATTATAGGCTTTATTGGTTCAAGTCCTCAATTACTTGATTTAAGTAATATATACAGAGTTTCCTAACACGACCTAGTTATGGGACATGCAAATCATGTGTAATTATGCCACGAACAATAGGTCGATATGGCTAGTGCACGGGAGGAGATGAACACGAGTACAGAGCACAAATATATTCAGAATCAACGGGTGTGAACTTATAGGCCGCTTTATCCGCGGCTGTATGAGCCTGTGCGAAAACCCCTCCACGCAATACGAATGTTCTAGCGTACACCGCGAATGAATGTGCGCAGAAACTAGCGCCACATTTTAAACACTGCTTTGACACGAAGCCACTAGAGAACTGCATTAACAGGAATAATGGAATCACACTGTATTAATACGTTTATTTTACATTAGTTATTTCATTATTCAATTGATATTTTTTCCACGTTAACTCCTGTCAGGTTTATTATTATTATTATTATTATTATTATTATTATTATTATTATTATTATTATTATTATTATTATTATTATTATTATTATTATTATTATTATTATTATTATTATTATTATTATTATTATTATTATTATTATTATTATTATTATTATTATTGCAATATTTATTTCCTCAACTTTATTTTTTGACAACTCTACAACCATCACCCTAACTACTAAGCGCTATGCAGTCACCAGAACATCGGCCGCCATTATACCCATTGAGGGCTCGAAAAGACGAGAGCCTGTGGTGACAAAACACTTGCGTCTGGCAGCGCTCAGAGTGACGCTCGGCCGCTTGCATATACGAACTGCGGATCCAGACACATCCGCGACGAGCGCCGACTCGACGAAAATTATCGACCCGAGCAACTGACAGGCGCTACCGCTGGAGCAATAAGGACACCGCCCATACGTCGCTCTGTGACGCAATTCCGGAAGAAAACACGCCAGGTCCTCCATTGCAGTTTCCTTTTCAGATGTTATTGCCACCGGAGCTTGTCTCTTTCTTTTCTTTATCGTCTCCCTTCAGGGTCGCAACTGCTCCTTTAAAGAAATTTCACCCATTTTCGCGCGCTCCCCGTAAGGCAGGAGACACGGGCGAAGGTGTGCGTGTCCCACTTCGACCTGGGCGCTATTTTCGCTTTAATAAGAGGCGTCCATCAATCAAACGATGCGCGAGGGACGATGAGAGGTGGAACAGGCGAGAGAGGAGGCCTCTTGTTTCGGGCGTGACACTGAGAAATAAGAGGGAGAGAAGAACCGTGTCCAAGAAGAGGATGTACTAGAGAAGGAGGAGAGAAGTGCCGGGGAGCAAAGATGTCGCATCGCCGCCGCATATAGGCCGCACGGTTTTGTAGCTGAGGGCTGTGGTAGGGGCCGAATGAATAGCATCCATCCGACAGTCGCGCGATACGCGGAATATCCAATGGAATGCGAGAGACGACACGTCTACGCCAGGTGATCTTTCTTTTTTAGAAGAAAGATCACCGCGCCCAAGGCCCTCGTACAATTTCACTCGCACATACAGCATACGGTGGGCGGCGACGATGTTATCGCCCTTGGACTTTATACAGAACGTCACGGCGACGGCGACGACAGAAATGCGCCTGAAGTGTCCATATAATTGTTATCGCAATAAAACAGAAGTCAAGCAATTGGACTGTCGACTAGAGGTCGCAACAAAAAATTGTGTATGTATCCGTGCTGCGTTTGCTCTGTGTTCTTCTCGTGTACAAAGAGGTCGTTTTAACTAGGCTTAATTGCACATGAATTTCCACGAGCAAAAAAAAATAATAAAGCAGCACTGGCTGGAGATGAACGAATGCCCGTGTGCCTTTCCTCTGATCCAAGTGATTTAGAGATTGACATTGCTTCTAAGCTGAGCGCAACCATGTATTTGTCGTTCACCGTTTCGTCTTGCTTGCTGCTTCTGGAATTTCTCAGCATAAATTCAGTAACAGAAAGAAATAAAAAAAAAAGGGGGGGGGGGCGGATACGGAGGCTTGCATTTAGTGAACTCTTCAAGACACGCACTCTATCCGCCATCATCGTTTCCGTTACCGGCGCAAGTGGGCGCTGATTGCGGCGTTTGTGTTGCGGTAGAAGGAGATACTATATACTGTACGGGCATGTGAGTTAGTGAGACCCATATTAAAAGCTAAAGAAATTGGGTAGCACTCTCGAACTAAATTTGCTCACATCGTTAGCCTGCCCGTGTCAACGTCCGGAGTCTGTACCCCTGGCCATATACTTTTATATTTGAACCAAACTTGCACACCGTCTTTCTTTCTTGTTTTTATTTATTTGACTATGACATCACCGTATAAAGAGATATACTGACGCCAGGAATTGACACCACCTTGCATTCCGCTAGTCATTCTCTGGTCACTTCACGTTACATGAAGGTTCTCGCCTCCATCGAACCTCCTACCACCTACTTCTTCCATCCCTTTGAGCCCTAAGTCTTAATGACACCGCGGTCGTTTTTTCACTGCACGGTGTTATGGGTTGCACGGGTTCGCACATCGTCAGTTACGCGTATCGAAGCCTGCCGCTCTAAAGCGTACTCAAGTAACGTCGTTCACCGAGGTCGCTCCTGCGAGAAGGTTCAGCCTGCTCCGCGCCGTTGCTAATGTTTACACGAGGCCCGCGTCTTGAAGGGTCACAGCGTGGCAAAGAGGGGGCGAACTGAGAACGGCGAAGGACGGTATACACCGCGGTGAGACTACACACACACACAGCCCGCGTGCACTCGGTGCAGCCGCTGTCGCGCCGCAGCGCGGCCTCGGTCGGCGTCGGACGCGGCCACGGGGGGAAACCCCGCAACGGAGAGAGAGAAAGAGAGACCCTCGGTCCTCCGCCGGCGGAACTTGGCAGGCGGGGCCGTCCTGGAAATCCGAGCCGTCGGCGTGCCGCTATTTGGGGCTCGCTGGTGGCAGCAGGCCAGGCTCTGTTTTTAGGCCGGAAGTGACTTGCCGCCGCAGAAGACGACGACGCCCCCGCCGTGCTGCACTGCCAGCGGTCTTCCCTCGCTTGGAACTGCGCTGCACCTCCGGCGCTGCTGGGCCCCCTCCCCCCTCTCTCTCCAACTACTTTCTTTCTCTCTCTCCTGAGCTCCGGCGCACGTGCCGCACGTGCAGCCCCCGCTCGGGTCCAGTGCTCGACCCATCCTTCTCTCTCCTCACGTGTCAGTGCTCCCCCGTATTACGCGAAGAAGGAAAGTCGGGAGGCGACGACTGAAATCAAAACCAAGGCCTGCGGGACACGAGGGAAGTGGCTCCAAGGTCAGCCGGCCGGAGAGTCGCTAGTATAGCTGGCCGCGTCGAGCCTCTCACGAGCGAGGCGGTCATCGCGTTCGCGGCGCCGGTGTTTATGACGGATATCAACGGGCCCACTGCGCATGTGCCTTTTCACCTTCTATGCATTCTATACCCAAGAAGCTGTCCTCCAGAGAGGCGGTGGTGGTTTACTGCCATCACTGGGAAAGGGTAGGCCGAGGACATCGTAACTGGCTCATCTTTCAATGGACAGTTAAGTTGGGCCGCGGCCACGGACAAGGCAAAACAGAAAAAAAAATGAACAGAAGTGGCAGGAAATATTCGTCGAAGGCGTAGAAGAACAAGGAAAGTATGAAGCAACTCGCCAACAACAAGTTTTATTGTAGGCAAAGCGAAATTGTATTAGAACTAGGCTACAGATTAACCTTGTTGCCGCGTTTGAGCATTGCTACATCTTGGTGATCGCCGTGTCCGATACCACTGCGTAGATCACGCGAAAATAACAGTTGTAAATGAGCGCAAGGAGCTGTAGCTGGTGTTTTTCGGGGCAGTGTTGCCATCGCAGAAGAAATGTTTGCGTCACAGATATAAGTTATAATATAGCGATACGAAGGCATCGCATTGCTTTTACATTAAGTGCGCAAATAGCATCTTGAATAATGTACACATTACGTGTAAACATTTTATTTCATATTCTGTGGGGAGAACATCCCAAATTCTCTTTGCGTATTCCCTAAATCCAAACTCTAACCACGCAAACTGAGGAGCGAGTACTGGTTATTCAAAACTTTCTCTCTTCGATCGATCTCCTGAAAAAAAAAGAGGAAAAAGAAAACAAAGGCCCTAGCGTATTGTGATGACATTTTTATACAATCATTTACTTTGTATCATCCCATCTTGATCTCCACAGGCATGCGGATATAAGTGGCACAAGGTACCTCACTTTACTGAATGTAGAGGAAGTTGCATCGATATTGCTCGACAAAATCATACGCACACCGGCCGTCCAACGAAGTTGCGCTGGCACAATGCCCTGGTCCTCAGATATGAAAGAAAGCCTCTCTCAGCAACGTTTCTTACACATTGGCGATAGTAGCTCGCTGGCCTATTTTTGGTAATAGCGCAGGATTAAACAATGCATCAACGCCCGATATAATATGTGAGAAAACACACTCACCGCTGTGTGTGTTTAGTATCTCCTTGAGTTGTGCCTTAATGTGTATAAGCCGAGTGCCTCTGCAACGAACGCCTCTACGGCGAAATGACCTGTAAACGAAGGAATAACTCTGTCCCAATTCTATCGTGAACATGTGCGGTGCACGACCTTTACAACGGAGTGACCTGAATAACGAATAATTTCAGAGGCCCCAAACACTTCGTTTTAAAGGCGTTCGACTGCAGTTTATTCTTACACACATTGGGTATTCCCGCATGAAATCGAGTACTTCAAGGAAAGCTTGGCAACGTTGAAGCTAGAAATTCCAGAACAGAGCGCGCACTTACACTTTCAACGGCTCTTATGAACTGAACGACGAACGCTTCATTGCATGTGTGCAAATATCCGTGCATACAGTCAAACTTCTCTCGTTGTTTCCGTCCTCTTTCAGTCCTCTATTTCAGTCCTCTTTCCACAGTGCATGCCAGCCAACCGGGCTCAGCCTAGTTTACATCTCTGCCTTTCCCTTGGCATTTATCTTTCTCTCTGGGAACTTGGAAAATGTAATGAAATGAAGATCCTAGTGGCAGTATTTTATAAGACAGTAAGGTGGTCAGCTCTGTGAGAAAGAGAACCATATCCTTTACGTCGCCAGTCTCGACGTACCTCTAATAACATTAATTACTGAAAGCAAACCTAAGCCTAAACATTCTTGCATCTGGAGAAGTTTAAGAAAGAAAGCCAACGGATTAAAACTGAGCCACGAGTTATGGTCGTCAGCTCTCCTATATACCCATTGAACCTGAAGTAAGGCCCAATGACTTCTGCTCCCTTGCCACCGTTCTTTAGGGATAGGCATCATTTCCCGAATTTCTAAACTGCTGAATTGGCTTGCATTGTCTGTACTGGCACACTATATATGATGGAAGTTTCTTACCGACGTGTCGCTAGTGAATTGCATGTTGTCCTCCATTGCCTGTACTGATGTACAGGGTTGGTCAAAAGTTTTCAGGCCACAGCTTGCGCGAACACGTTGACTTCGTGCCCTGTGGCGTCTCATGTATCGGATTATAATTAAGAGCCCCAGGGTGTTTGTGAAGAGGGCAAGGGAGACTGTTTATCACCACCCACAGCTTCCGACTGCCAAAATTACTCCAGGGGCCACGCCACTCGATTAAGAGTGAATGTTTTCGAACACGCTGTGGCCTGGAAACCTTTGACCGACCCTTTACATGATGGAGCTGTTCACTTCAGTGGAATCTTGGGAAACAGAGGCTAATACAGAGGAGAGAATAACCAAATAAGATTTAGCACATGTCTCCACGACAGTAACAAAGGGAAAGCTCCAAACTAGGGGGTTTAATTATAATTTATTCTCATTCACTTTCTCTTTCCATTGCATTTGTCTTTATTTCGCTGGAGTGCACTCAATTTGGCATGTGCCAATCGGCCCTTCAAGCTGCATTGCTCAAGAGTGGTCGGTACAAAGTGCTTCGATCCAGGCAGTGGAGGATGAGGTCCAATTAACTATATCGGTGGCCTGGTACACAGTGGTTGTTAAGTTAGAGCACTCGGGGTGTACGCTTTCTCGACCCATTTTCAAGTTCACGCATATTCTACATTCGTTCCCTATACGATGAGGCATGCACAGCAAATCGTTCCGCGGGACTATTCGAAGACGTTGTCGTTGTGCCAGAGATAACGATCACGTACTTTCTCAGAGATATCAGCCGCAACTTGTGAATTTTCGCTAATTCGTTTCCCTACAATAACACGCAATTTCAGTGACGTCCTCAGAAGACGGCACGGTGCACAACGGTCGACATTTTGCGCAGGTACCGTGACTGTCCTAATTTAGATCTCACGCTGTAAGTGGTGTCAAAAAGAGAAATGGAAGCTAGCTATGACGTCACCAAGGCGCTTCCGTCGTTTGCTGTACGGCAAAGCCCGACCTTCGAGATTCGCGTCCACTACTCACGGCATGTAGGTGGCTTAAAACATAACAATGAGTGCAGAAGGCAAACTCGTTTTGTAGCGTTAGCTACACTGGCCTAGCCAAGCCCGTATCGCGCGGCACACCAAGAGCCGTGCTGCGCATGCGCAAGGATCAGTGATATCACACGGCTTGCGCACCGGAGCCACCGGAGCCGGCACCTCTTGCGCACTCCGCCGCCGCCGCGCGCGACTCACCGCCGCCGGTCTGCGCATTCCAGAGGAGTGACGTCGTAGCCGTGGTAGACGCACTGGCGCCGGCGCGCGCTCGCTGTGCAGTCGCCGTCTGACACTGCGCTGGAGCCGCTGCGCTTCTGACTGGCGTTTGCCAGTGTGGTATAGCCATGGAGAAGGAGAGCGCAAATGCTGCTCAACAGCGCAGAAGAACGGAGAAGCTTGACTCATCGGATCCCGAAGTAGTTGCCTGGCAATTAGCAGTTGAGCGTAGGAGACAACCAGGAAAGCTAAGAATAATCAGCTGAACCTTTGCTAACGCTACGTAAATCCTGGCATAGCCGAGCTAAGCCACTGCAACTTTTTTTTTCTTTTTTTGGCAGACCAGGCAAGCAACAGCGCCACGCTTTACATTGAACGATCCAGACCCTAACATGCGATCTTGCTGCGAAATCAGGCCAGGAACAAAGCAGCGGTAAACGCAAAATCTTTGTTTTACCATATGAAGGAAAGAAACGAAAGTCGCTGTATATATATATATAAGCCTTTCTGTACCATCAAGGAGGGTCTTAGTTTTTTCCGACGTGTCACTTGGAGGCGTCGCGCTCGATGCGGGAGGCGCTAGTGAGTCTATTTACAATAGCGTGAATCAGGCGCCGTCGACAGAAGCATACTTCCTGCCACAGGGGACTCCCACGACAACGCAGCCGCTCGCCTGCCTGCAGCGTTTCTAAAAGCGTCGGCGAAAAGAAGAGTCTCATGTAGGGTCACACCCCCCCGTTGGGAACATGGGCGAGAAGAGCGGGGGAAGACAGTGGGCGAAGGCCAGCGTTTGTACCTTCGGGAGGATGCATTTCGTGGACGTTACCGGGTTAGACGCCGAAGAGAGAAGCTGAGCGTTGTTGTTTCCAGCGACAATCAAGAGAAAAAATAATGTGAGCTGCATTTATAACTGCCCTTCTAACAATAAAGAAGACACAATTAATAGGATGCTTGTTAAGCCATAAAAGAAGCATAAAAACGAGACGGGTGGCGCCGCCACCCAGATGTTTGCGCACCAGCTCTCCATGACGTCACAGATTCTGACAGTATCTGCTCGGACGCTGTTAACGTTACATCAGTAAAAATGGACTATACGCTGTATTGTAAGATAGCCAAAGAGTGAACTTAACAAGTTTTCAGAACATTTAGTCAGTCACTACGACCCAAACAATAATTTAAAAGAATGTTTTTAAATCCGTGACGTCACACTAACACGTCAGTGCTGGAGTTGCGGTGCGAAATAAAAAAATAATTTGACAGTTTTTCTTTTTTTTTCTGTCTCACGCCGGCATGTTCTGTGTGGCATGGTACTGAAGACGAAATGTACCATGTGACTGGCGCCGCTACACCTAACTCTCAGAGAGACAGTCTCTGAAAGCCGTGCTTATCACTGAAGTTTGTATCTCACTCTCTCGTCAGTACAATTGTTGACGTTGCGTTGGCCAAACCACAGATGTGTTGAACCCCTGCAAGTTGATCCGCATTCTTTCGTATATCGCATGCATCGCGGGCCCTCTACGCCTTGCAGCCCACGCCGCAAATGCTGAGATGTACCCCTGGCTTTGAAATATGATATGAAATATACGACTGCAGGAACAGTAGTCTCGACCTGCCCTTTCGACCTGCCCTTTATAGGTGTTATTCTATGCGCTCACCTGCTTTTCGAGAGAATGTGAATCAGCCTACAAGAAGAGGTGGCAAGATACCAAGAAGGAAGTTGCGAGCGCCATGAAGCCGAGGAAGGAGTGCGTGGCTTATAACATGTAGATAAGGAAAGATGTAAAAAAAAAAAAGGTAGGCCATACAAGTGACATCGTCAAGAGCAACGTACACAATATGTCAACAACACGAGAAAGTTCTCATGGCGTTGCCATGAGATAAAAATGAGGTCACGCCGATAGCAATATGCACAAGGAACTAAGGGGACTACTGTCCACAAGAAAATCGCGCAAGGATTTTACAGCTCTTCTTTGTTTATGTAGGGAGAGGACCAGGGCCTGAGAAATTTCTTTAGAGATAAAGGCACGCCTAGTAAGGCGTCAAATGCATGATCCCGAAGTGTCTCCCGATATTGGTCAAATTGTGGGTACGCGATGTAAATCTGCTCTAAGCTTCTGGAGTGTCCCTAATGTACGCAGCCTGAAGAGGTCATCTTCCGTACACGGTATAGAAAGCGACGTTCTTCAAAAAAATCTTATTTGAATGTCTTGAGAACTTGTCCGTGTTAGTGATTTTTATGCGCTTTGCTGTGAAGTAAAGTATATCAGCATGAGCAGAGCTAAACTACTCATACTTAATTGTAACAGGTCATAAGCTGACTGAATTACGCATGATTTGCAGAACTCTTTATGTCGATTTCTTTGTACGCTTGTAGTACGTAGTGTGTTTCTTTCACTCTATATATACGCGTATAAGCGAATGTGAGAGCTTTGGATTATTTCATTTTTTTCTATTTGTATTGTTCTATTGTTTGGTGTTTCTATTTATTTATTTATTTATTTATTTATTTATTTATTTATTTATTTATTTATTTATTTATTTATTTATTTATTTATTTTGCTGCAATTTTGGGATAGCGGGTTCTTACGCAGGCCAAGGTTTTCATACTGTGGCAGTTAATAAAGAACAAATATCGTCAAGAGCAGCTACCTCCACGTATATGGGGCTTGCAGTGCCGTTTTTTTCACGCTCGTCATGCCAGAGGATACGGGATAAGCTGATGAGCAAGTCCGTTCATCTCCCGCTACGCTTGAGAAGCTTCAGTGAGTGTGGCTACAATATGGTGTGCCTATGACGTCACGTACATACAGGCGCACTGTATAGCACGAGATATAGCCACAACAGAAGGGGACCCCTTCCGCAAATTCTGGAAGCGTACTCTCGATACATCCCTTTCTGGGACACTTTCACTTTTGCGTGACGTAACGCCGAATACAACTCATCCCGGACATCTTTCAAACGTACCATGTATGGTCCCAAAAATGCTTTTCTATTCTCCCGTCTCCGCTCGTCTCTCGTGTAAGACCGTTTACATAACGAGACGTCAAAATATCGCTTGCTGGCTGGAGGTTTTGGCATTCCTTTCGTCACATCCGCTTCCGCCGGTTCAGCCAGTCAGCGCGCGCCGACACTGATATAACCGCAAGTGATCGATCGAGCAATGCTGATGACGCTCGCACCCAACGGCCAAAGACAACAAGGGTACAGTGAACTAACAAGGGTGCCTTACTCATGCAGCTCAAAGTGGCACTTTGACTCGCAGACCGGTTCGTCCCGCGCAACGGGGTTAGGATAACGAGACGCCGTCGCCTCCTCCGAGATCCGCGTGTGAGCCGCGCCCCGCTGACAACATCGCTGGCAACGCAGCCACCCTCTGGAAAAGCCTTAGGTCAGCGAGCGTTACGTTTCCGGCCGTGGTTTTTGGCAGCGGCGACGCAACCGGCGGCGACCGTTATCGCTCTGCGAGCGAGCGCCACTATAACTGCCGTCGCTGCTGCTTCTGCAGGTTGCTGCCCCGACAGCGCGGGAAGACTTCCAGGCCCGTCTGGCAGCGGCGGGCGGCGCCGGACGAGGTGTCTAGGTCGGCCGATCCGCGATCTCCCGCCATCTCGCGCGCGTGCGAGCTGCTGAAGGCAGTTCCGGTGACGCGTCGACTGGCTGTCGGAGAAAGAAAAGACGCCAAACAAAGAAACAAACAGAAGAAACATCGAGTCCCCACGGACACCATGGCGGCAAAGGCCAGAATGCGCGGGGTCCTCTCTCGGTCCCTCTCGAGGCATTCGTCACGAGTCCCGGAACCAACCCAGGGGTTATACTTTATGGTAGACACGGTTGTTGCATTTGCGGACGCGAATGGTTCGCGCTGCGTATCAGATCATACGGTGATTCCTGAACGTGCTCAGCTACAATGGCGTCTATAGAATCAGTTTGCGGACGACACATTTACCTTGGAGTTCAAGGGGGAAAATGTTTTTCTCGTGGCTAGAACTTTACGCTTTCATAAAATAAAAGCGACAGAAATTATGCTTGAAGCAGATGAGGTGATGTGAAAAATAAAAGAAAAAGGAAGAATGAGAGAACGTGTGGTGTATTTTTTGCTTTCCAATTGTCATCATTAGGAATTGGCAAGTGTGTCGTATTGCATCATTACCCTCACGTGTTTCTGGCGACGCCGTCAGTGAAGACATAGGTTCTTGCCAGCTGTTTTATCTACTTGGTGATAGAAAAAGATTGATGTTTTTTTTTTTTTTTTTTAGGCGTGCAAGTGTTGCGTATATAGTCAATGAAACCATAAATCTCCGCGAAGCCTTCAAGACCCGTTATACAGTAGCAGCACACATTCTGGCAACGGCAAAAATTCGTGTCATCGAAAAACTGAAATTAATTGAAGAATTAGCCAAAAAGCGGCCAAGACTGCTGAATTTCTTGTAGGAGCGGGGAATGTCGTTTCAAGCGCTGTGTACAAACTGTTGTTGTCATGAGATTACTTGGCTCTCCTGGAGTTCACCACATAACAAGGTGGTCTGAAGGGGAGGGGGGGGGGGGGGCTTTCACGTTCGTCCATATATACCTAGTTTAAGCGCCAACTTTAAATTCTAACTTTGTACTTTGAAAGATTACTTTGAACTCTGCCAGTAGTTGGCTTCGTTGATCGCTTAGACAAAAGATATAGACTTACGTTTTGCAGCAGCGTTTGACAGGAAATGTTAGAGATATGTGTAACAGTTTTTCTCGTTTCTTTGTTGCTCGCCGCATGTATCAGAGCATAACCTCGTATATATATATATATATATATATATATATATATATATAGCTTTCGATGATCTGAGACACGAGAGTTCTATATTAGCTCGGCTAGCTGGTTTACTTTCAATTTACATAGCGAACAGCTCGGAACAAGCGACGTACAAATAAAACAGTGCCTCTTCGTATATCTCTTGTCTAGTCGCGTGCTCTGTTCCCCATGTTATCTGAAACATGCCACTTAAAATTTTAGTTGGATGTAAAGCTTAGTTACATGTATATCGATCACTTGCCGCAAGTTCAGTTCACGCATGACGCGCCATCTGCGCCCATGGTCAAAAGCAAGGCGTAAATCAAGGAAGGTGTTTGCCGCCGAAGTTTATTAAATCAAGTATGCGCATGTACATGGCACTAGCCGTTGCGCCCATTCGTCTCTATATAACTAGCTACTGCGCCTTCCCTTTTGATGAGGAAAGTTAACCTGCAGCAATAAGCAATTCGAGACGTATTAAAAAAAAAACAAGAAAAGAACTGTTCGAGGCGCAGTCGGTTGCTTCTAACGGCATAAATGACACGAGAAGAGCGAGGCATATAAAAAAAAGAAAAAAAAAAGAGAAACACGAAGAAAAACGATGGCATCAGCGCCACATGAAAACTGTTCATGTGGCTATATGGGGACGATATTGGTTCTAGGTCCCGTAGCCAAAGATTTTAATGAGAAGAATACCTGTAGCACCTCTCGGGGCATATTTATTGAACTTGTCGACGTCAATGAACACAAGAGCACAGTTGACAGTTGACAAGAATTTTATTGAAAGGTCCTGAGGAAAAAGATCAGCCATAATCGTACAAGATAAGCACTGTCATAGATACTTATTTTAGATCTTCCTCAGGACGACTACATCTTTGTGTGAATCAAAGCAAAAAGCCCACCTCTAAATTTTTTTGCTCAAGGTACACACACACACACACACACAAGCGCGCGCGCGCGTGCACACATACACGCACACACGCACGCACACCAAGTAGAAGCGCCCTTATTAATCTTTATTATTTACTTCATTTATAGCATCATGCATGCTAGTATATGGATACGCACATGGTGTAAACAACCAACCAAGCTCATACATAAATTACAGGCACTATAACTTTGTTTTCACACGGACAGGACCTTCTCTGATATATTGCTTTTAAGCATAAATATTAAAATTATTTTGTAGCAACTAATACAGTTGGTTGTAATAAAGCTTTATGGTAACGAAAATGGCTTTATGATGTCTTACTTGTACAGAAACACTGTTCCACGAGATGCAACTGAGACTAAATATGTGTCTCTGTCCATTAGCATTTTTCGCAAGTTACTGCAGAGGGTCAGCACATTCGCCGTAAAACGGCGTATAGAAAGAAAAGGCGAAACAATTAATATGTCCCACGCCCCGCTGTAATGAGGGTAACCGTCAAACTCCGCTAAAAAGTGCACGGAATGCGGAAGCGAGCTGGCTCCGCGGCTGATATATATACACCGCTTGAGGCCTATAGCGGCGAGCGACGTCAATTAAAGGAGCCCGCACAGCCACTTCTCAGACTGCAAGGAAGTTGCGTATAATCACCCTCGACAAATTGAACAATTGACAAACGACCTCGATAACAACGAAATCGTCCTCACAGGCCCCGGATGACACCGTAGACGCTGTGCGCGCCGCGGAGCCCGGCAGAGCATGCATTGCTCGTATGGAGGTCAACTACAATCGGCCCATCCGTTTGATCGCGGCAGCACGCGGTTGTCAGAGCTCGTTCATTAAGGGCGGTGGCACTGGAGACCCATTCATTACATCTCCCCCGACCGACGGCTCGCGTTGTGGCGTCCTGAATGCGCTGTCGTGAATGCGGCGCCGTGTCCTCGAAAAGTCGGGGAAACCATTACACGCGCGCATAGTGTCCTCTGAAGCATGTCAGAGATTATTTACGCGTGTAGTTAAAACGTCCCTCGACGCAGCGATGCGTGAGGAGCTCAAGAATGCAAAGTTGCCAGGGTTCGACTCATGAATGGTCTTCGCGGTAGCAGAATAACTGTTGGGCCGTGAAAATGTGGTCTCCGCGGTAGCAGAATAACTGTGGAACCATGAAAATGAACTGGTTGTCCTGCGACGCTTTCATCCCGAAATTGTATCTTTAGCAAATTCACACGTTTCCTGAATCTTCAGCGTCATTAAAAAAAGAGATATGCGGCTGCAAGAGAAAGCGAGGGTAGTAAAATAAATTTTAGGGAGTCTTGCTTCATCCGCAGTATGGACTACTCGCCTCAATTTTTAAAATATTTGTAATGCGGGAACAATCATCGACTATTTAACGTTCGTTGTCCTTGTTAAACGTAGGGACATTTGAGAAATTTGCTGGTGAAGCTTTTGGTATTGAGGCGTTATCCTGGCGGGGTAAATTGCAGAAGCAGCGTCTAAAGCGATTATGCTCCCACGATAAATGCGAAGTAGTCGACATCTAACGTTCAGTGTGTGGCGAAAAAAAAAAAACGAAGCCACTGCGCGGATGACCGCAGCTCACCCCATGCATGGAGGGCGTTCGGCAGACCCCCTGCTGCGTCCGCATTGCCCGAAAGCTTAGAAGAAGGCGAACTCTTGTCTTCTCACCTCTCCAACAATTTTTGCCGTCTGGAGTTCTCCAGTCGCGGCACGACGCTGGCATGACTCAGCAGCAGTCGTGGTCCCAGCGGCTTTGCTTCCTCTGACCAAACGCTATTTTGGTACTCTGAAGCTTTTTCTGCTGCGATGTGTTTCTCTGAAGCACCTGAGAAATATTCTGCGCACTTTTCTTTCTTTAAATGCTCCAACATTGCAGGAAGGTGTGACGTTTGGAAGACTCTGTAAGCAACCTTGTGTGCATGGTAGCCTAAAAAAAAAGAATAGGTTAACGTTTTATTGCGATAGCAATTGTATGGACACTTCAAGCGGATTTCTGCCGTTGCCGTCGCCGTCGCTGTGAGGTTCCGTATAAAGTCCAAGGGCGGTGAAATCGTCGCCGCACGCCGTATGTGCGAGTGAAAGCGCGCGTGGGACGCGCGCTATCACGGAGCGCGAACGCACGGCGGAGAGCAAACGCGACTTCCGTCGCGCAAGAGGCCGTGGGGGTACGAAAGGGAGGAAGGAGGGGCGACGCTGTGCTACCGCACCAAATGCGTATCTTGCAACCGGGTGCAAGGGGAACTGTCGACTCAGTCTCGCACGCGAAAGGAGGAAAGCGGAAAGGCAGCGCGGGAGGGGGGGGGGGGGGCATCTTCTACTCCGCCAACAACTGCACTTGTACTTTGCCCGGCTGCGGCCGTCACCCGCACCGTATCTTGCAAGCGATCTCCACACGGTTCTGACCTTTGTATGCACCGTGCATTCGCCGCTCAGTTTCCGTTGAAGCGATAGACCGCACGCTGCGGCGGCTGCGCTTGCTCCCAGTGTTTTGACAGTGGTTGTCTGCGGTCATCGAGTGAGATCTATTCACGTTTACTTGTGCGCGCTGACACCTCGCTTGTTAATTCAGTTAGTAAGCGAATGTGTCCAAGTTTATGCAGCCGATAAAACTACTATCCCTACTCCGAATAGTTCTTTACTAATTTGCTATCGCAATTGATGCTTCGCCTTTCGGGTGAAACTGCGACATTTTTTTTATTCGGCCTAGGTTCCCTCGTGTTCAGAATCCAGTAACCTAATCTTGATGGTGATGATCCTCAACTATGGCACGTGTTATATGAACAGGCTAAGAATCAGGCGGCCAGGAGCAGACATAGGACAAATAAGTACGCTTAAGGATTTAAAAAATGACAGAAGAAGAATGCCAAGAAACAAGAACAACACGTGTAATTGAAAAGTCAGACTAACCCAAATAAATTAATAAGATATGCTGAGAGATGAAGGACCACTGCATCGAAGCATTCGGACAACAAATTTGAAATGAACAGTGAACAAGGATGAAAGAAGTCAGTGCTATTTGATTTCCGAACCAAACAATGTGACTGTAGAAAGTGAAACTCGTGAGCGCTACCTGCAGGAACAGTTTAAGTAATAACCAAGACACGTGCAAGTATAGCTCGTAGTCCGCGGAAGTCCCAGTCTGCGTGACTAGTTCTATCAAGGCGTTTCTTGCTCGTTTCGAAAGACCTCAGCCTGCGCTTCCTCTGGCTGTGTAAGCGAAATATACCGCTTGGTCCGTTGTACTCTCAGCCGTTGATGTATCGCTTTCTAACCACGAATGCACGACGTGTTGTCGTGGAACACCGTTAATTCAAGTACTCCCTGCGGCTTATAAATCAGAACTAAAGCAGTAAGATGTTTCTCTAACTCCCACGTGAAGGGTGAGTCTATGAGTCGTGAAAGATGTATGGAAGCATTCTAAACGCATTCGTGCGTTTGTGCACGTGGACTAGCGCTCCAATACATACACAAGAAATGGAATAAGAGTCTATTTAATCAAAGATGCAGGAGATACCATGCCTGAAAAGCTTGCGGCCCTTTATACGCAGTGCCTCACGACTTCAAGTGTACCAGAGAGCTGGAAGAACGCCAACATTAAACTAATCCATAAGAAGGGAGACGTTAAAGAATTGAAGAATTATAGACCCATTAGCTTGCTTTCAGTATCGTATAAAATATTCGCCAAGATAATTTCCAATAAAATCAGGGCAACACTTGACTTCAGCCAACCAAGAGAACAGGCTGGCTTCAGGAAGGGATATTCTACGATGGATCACATCCATGTCATCAATCAGGCAATCGAGAAATCAGCGGAGTACAATCAACCTCTCTATATGGCTTTCATAGATTATGAAAACGGCATTTGATTCAGTACAGATACCAGCAGTCATAGAGGCATTGCGCAATCAACGAGTACAGGAGGCATACGTGAATACCTTGGCAAATGTCTACAAGAATGCCACAGCTACCTTGGTTCTCCACAAGAAAAGTAGAAAATTACTTATCAAGAAGGGGGTCAGGTAAGGAGACACAATATCTCCAATGCTGTTCACTGCATGCTTAGAAGAAGTATCCACGCTCTTAGACAGTGGAGGCTTAGGAGTGATGATCAACGACGAATATCTCAGCAACCTTCGGTTTGCAGATGACATTGTCCTATTCAGCAACAATGGGGACGAATTACAACAAATTATTGAGTACCTTAGCCTAGAAAGTGTAAGAGTGGGGTTGAAGATGAATATGCAGAAGACAAAGATAATGCCTGGCAAGGGAAAAAGAATTCAGAATCGCCAGTCAGCCTCTAGAGTCTGTAAAGGAGTACGTTTATCTAGGTCAGTCACTCACAGGGGACCCTGATCAGGAGAAAGAAATTTACAGAAGAATAAAATTGGGTTGGAGTGCATACGGCAGGCATTACCAAATCTTGACTGGGAGCTTACCACTGTCGTTGAAAAGAAAAGTGTACAATCATTGCATTCTACTGGTGCTAACACATGGGGCAGAAACTTGGAGGTTAACAAATAAGCTCGAGAACAAGTTAAGAACCGCACAAAGAGGATGGAACGAAATATGTTAGGTCCAACGTTACGAGACAGGAAGAGAGCGGTGTGGATCAGAGAACTAACGGGGATAGCCGATATTCTAGTTGGCATTAAGAGGAAAAAATGAAGCTGGGCCGGCCACGTGATGTGTAGGATGGATAACCGGCGGACCATTAGAGCTACAGAATGGATACCAAGACAAGGGAAGCGCAGTCGAGGACGGCAGAAAACTAGGTGGGATGATGAGGTTAGGAAATTTGCAGGCGCAAGTTGGAATCAGCTAGCGCAAGAGAGGGGTAATTAGAGATCGCAGGGAGAGGCCTTCGTCCTACAGTGGACATAAATATGATGATGATGTTCATGATGACATACACAAGGTTCCGCGAGCAAACGAAACCCGAAAGGGCAAGAATTGCTCATACGTTTCACGTCACCGTCTTTTACCGTTTTGCAGCAGTGCTGAGGCTTCGGCTACATAGCACATAAATAGGGATCAAGATGCCGCCTTTGCCACAATCGGTGCCCCTGTCTTGCTGAACAGCTTACACACAGGGCAGCACTCGTATAACGAATCGGCTTATATGTCATATGTAGCCCCAACTGTTCACTACCCCTGCAGATCTTCCGGTGCCCGGCTCTGTTCTCCGTTGAATTACGGCACCTATAAATATCCTGACGGTAACAAGCGTAGTACGCCTTCAAGCGCAGAATTCCCTCATTAGAACGAAGCGTTATGTGCCTTCTTTCTCGGTGTTTAGCGCGTTTGCTCGGCCGGTTTCTCGCCGAGTGGAGAAGGCAGATCCAGGAGAGAGTGCAATAGTGACGTGAGCATGATGTAAGAACGACGTGAGCTAACCCTGGAGACAAGTGTCAGAGCAAAGTAGGCCGATCCCACAGGCATTATACGCGGTCGTGAATGCCATGTTGTGGGGGTCTCCGCGTCTTGCCAGGCACGCAGTAATCGATATATGTTGCTAAATGCTATCAAGAATATGAACAGTTTGGTAGCGTTTATTTAGCCGCTTCGCGAAGGCTTCGCTTCGTATAGATACCAATATATATGTCAGTTAGATCTGCCCAATTTCAACGCGAAGCATTCTTTGCCTCATTCCAGGCACTTTGAGGTAGGTGGGTAGACAATTCCCGTCTGGCCTCGTTTCGAACCTCTTCAATGAGGATAAATGTTTGCGGATTCAATCGGATTCGATCGGATTCGATCGCCCGGCTTCCAGCACAGCAGCCCTATGCAGCCCGATCGTGTTTTTTTTTTTTTTTTCTTCATTGCCATCCTTTGGCACATTACAACAAAAAATCAACCTCTCTGAGGCTATGATGCAGATTATTTAAAATTTCTTCAGTGCAATCATCGTGTCAAATACAATAATCCACTCAGAAGGCTCATGCTGTGCCCGGTATATTTCGCTTACATATACGCGACACGCTCGTTTCGCACACAGTGCGCATGTTGACGCCTGAGTGGCTTCCATATGTGAAAGGCGCGTATGCAAGTGAGGCATGCAGACAGTATATGTACTCCAGAAACCTAGAAGCTTGATCAGGCCATCTTGAACATCGCTTGTGTTTTCAGCTGGTAAAGATTTGATTCCATAAGAACCTAAAGGCAACATGTTTACGTATGGTACGCTAGAGTACGTCCCAGACATATATTAGACCTAATACGCTTAAAGAAAGAAAAAAAAACGAAAAAAAAAAACGTGGTTTATCGTTTCCGGTTTCCTTCGAAGTAGGCATTCATTGAGCCAAGGTACGAATAAGCCTTCTTGTTCAAGCCCTGTTTTCACTGCAAGAGTATTACAGTTGAAAAAGAAATATTTTTTGTCGATGACTTAACCTTTTTCAGTACATTTTGTCCCTGACTTTCACTGTATAGTGAGCGATACATGGGCATAAGAAACATGGTATCAATAAGGTTATTGTATTCAACTTCTTATTTACAGTGATTAAATATTACATAGGGAATAGGGCATGAAGTGTTCGACAGGCGAGGACGATTTCCCGAGGGTATCTTTTGCCTTGTTACCTTGTTAATTGCTCCCTATCTTAATATTTTCTATACCGTATTTCGTCGACCTATTTGGCCTTCCCTAAATTATAAAATGTAGGTACCGAAAGGCATTCGCAATCTGTGAGATTCCCTTTACCCCTCTATTTCGCTTTATCTGAATTATTGTTTCTTTAGGTTCTTTAGATGTTTTCTTACTTACACTAAACTGACCATGCAGTAATACGCCTTATTTCATTTTATTTATGATCGGTTTCTTTCGCATATTCATTTACAGTTCCGTAATTATACCACCCGCTTCACGGCCTATTCCCCCCAGTGGGTTTGTGCCAGTGTTGAAGGAATCATCCCGATCATCTCCTCCAGCACAACTATCATCATCATTATCCCGTGTCCTTGCTCGTGGAACGGTACGGTTCACAGCACACTTTGGGACCGCGATTTTTGTGGCCATCCCTGCATTGTACTGTATGCAATGCACGTCAGCTATTTTTCTCGTTCATCTACTCCTGAGCCGACTGATAAGACGGACCTTCTCTTGCGCCCACGCAGGCTCCTGGTGGGTGCCCCGGACGCGCAGACGCAGCAGCCAAATGTGCACCGAGGAGGCGCCGTGTTCCGCTGCAGCACCGAGGCGTCCGGCAGTTGCCAGACTGTGCCGTTCGACCAGCTCGGTAATTGCACTGCCATCCAACTTTCCTTCCTAGCTGCCTGTAATATACCCAACCATAGCCTCCAAGATTGAGCGCCGCGTGCAGTCTAGGAGGTCATGTGCCAACCACAGTGCTTCTTACAAAAACTACTAGGGAGAACTCTGGCGCTGCGATCGTGCAGCTGCCATGGGAATGATGGGCAGTATGTACATGTCTCTTAACGTCAAGAGACGGGAAGAGAGCGGTGTGGATCAGAGAACTAACGGGGATAGCCGATATTCTAGTTGACATTAAGCGGGAAAAAATGGAGCTGGGCAGGCCATGTAATGCGTAGGATGGATAACCGGTGGACCATTATAGTTACAGAATGGATACCAAGAGAAGGGAAGCGAAGTCGAGGTCGGCAGAAAACCAGATGGGGCGATGAAGTTAGGAAATTCGCAGGCGCAAGTTGGAATCAGCTAGCGCAAGACAGGGGTAATTGTAGATCGCAGGGAGAGGCCTCCATCCTGCAGTGGACATAAAAATATAGATGATGATGATGATGATGATGATGATGATGATGATGATGATGATGATGATGATGATGATGATGATGATGATGTACATGAATCTGTCCAGTTTTCGGGCTTGAGGCTTCACAGTGGCTTCAGACGATTTTGAGGCGTTATTTATTACGCTTAATCTTTCTAAGTTTCCAAGCGATCGTGGTTTCTTTTTGAAACGCACTAAGGTAGTAATTTTCTGCACACGTACGTGATAATTGTGAATTGTTGTACATTAGGTTGAATGTAATCGCTTGGCAAAGTGCAAAGCCACTTGAAGCGAAAAGGTGAAAGTTTTTAAAACAATCATGTAAAACCCGCCATTCCAACGCTCGCTGAACTACTATACTTGCAGCTACTGTAGACATTAACACCACTGTTCCTTCTATTAATTTTGGTTGAAACTCTGTGATACTAAGTCACGGAAGCTGATACATCTTGAGCGAGACCTACAAAACACCGCGGCCTATACAAAGATCACACCCGGCACAACCTGAGCCCGAGTGGTACCACATTTTATCAGTTGACCACCGTGACAAAAACAAAAACCCTTTCGCAAGAACCGACGACACAAAGCGCTTTGTGTCATCTCTGACCTCGTTATTCGAAACTCGCTTCACTCTGATAGCAAGTAGAGGGATCGCAAATGTATTTGTAGTAGGTGTACTTGTACTTTGCAACGGTACAGCACAGTACTCGGGTGGAGCGACAGCACACAACTCGGGTCGAGCGAGCGCGATCTGACTCGCGTCTATACTTAACGGAGACTGGTGCACCCATCTCCGCGTGAAGTGAGTGATCGTCATTTCCTTGCTGATATCGCGCAGGGCCCACCGAGGTTCCAGCGGGGCGACGCCTGGAGAGGACGGACGACAAGTCCGGCCAGTGGTTCGGGGCAACGTTGCACAGCGCCGGCGAGAATGGCCTCATCGTGGTCGGTGGTTGTCACTTTCTCCGTTTTGTGCAGCACAAGCGCCTGACACCGAAGCCACTTATAGATAGCACAACGCATGCACACTCTGCATTATGACGTCATGCTACTAGGGGCGATTGGCACGGAATCTAATGAGAATGCTGCCTCGAGTAAGCCACGGTGAATTCGACGTCACCGCTCTCGTCACGCACGGCTTGACAGCGAAAATTTCGGCCCTGTAATTTCAGGACGCCGTAGAGCAAAGTGCCCAGGCCTTGTGATATCTAGGTGGCGTTGCTTACACACGCTGTCCGCGCGCTCTTTTTCACTATTTGCTGCCACATTAGAGACGATATATTCTAATATTTCTATTCGAGTGCATTGACGTCATCGTGGCCGCCATCTTGGGGTACTAGCCAACACCACCTAGATAGCACAGGGCGCGTTCACTCGGATTCAAGGATTCATGCTACCTGGCCCAAAATTTCCATTGCCAAGCCTGGCATGACGAAAGCGGTGACGTCAAAATCACAGCTGCTTACACGGCAGTCGTGCTGGGTAGCATGACGCCACGCCAGGGATCGGAGTGAACAGGCCCTGTGCTATCTATGTGGTGTTGTACTAGCACGTCGCGACATGCTCCGTAAACCATTAGAAACGTGAAAGCTCGCCAGACGCGTCTAGCGCTACTCGACAAATATATAACAGCGATTATCCGGTGAAAAAAAAACGTCGCCGTTAAAAGGCAAAGCAATTTACGCGGGATAATACGGTGCACCAGCGTCATCGAGGCCGCCATGTTCGAGTACTACGCACGGTGAGAGGTTGTACCCGTGACGTCACTTAAAAAAACTACCGATTCCTCTTTTGCGCTTTTGCAGTGATAAGCCTATACGTTATCAGCATGACCGGCTGGTCGTGAACGGTGTGGGTGATCAGAGAGGAACAGAAGCGAGTGAGCGGAATTCTCACATTATATACCTGCCCAGTTTCATAATACAGGGCCGCGATTTTGTAGCGATGCCTTATAACCTATTCTTATCATCAATCATCCACCGCTCACGGCCGGCTGATCCCATTGATAACGCGAGCGGACCGTCGCTCTGACCGCTGTAAAAGCGCGATAAGCGCGAAAAGGCATTATTACCGGAAAGGCATCGCTACGAAATACCAGATCTGTGGTGCTGAGGCGGAAGCTATACTGAAGTCGTGCTCTTACGCTGGAGCGGCGCTCGAGACTGTACACGAGACTTAATTAGCACGTGACGACGCTCGAACGCATGGACACGCAAAGCAGTGTCGCGTGCATTCACGTGATATCCCTTCTGCGTGGATGACGCCACCTATAGCTTCCACTCCGTTGCCGCCATTATATTGCACAACGGAGTACAAGTCCATACGCGAACTCTTGCGGTCGCAATTTCGTCATACGTAGCTAAAACACGACGGGACACCACAGTCGGAAAAGCCCGACGAGCTGGTAGCTGTAAAATGTCACCCGTCGGGGCGCGACCTGACACTTGCATTGAGTAGATTAATGGTGAGCGCTCGCAATAAATGCTACCGCTAACACAAATAAATGCATAGACTAAAGTTTATTTGTTTGTTGCAACCACATGACGCCAACAGACAATGAAGCGAAGGAACGTATTGGCAACCTTTATCTTTATCAGAAAGTTTATGATTATTTTCGTAACTTGATTTGCTACATGTTGCGGCTACGAACGAAATATGCTGTACGCGGCTTTGTTCAGCGCTTTTCAATAGTGCATTTACTACCAGCAAGTTTGCACCGTCGAGAATATGCACGAAATGGTGTACTCACCCTGACAGCAAGAAACCTACAAACTGTAGACTCGCGATAGGGCCTTGTTGAGCTGTGTTGGTCTTATTGATGTTGCCTTTTACGATAGCACGTTGCATAGCCGCAGCGCGTAACGCGAGCCTTCCGTTGCAGGCCTGCGCGCCCCGCTACGTGTACTTCTCGGTGAACCACAGGCGGCGTGAGCCCGTGGGCACGTGTTTCGTGTCGCAGAGCTTCTTTGCCGGCTTCCAGGAATACTCGCCGTGCAGGACGTGTGAGTCACTGGCGCTGCGCTTGCGAGGCGCTGGCACCGCGTGCGTGTCTGTCGATTGTGGTTGTTAAAGGAGCCGAACGATCATTGCAGCCGCCTGGGGTTACCACAGGCAAGGGTCCTGTCAGGCTGGCTTCTCCGCAGCTATTTCCAAGGTGACCGCGTTTTCTATGTTATTATTATTATTATTATTATTATTATTATTATTATTATTATTATTATTATTATTATTATTATTATTATTATTATTATTATTATTATTATTATTATTATTATTATTATTATTATTATTATTATTATTATTAAGTCAAGCATGCTGTGGCTAATAGTGGTAGGTACCTTAAAAAAACGTGTTCGAACTTCGCCCCCCCCCCCCCTCCCCCCCGCTCACTAGGTGATTCTCAAACCATAAGAGGCCACAGTCGCTTTTTATAATTAGGAGTGTCAAAGTGGAAAAAAAGGGCACGTGAAATGCCGTGGAAGCCGGTCACGTGGCAGAGGTACACAGGGTGTCCCATCTATCATGCACCACTATTTAAAAAAAGAAGAGCAATGGCGTTACGCGAAGCAAACCTAGTGCGTATTGTTTTCAGTAGAGTGGAGTAGCCGCCAGTAATTTTTTGGTTACTGAGATTTAATTAGGTAATTGTAATTAATTATCTAACTTGACAAGTACAGTCCTAATTATCAACGTGTCAATGAGCAAATTGTAGAGCAGCATGAAAAACTACCGATACAGCTTTCTGTTGCTCAATACGTGCTACATAAAAGGGTTTTTCCGAGCGTGAAGGAAGCCCGCGAATACACGCAAAGTGTCTCGAGCGGCCAGTCGCGCGGCAATTCTGCGTATATTCGCGGGCTTCTTTCACACTCGGAAAAACACATTTATGTAGCAGGTATTGAGCAACAGAAAGCTGTATCGGTAGTTTTTCATGTTGCTCTACAATTTTCTCATTGACACTTTGATAATTAGGACAGTACTTATCAAATTAGATAATTAATTACAATTACCTAATTAAATCTCAGTAACCAAAATATTACTGGCGGCTACTCCACTGCACTGGAAACAATACGCACTAGGTTTGCTTCGCGTAACGCCGTTCCACTTTTTTTTTTTTTTATCGTCCTGCGTGATAGCTGGGACAACCTGTATTTTATAGTGCAACTGACGGTGGACCACCGTCAGTTCAACTTCGCTCTTCGAAGAGGCAGGACGTGTGTCGAGTGAGCTCCTGGTGGTGAACCAGGAGCTCACTTTATATGGTTAACGCGGTTTAAATCATGGATCCGGAACCTCAACGAGGTGCCCGACGTAATCCTGCCGCATTTCTCTCCCATTTACCGCCAAATCGCAGCTTAACTTTTTGAACACGTTGCCTATTGCACATTAGCTTTAAGCAAAAGGAATTTCTGCCCAATGGTACTTAGATCGCAGTTTATGCCATAAACCAGGGACAATTAAGCATAAGTAATAGACTGCTGCGACGCTGTGCTCCAATGGGATGTCACGCTGAGAACATTGGAAAAGAACTTACTGACAACAGCGCAGGGCAATCCGTTCCTTCCCACGAAAACGAAGGAGGACTGCCGCTCGATCTAGCAGCACAGCAGACGACCGGGGAAGCCGCAGCGAGTGCTAAAACGTCACGTCGTTCGGCTCCCACGTGCTACACATACATTTCCTGGAAAGCGAAGCGCAAAGTGTTCGTCGAAAAGCTCTATATAGCAAATAGGTGATGTTCAAAAGAGGAACAGGCGTGATTCCGACTCTGCAATTACTCCCAGCGCATGCAATCAGCAAAAGCATGTCCTTCGAGATTCGCTTTAGTCACTCCGAGGGACAGCAGCGGTGATTTGGACAGCATCTATTATTTAGGGCACTCTGAGGCGTTTCAGTATTTATTCTATGCTTTAGAGGGCAAGAAGTTTATTTAACAATAAAATAAAAAGGTCAAAAGATATTGTCAGTGCTTCTTTACGGTTGCTCGCTCAGCTGCGATACCTTACCTCCGTAACCACCAAACACGCTTTCCTTTAGACTTCATCTTCGTGCACTTCTAGTTCTTATTCGCTTAGACAGCCTGCTGACAGTAAATGAATGCACAGTGTGAGGTCATTTCTCACATTTGAAGCGTGTAAACTGAGTTCATTTACTTGAACATTACTACCAAGCCGATCCGACAGAACGCGTTGAAGGAAATCCGCCGCCGACAATGGCACTCTGAGGAAAACTGCAATATGTTTAAATGCTGGTTTCCGAGGCTCCTACAGGATATTTTCTCAGTATACTGCAGAAATTCGGTTGTGTTGAACACTATTAAATGCTATAGGCAATGTAAGCATGCCGAAAAAGGTGTCGGATGTTTTAGATTTAGAGACGTTTCGACAGTTGCGTCGAGCCTATTAACCTATACGGTTAACCTTCGGTCAAGCCTTAGAAGACCGTCCATGTTGATAGCTCGTTTTCAAGATCGCCATGCTCGCAGAAACAACGCTACAATGAGCATTGTCCGTCGAGTACGTAACCTTGTTTCGCGTGGAGTCATTGCATCGTCATAACGCAGGTAATTATTCAGTTATGCAGTGCTCTATCTGAACCACTGGATTCCAGTTTTGTTTTTATTGCAGGTCATCTTGCGTGTCGAGCGTATGATGGCTAATATTTAACTATCAAATACAAGTAGCCATGACGTGCCATATTTTTCGTGCATGACGCACTCGAACATATGCGCATGTGTGTATATATAATACCAGCGTCCCAAAATTAGCCACCACAAAAAAATAAGTCTCGAGAGAGGAATCCAGCGCGAGCACTCGTGAAGGCTAACACCACTATACTAAATCTATACGGTGTCCTATATATATTCATCGGCAAGAAACAATCCTCACATGTAACCGTTCGATCGATCATGAATGCCATCACAGACGCTGTTATAAATCATGGCGAAAACAAATAACATTAAATGGAGTTCACATTCGATGAAACTGACACATCAGCTCATAAGTTTCGGGTCGTCATTTACTTCCCACTACCATAAAACTGGTCGGAGCTTCAGCCAGCAGATCGGAGGACAGATAAGTTCGTACACTAGTGCGGATACTAATTTAGCAAGTCAAAGTTCATGCTCTCCACCCCCTGGCTATTTTCCACTTTCTGCGTACTTTCGAAAGCTTTTCTCCATCTGAAAGCAGCGCGCTACGACAGCAGCGAATATTTCTTCAGTTTAGCACGTGCATATCATGCTGTGGATCTTTCGCTTAGTCGTAAACCTATTTGCGAAAGAGTCATTGCACAGTGTGAATTTTATCTAATATTAATATTTTTGTTGATAATTTATCCGCAGGATAATCATCGTTTGTATATTGGAGCTCCAGGAAGCTGGTACTGGCAAGGTACGTGACGTTGTCCAGTCGGGGAGCTAAAACCATAACTGTTCGAACTCTTCCGCTCAGCTGTTTTGTCTGTTGTTGTTTAATAGAGGGAGAAATCGCAGAATGGCTTCACTGTCACATCACTTCGCATGATTACAATCTCTGTACGACGACGACTTATTCACAGTGCCTATGTGTCTGAAAAGGCAAGAATGTAGAAATGCACTTTTATTAAAAACTATGTCGCGTAAAGAACCTGATCACTCAATGATGAACGAAAAGAAACATTAGGAAGAACTGGGGAGCAATATTTTTTGCAACCTGTTTGGGCAGTAACTAGCGTATCTAATGCGGTCCTGTACAAAGGGTTTTGAGGCCAGTGACTACATTTTCTTTACTTTGGACTGTTTGCCCGGATGATCTCGTTTTGTTCTCGCAACGATGCCCGAATAACGGCTCTGGCTTTCGGCTCAAGGTCACTTCAAGGTCACGGGAGCTAAAAACATTTCATGTCTAAAAGACAGCGCGCACATGAAATCGGAAACAATGGCAGAAAGGTCACCACAGCGCTGAATCTCTCAGATTGATCACTCTCGTCGGCAAAGCGCATTCATGGGTGTCATCATCTTGAGACGTTTAAGACTTAACGTAGTTTGAAGCCATGCTTAGAACATATTTTCTTCTTCCCTGCCTTGAAATTTGACGACATGAAGCTTATCGCCAAAACTGAAAAGAGCAGTCGCAAAGCATTCGCAATGAATGTATCGTCGATCAAAGGCAAAAATGGTTCAAGCGCAGCAATGTTACCCAGATGCTGTTAATTAACGTCCAGGATAAAGTGAGCTTTATACGCCCTTGGTCTGAAAACATCAGCGTGACAGGCGTTCGGTTACTTCCGTTTCAAATTGACCACAACACAGTGAAGGACGCTAATTTCTGTGCCGAAAACAACTCGGTCCTCTAAAATGTACCCAGAGACAATTGGAAGAACTGGCCAGCCTGACGACTGCGAAAGATGCTTCATGGACCATGCATTTTATAATTCGGTGTTGCAGCATCTGCACAAGATGGGGTCTCCGAGCTTATACATATATTTGTTTCCAGATAATGCCATGAGGCAACCCAGGGAGAAAGAAAAAGGGGGAGGGGGAATCCCGCGGTAATGCTTATACGTGCATGAAATGAATTTGGCGCTGAGCCGTGCTCCCTCAAGGGCTGCAGAAGATAGCCCCAACCTTTCCTTTCCAAATGAACCACTTAGTAGTGCATGAAAATGCGAGAATGATGACTTTCCGCGGCCTGGCCTGCTGCTGTCCGCGGGGGCAGGCCAGGAATTCATGCAGGACCTGGTGGACGTAGGCAAGCAGTTCAACACGTCCGAGTCACCCTCTTCGGATGACGACAGCTTTCTCGGTGCGTACGCCTGACGTCACCATTCATTATAACTTTTTTTTCTGTCTATACTGCAGTTCAGTTCAACTTAACCCGCATGCACTGCTGGCCGGAAGCTTATACGCAAAGCAGTGGGACTGTGTAGATAAAAATCGAAAAAAAAAATGTTTCTGCATATGTACAGTTGTGAAAGGCTGTTGAAGCACAGCTAACGGGTAGCTGTGGTTTTCTATTTCTAAGCATCGCGTGTAAAAGGGGACGCAGGAAATGTAGTCCTTTGAACACGTGCGCACCTTAAAAACATAGTAATAAAAAAGGCATTACTACAGTTGTAGCAATGCCTTGAAATGCGCGTACTCGCAAGTGCGGCCTTTCTGTTCTCTTTTAGCTTTTAGATGTCATTATCGAGACATACTTTCTAGAGCATTTTATTTCGTTTTTCGCGTTGAATGGATTCCTGCCAGTAATAATAAAAGCAAGATTGCTTAGATCATTTTCCGTGCTAGGACACGAATCGCGAAATTTGAGAAAAATTTGAATATTTACGTGGCCTGGGCATGCAACCTCGGTTTTTCAGCCTTGAATTGTAGTATAGCTGAATAAAATTTGTTTGTGCGGTTTTATTGGCTGCGAGCTCGCGAACTGCTCGGAAACGTAACTCTATCGCGGGACCAACGCCTCGTAAGCTTAAATTTCTGTCTGCACTAGTTTTACATGGCCTCTAGCAACGGCGATGTTATGGGCAACGTTGCGGATTGTGTAGCGCGTGCAGTTTAAGAAAACGTGACGAGCTTAACCATGCACGAGCCGTGCCAGACTTCCGCACAACCTGTACAGAAAGTTTGTTCTCGCCACTCGACAGACGTGTGTCTGTGCACGCCAAGGACGGCTTTTGCAAGGGAAAAGAGTCCTCGCGTTTTCGCCCTTGTCGATACGTCCGACGCATGAAAAAGCCACGAAATAACTCATTCCGTGACTTCCGCGAAGGGAAAGGCAAAATTTGGCAAAAATAATATTGTGAAGGGCGCTCTGGTTTTGGGCAACTTCCTGCTGCAGATTTCCACGTACGCTGCAAAGTCGGAAAAATACGTTGCAACACGCTACAGCGTTTATCGTCTTCCTCGCGCAAAAGGGGGAGAAGGTGTCTTCGCATATTGCATGCGAATACTTTTCTCACAGGTAACGTTGATTTACTTCGTCTAGGACTTCGTGGCTTGCTTTAAATATTGACGCCTTAACACATTGCCTTTCTCTGTTTCCTTATTCCTGTAAGCTGACACACCCTTTGTCGCTCGGTGGTGCGATGTGAGGAAATGATGTTTCGAATACACTCAATTCGCAGTACGCCGTATGTTCGTCCTCAGTGAACTTCCGCCATAGAAATGGGATTCAAGAACTTGGATGACCACGATTATATATCTGTCACCTACGATAGAGGCGTAATAACGTTAGTTTAATTAGTAATAATTGATTATAAATATGTCTGCAAGTGGCATCGGCTAGTGTATATCATAGAACCAGAAAACAGCAAGCGAATACACATAAAGAAATCACATAAATAGCGAAAACGGTTGCTTTGCTTTCTTGTGTTGTGTCTTACCTGCCTCGGTGATTCAACGGTCATGGTGTTCGGGTTTGACTCCAGGTGGCGGTGGCCGCATTCCGATAGGGGGCGCAAGCAGCTGCGCGCTTATAGAGATTTCGGCGCACGTTAAGGAAACCCAGGAGGTCGAAATTGATCGGCAGTCCCCTACACCATGGCATTGCTCAAAATCTAAATGCGGATTTGGGATGTAGCAGCTCATAAATAATCTTCGTGCCTTCTTACTACGGCAAGATCTCTAAAGAATATACGTCTGCTAAGTGTTGGGACATCTGTCGCATGTGTATACCCATTATGATTATCATCATCATGGTTTATATTAGGGTTTCTTTTTTTCAGAATTTGGCAGAAAACTAACTTTCCTCTCACATGAAATTCGATCACGTGTCCGCTGAGTATGCCTTTGTTCCGCCTCTGCAGTAATCTTCACGGTGCTGTCGCCATCGTCGTCATTATCTTCGCCGTCGTTATCGCCGTCATCGTGCCGTTATCGCTGTCCATGTAATACTTGCCACAAGGCAGACGTACGCAGAAAATTTGCGACTTGAAAGGATCAACAATAATCGAACAAGTGATGTCTCATGCTGGAGCCGGCGTTTAGATCAAGATACTTGTCTTCATGAAGTCCCTTTGCCAAAACGTTGGCTCCTGATCCTGAGACATCTCTTTTCTGGCCAGTGTTCATAAGTGGCTGTATGTGATTTTTTTTTTTTTTTGTTACTAACAGAGGGATCCAAAACCACGTCCCAATTGTTTGTGTTGTATACAGGCTATTCCACTGCCGTGGGCAAGTTCTCCGGTGGAAACGACTACGATGTGGCTGTCGGCATGCCCCGTGGTGAAAGCCTCTCCGGCAAGGCAAGTGACACCTCTCTGTGAGCTTCTGCAGCTGCTGGACCAAAAATAGTAAAGCTGGCAACGTATCACCTAAAAGGGTAGTGAATTCCTGGGTATTACGTCATGATTAATGGGGAGAGCAGTAGTGCGTAGCAAAGGAACAACCAAATGGTCAAACGAGCTATAGTTGGTTGATTTGCACCTTGAAAACGTTTTAGACACAGTACACGATAGAAACAACCGGACAAGTTATGTTTAATAAACCTCAGTTGGAAGCAGTGCTCGTTCTTGTCTGTCTCGTCATCTGGTTGTGCATTTTACATTGTTCTACCTCTCTCTCCACTGTCTCCTGAATTGCAGCCGCAACCGGCAGTGGCCTTCGTCTTGCGAACTACAGCTAGCATTGCCTTCTGCATCCCTGACGCAGACGTCAATGCTCTATCAAGCGGCCCACATTTCATAGAGTATCAAACTCATATTCTTCCGGAACTGTTTCCTAGTTGCGTAGAAGAGGCACACTTGTCGAAACAATTATCGCGAAGTAGAGTTCACCGGGATATCGTGTTGTTCCATTTCAAATCAACGCACTAAACAGAGCTACAGCCACTTAAACCCGCCGTAATGGCGCAGTAGTTTTATGCGGCATTTTGCGGCTAAGCACAATGGCCCGTGTTCGATTTCCAGCAGCAGCTGTTGTATTATGATAAAGGTGGGATGAAAAAGAAAGAAAAAGAAAGGAAGAAAGGAAGAAAGAAAGAAGTAAAAAGAAGATTAATCGGCTGACTTGCGCGACCCTCTAGAATCACAACCCAATATCCAGCGATTCAGTGCGACTGGTAGCCCTGCAGGTATCTAAGGTTTATCCGGAGACCTACTGCGGTGTTTCTCATAGCTTCAATTAACTTTGGAGCGTTAATCCTCACGAATCAATCAACAGCCACTTACAAGCTAAGAATACAGCTAAAATCGCTCCTCAACGGGAAATTTTATACACATTCCATATGAGAGTGCTTTTCTGATTTTCTTTGTGTTGCGTGTGTTCATAGGGTGGTACATCAAGTCGGCACCCTGCCTACGCTGTGACAACTTGTTTGCCAAATGGCCTACCTGATTGTCTCGCAGGTAGTCCTGTACACCAGCCAGTTCCGGTCTCTGGGCAACCTGACGGGAGACCAGATGGGCGCCTACTTCGGCTACGCGTTGGCTACAGTGGACCTCAACGGAGACGGGTGCGAACCACTCTTCTCAAAGCACGCTCGCATTGTGCTGTACATACTATAGGCACTAAGACGCCAATGCGCACTGTGTATGTCGCCGAGCAACGCGCGGTTGCAAAATTCCGATATTACCTATGATGAAGAAGAAAAAAAGTAATGAATCGTTAGTTTCCTTCAAGGCGGGCACCTTTATTCATGTAATAAATCATTTTCAAAAGAGATAGAGGTTACCATGTTTGCAGGTCACTAAAAAGGAAATTCACCTTTTGCTATCGTGTGTTTCTGGAAATTGCGATGCGGTGGACCAGGATAACATGTTTGGCATTTATTGTTACGCTTAGCACACTCCCTGATCAGTTGGAGAAGAAATGATTTTGTCGGTGGAAGTTTGCGCGAAGTAAAGGCGCCTACATTCGCCGTCATATGTTCTTCACATGCCGTCGTGACGCCTTCGTAATCATGCAGCCGTCGGCATGCCGTCATTGTCATGCTGCTGTGGTCACTCCATAGTCATCATGCCGTGGTTGCCAAGCCATTGTGGTTCCATCGTGATCATTTTCGTCGTCATTATAGAGTAGCCATTGCCGTCAATACCCATTACCCACCACCAGATGCACGAAAGAAGAAGTAATAGAGAGGTACACAAGAAGCTGGCAACATAAGCCCGCCTCGCTGTGGATGTGTTAATTTAATGTGCATTTCTGTCGCCCTTAAATAGAGCCGGCGCCTGCACCTAAACATTTGCGTAATTACGTTACACTCGCCTGACCACGTTACCGTTTGGTTATACATTTGATTGCCCTCGCATCATTAACATTTTATTTGCGTAAGATAACGCATCACATACGTCATTTCCTGCAAGCATTTCGGCCATTAGCGTTATCTTTGTATAACGTTTACTTCATCATTTGTGCAAATATCACCGAACGCTTCGCTAAACACTGATACCCACATAAGCGTGGGATCTGCCGTTTTTTCTTGAACTCCGGCGCCACGGCCGATGGTAGCATTCATTCATTCATTCATTCATTCATTCATTCATTCATTCATTCATTCATTCATTCATTCATTCATTCATTCATTCATTCATTCATTCATTCATTCATTCTGACCGCAGGCTGGACGACCTGGTGGTGGGCGCTCCCCTGTACACGGCGCTCGACCTCAAGGATGGCAGCTACGAAAGGGGTCGCGTGCACGTCTACCTGCAGAAGGCGACGGTAAGGATCGTGTGTTTACTGGTCAGAAATCGTGGCTGAGCGAAGGGACCTCGCCTGTCTGGACAATGCGCAGTCTCCTCGCACGGGCAAGGAAAATATAGAGGGTGCGAATTGAAGAATTGCAGGAATAGGAATCAACTTAGGAGAAGAATGAGGAGAGAAATGAGAGCCTGTTCGAAAAAAGCCGAGCAGTCAACTTGACGCATCAATCTCTTACCTGACTACTCGGTGAAGAGATAGTGAGAGGGGTAGGAAAGGAGAGGAAGAAAAAGATGATGATGGGGACTGAGTGACGGAAGATAGCACGTACAACAATACTTAAGGCTCTCCCTAATGTCCAGTGTCTATGTCGCTCTTCCGCAAGAAACATAAAATAGCCTCCAACACCAGGTAAGCGCATAGGTGGCGAGCCCGCTGTCCCGAGGTAACTGATTGTGACGATAGCTGATGGGCCAAAGGAGTGTGAAAGAATGACACGAGAGACGAAAGATAATGATAGAAGTGATGGGCTTTGGTGTGCAACATGCATAACCCGTTCGATGTGGTCTGGTGTCTGTTAAGCCCTTCGATGTGAAGTGCCCCTTGTGTATCTGTCGCCAGCTGCTCGCAGTACCCAAATGCACTCTCCCCCAGAAAACGCAACTTTCTTGCTCATGGGTGTGCACCTGAACCGTATAACCCGCAATTAAATTAAAATTAATTAAATTATGAGGTTTTACGTGCCAAAACCACGATCTGATTATGAGGCACGCTGTAGTGGGGGACTCCGGAAATTTGGACCACATGGGGTTCTTTAACGTGCGCCTAAATCCAAGTACATGGGTGTTTTCGCATTTCGCCCCCATCGAAATGCGGCCGCCGTGGCCGGGATTCGGTCCCGCGACCTTGTGAAGGGCAGCGATCGACGCTACCATCTCTCCCCCCCCTCCCCCCCCCCCACACACACACACAACACACACCCTTCCAATATTGTTACTTGCATTCTAGGGCGCGATCTTGTACGCGTTCCAATTCAAGTTGGTGGCGACGTTTCGGAAGCGAAAGAAAAGACAACTACAAGGACGGTTGGGGCGCGTAAAACGACGACAGCATAATGTCCCTGGAAAAATAACAGGGGATTTACAACAGCAACTACTGCACTGAGCACGTGTCGACTGGATTTAACCGAACAGCACCAGAGCGCGTGAGGAGGTGTCTGGAGAAAGCGTTCGACGGATGGCGTCCATAGAGCTGAAGTAGCGGCCAGCTCGAGCAGCTCGAGCTCCGGGACCAAGGTCGCTGAGCGCAAGTCCCTTCCTGTGGCCCACGCCTGGCTAGGGAGCCTACATGCAACGCCGTTAACAGCGCTTGAATGTAGGCTCCCTACGCTTGGCGTAAGCCATTTCTGGTGTCCAACCAAGGGAAGCCAACGTTTGCACCACTTTTTCTAAAACTCCAGTTGGTGAATATGAACGCTACCTCGGCGTCCGGCCGTTGCCTCTGCCTCGAAGGCCGCCATCGTAGGCCACAACTGCAAGCAACTCAACCTGCGTTCCATCGTCACAGCGACCGTGTTTGCCGAATGAACTGGTGAAACTTCTGCTCTTTTTCAGAGTACTGTTTCTATCTTAGTTACGCCTTAGTGCTGGGTTTCCTGCCTAGCGATGTTTTCCGGGAACATACGTATCTTGCGTTTTCGGTGGCCCCTACGCGAGCTAGACTTACGATGAGCTGTATCGTGTGGATACAGCATGCGTGCGTGGTTTGTGCACGAGCGGGCCTCGTCATTTGACATGACTGTTTCGTAGTGCTTGTAACATCGTCACCTTAACATGAGCCTCCTAATACCAGGGGCACGTATACAGTTACGAGCTCAAAAGTGTGGAGGACACGACGCAAACAAAAATTTTATATAATTTTGTTGATGGCCCAGCCGTACAGCACAGAAATTGCACGTGCTTGTGTGAATCGAAAACGCACGCGTGTTTTGTAGGCACGATGCTTACCAGTTCGGTACATACATTCGAAAAACATTTTACACACTTTGGTGTGCATTTTTTCCCTGCCACAATTGTCATCTGTCTTGCTTGCATTTTCTTTCTTGAAAACTCTGCGCTCGCTACTTTCCTGTCAAGAATGCTATGCCAGGCTGATAACACTCATATGCCGTTCGTGACCTGGTACTGGACGCGCAGCATTGAATAAAGGAATGGCAAGCAAGACGGATGCCGATTATTTTTGTGGCATAAAGATATGCCCCAAAGCGTGAAAACTGTCTTGAATGTAGTAGTGAAATAACACCAAAGCCCCTCTATTTAAATACGTGTTGCTTTTTATTCTAAAATGTCATATTGCCATTGACCAGATAAGTACATATAAGTACTTTTCTTTCTGTGTGCAGAGGAAGCTGGAACGCGCTACATTTCTAGACGGTGATCAAACAAAAGGACGCTTCGGCATGTCCCTGTGCTCTCTGGGTGATCTGGACCGGGATGGTTATCAAGGTGAGTGTTTTGTAGCGTTAGCTACACTGGCCTAGCCAAGCCCGTTTCGCGTGGCACATCAAGAGCCGTGCTGCGCATGCGCAAGGATCAGTGATGTCACACGGCTTGCGCATCACCGGAGCCACCGGAGCCGGCACCTCTCGCGCACTCCGCCGCCGCCGCGCGCGACTCACCGTCGCCGGTCTGCGCATTACAGAGGAGTGACGTCGTAGCCGTGGTAGACGCACTGGCGCCGGCGCGCGTTCGCTCGCTGTGCAGTCGCCGTCTGACACTGCGCTGGAGCCGCTGCGCTTCTGACTGGCGTTTGCCAGTGTGGTATAGCCATGGAGAAGGAGAGCGCAAATGCTGCTCAACAGCGCAGAAGAACGGAGAAGCTTGACTCATCGGATCCCGAAGTAGTTGCCTGGCAATTAGCGGTTGAGCGTAGGAGAAATGAATACATGTGCCACATAATATGTATACCGACCGCGTGTGTGTCATTGGAGCAGCAGTAAGCATGACAATCAAGCTAATCCTTGACAATCTAGGCAACCAGGAAAGCTAAGAATAATCAGCTGAACCTTTGCTAACGCTACGTATATCCTGGCATAGCCGAGCTAAGCCACTGCAACTTTTTTACAGCTTACTCTCGCCATAATGTATATGCTGCAAGTTCCCGAACTAACAAAAATTATCTCGATATAGTTGCAACAAAATAAAAATAAGCGTTGCAAAAAAAAAAATCACAGCATATCCACGGGGTGAATGATGATGAGTGGGCGAAGCTCCGGAGGGAATCATCGGATCTCCCGCTTAAGGGGACGCTAGCACAAACGCGTTAGAAACGTGCAGTACTCTCTAGTAAGGGAGAGAGGCCACAGCGTCTTACGCAGCCATTTACACATGCCGGAACGTGCACCGCGTTTGCCGACGCCATCACATGACTGCTGAGAGAGTATACCCCCCCGTATTCATAAACGCTCCTCGACTTGAACTTGACTTGCCACCGCTTTGGGCAGCGAGTTCGAAACGCATTGAAGGTAAGGCGGAGAGGCCACAGCGTCTTACACCAGCTTCTTACACGGGCCGTAACGCGCTAGCACAAACGCGTTAGAAACGCGCTAGAAACGCGGTCTTTCGTTAATGTTGGGTATTTATTGCCATCGTGGTGCGTGTGTCCATGTCCGCTTCGTGGCGTAGTGGGCTAACGCCGCGCGCTCGGAAGCGAGGGGTCCCTGGTTCGATTCCGCGCTACGGACACAACTTCGGAATTCTTTTTCTCATTTTTCTCAGACTGGTAGCACACTACTGGTTACACACTACTACTACGACAACGGGGACGGAACGGGTGCCGCTATAAGGAGCTTCGCCCCTAAAAATGATGCTCCAGTCAACGCTGTGTGAGCACGACACTTGTGCATATTAAAGTTGCTGTTGCCGTCGCCGCTCATTGTGTTCACGCTGCTCTTTAGGAGTTCTAACTATGCGTTTCCTTTACATAGCGCTATAACAACACAAATGAACTCAATTGCTAGGTGAGTTCTTCTTTTACTTATGAAAGTGTAGTTACGTCACTCCCTGCTTCGTATGCTACAGTTGCTGCTTCCCGGCAACTGTAGATTATGTAACCGTAATCTTTATACCGGGAAACGAATGCGGCGAACGCTATGCGCGAAGGCGAGCTTTCTGGTTCTTTTTTTCTCATCCCGGCGCCGCCGCTGCCGCGATGATGACGATGATTATCTAATGGCATTCCCTTTGAAACGGGGCGGTGACAAATAGTCACCTAGCCTGCTTGATTTAGTCAGGTATGCTATACATATTTGTTACCTAGCATTTTTGTATACATCTCCTTAACTTTTTTTTTACTTTTTTTTTTGGCGCCATCCGCGATCACTTCCGCGGATGCGCGGAGGAGGGCGCCATATCTGGTGGTGGTGCTGCAAGGAACCCAGCGGCGCACGCGGCGCGCGGCTCCCGCTGTGATTGGTTGAGTTTTTTGGGCTGCGGGGACGAACAAATCCGGGGATCCTATACTCCATCTCACAAGCTGACTGCAGCACTGTGGAGGCTACACGAATTCTTAGCCAATAGGAAGGCCGAATTCCCCTCGAGATGGGCTCATCCGCGCAGCGTCGTCTGCTCAGCGTCTGTTTGCCATCTTGTTACATGCTCCATGGTTGGTGGATTGACGCAAAAAAATGTTTTTACGACGTAACCTTAAGCCGCGTTTACATGCATGCGACAGCAGGGCTTCGCTTTACCTGTACGCTTTCCCTGCAGTTACCTTGCAGCCTCCTTAGCAAGTAGTACGGGCGAATTCCCTTACAAATGTTCACCGGTGCCACAGCGTCTGCTCGGCGTCTACTTCGCGTTTGCTCGCCACCGTCATCGTGTACCATGCTAGAACGGGGTAGTAAATGAATGATGCAGTGAACGATTAGGCTTTTATAGCGTTCCGCATCGTCAACGCATCACCAATGCTAATGCTATGGCGTCATCTGCTAACTAGAAATCAAACCAGTTTTACGGCTCGGTGCCGTGTCTGTAGTCCTAGCGGCGTGAAAACAAGCAGCCGATCTCAATAATTGCGACAAAACTTACCTAATGTTCTGACCTCAGCTGGAGAAGATGCTTAGCGATGACGAATTTTTCCCCTTGTTAACGTTTCTTGCTGACAGGGCAGAGAGCCAGTAAAAAGCGCGAATTTGGATCAAAGCTGGTGGTTGGCGCTGTATAGGTACTGCCATCTTTCTCTAAGTGATCTCGGTCAGGGTGGCTATTACGGTTACCGGCGGTAACTGCCACAGTAATTCTCGGTATACGACGTGCATGCACAAAGGTCTTAACGTGTCACGTATCGCTGTACCGTACCACGTAGCGAGCAAAAATAGAACTATTTAGTGTAGCCAATCATCAGCCAGTTACTGCCCGGAACTATATACTGCCGCGCAAGGATATTGCCTGTGTACGCCTCGTACCTCCGGCAGTGCTGCAACCACCTTGTGAGATGGAGTATAATTATACACGGCTTCGATGCAAAATAATTGAAACTCAAAGGCTCTTGGTATTGCCCCGTACTGTTTGAAGTATTCAGACAAAGTATTAATGAACGCAAATCTCGAAAGTCTGTTGCAAGGAGTGTATAATTTACCTTGTCTATGCTAACTTTTACCAACTGCACAATTAACAGACACCACACAAGCAACATAGACAGGATCTTGTTGTGTGATGTATTTATTTGCGCACTTGATCATGTCCTCATTAAGGACGCCAAGATGTCCTAGTGTAGTATATCCTTTCTTTGTCCTGCTTTCTAGGGGGAAATTTATCTTCGCTGTTAAACTAGGACTCGTGGGCATGGTATGTTCTCAATTTCATGATAAAAGGGCGTTTAACTACCGCTGCCTTTGATGTACAGCAATTTAGGCAGCATCGTACTGCAATGCATAGGAACGTTGCAACCGTATTGAAACCAGGCAGAACTTGAAAAGTGCTACCACATTTTTCTTGAGTTGTGAAAGACTTGTTCACTGGTGTGCTTGTCTATCTTGCAACATGCAGCAACCAATATTGCGCTGGCTTTGTGGTCTGTTTGTTTACTACCTTATTATCACTAATTTCATATGTCGCTGGTTTTGATGACCTTGCGTGTGCGACACTGCTTCACGCCTAGGGCATAAGATAGGCCCCTATAAATTAGTGTTTGTCGCGATAAGGGCAATGTACACGCGGAGCATGCTTCAAAAACCATTGAGTGCTGACGAAGCGCTAGAAGCTGTATTACAGATTTCAGAAGAAGCGATATGTCAAAGCAGAAGGGCAACAAGTTGTTTTAGCTCCTAAGGACCAGTACCAATAAACGTTTTTGCAATGTATATGAAATATTAAGTCATTTGTACTTTCTTGATAACTGTGAGAAAAGTTCACGAACGGGGATGTATTTAAGAAAACATCGACTGCCAATTGACTACGCAACCAAATTGGGTGACTAGCCACTACTTCATAGTTTTTCGTGCACTTATTGATGCAGCGGTGTCCATTGTTACTTCTTGCCAATATATGAATGAATGAATGAATGAATGAATGAATGAATGAATGAATGAATGAGTTTATTTCTTTTGTTTACAACAGAAAGGAAGCAGAATCTAAAGGCCATGTGGCCTGACAAAGGCTTTAGCTCCCACAACAATTCGGCACGCAGGCCGTACGCACCAACATGTATCATACAGACATAGCGAAATCAACTTGAGTGTCGCGAGACAGAATATTACTTTTCGTGAAACAGAACATGGATGGATGGATGGAAAAACTAACATGCCTACAAGAAATATGAGAAACCGACAGAATACTCAAAGTACGATACATTTTGTTTCAGACCAGCTACAACCTGAAAACAAAAGAAACAAAAGACTGACAATTTATACTGCGGTTCTAATCAGACAAACTCAATATTGTTCAGAATGAGAAAAGTGTTATATGATTTTTTCGAACATTCCATAATTTAATCTTCAATATCACGTAGGACGATTTAGTAGTGAAGGTGCCTGGTAACTGACTAGTTGTTTTCCGTAATTCGTTCTTATTCTTAGTGTTCTCATGTTATGTTGTCGAAGGCTGTAGTGCAGGATTGGTAGGTACATTCAGGATGTACCATGATTTGTTTTGTTTAATGTATTGCAGCAACTTGTAATAGTACACCTGGTTTGCCTTTAACATAGAATGTTTTATAAAAAATGGTGTGGTTCCTAAGTTTTGTACAAGGCCATAATATCCCTCGAATGCACGTAAGACTCTTTTTTTGCAGTACTATCAGTTTAGTATAGTTTTTTACGAAGTAGTGCCCCAAATTAATATGCAGTAGGCTAATCTAGAATAAAAGAGTGCGTAGTACAATGAACTTTTCAACCATGGAGGAACCAGAGTACTAAGTCTGTATAAGCAACCAACAGTTCTGCTTAGTTCCATAGCAAGTTTGTCGATGTGCATGTTCCAGGCCAAATCCTCTGGGAACCACACTCCGAGAACGTTTTGACATTTTACCTTTGACATATCGCTGAGTATAATCGTCGCGCAGTTGTTGTTTACGTGTGTTCCTGCCTTTGAACTGCGATCGTATTTTTCTTTATTTCCTTCTTTCTCATTGTATTTTCTTTTTTTGTTTGCACCATACTATTGGTTATGCTGATCTTGTATAACAAGAAGCTGTAGTTCCACAAGCGTGTATTTTACGCGATTCTCTTACTTGAGGGTGTGGGAGCCCTCTCAAGCAGCTGCAGCGGCTTTCTCTCCAACTCCTCATGTTGTGCCGAACATGGAATGAACGAGTATTATATTGTAAGAGGTAGTCATCGCGAAAATGCGCAGAGAGAAAGAAAAAAAGGTATCCAAATAGCTCCCTTACTGTAAGGCGTTGCTATACCGACATCGGCCAGATAAACCATTGACAATTTATGAGCAGCATTTACCAACTGATCGCGTGACCATGTCGTTGTAGATTTCGCCGTGGGTGCCCCTTACGCTGGATCGAACTCCCGAGGCGCTGTGTACATCTTCTTGGGCGGGCCTCACGGCAAGCCGTCCGCTCCCTCCCAGGTGATCTCGGCCGAGGAGGTTACGTGGGACCTCAGCACGTTCGGCTTCTCGCTTGCCGGAGGACTTGACCTGGACGGCAACGAGTATCCCGGTAAGTGCGAACCTTAAAGGAGCATGCTTCAAATTGCGTGCGGCTGTACCTCGATTTGTAAGCTTGGCCGCAACATGGTAGACGTGGTATACTGAAACACTCAGGTTGTGTGAAAATTCGTTCGCCTCTGTGTGAATGAATTGGCCGTATCCGATCGTATACGAATGATAAGTACCTTATGATAGCTATCCGAGTTCTATTATCGAAATATGCAATATGCTGATTTCCTGTTCTCCTAATCCGTGCAGATCTGCTGGTTGGAGCGTACGAATCGGATTCTGCGGTGTATCTTCGGTAAGTCGCCCTATATACCACCACAATTTGGAAAGCGACAACGTTGAACTTGGGATTCACGTGCAAAAATAATCACTCTTACGCTTACTTTAATTTACTGCGATAGCAATTATATAGATACTCCAGGTGAATTTTCGCCATCGGCGTCGCTGTGAGGTTCTGCATAAAGTCCAAGAGCCATAAAATCGCGCGTCGTTTGCTGTGGGTGCGAGGGTAAGCATGCGAGGGTAAACAAGGAATGATGGTGGCCTGGGGCGCTATAACGTAAAATGATTCCCAAACTGTTTTGATTCCAGTTTCTCCAATCAGCCTCCACGATTGGTCAAAACATTTTCGGGCCACTCCCAACATCGCCTGTCTGTCACGCGACGTCACGAAAACCGTGATAGCTCCCCATCTGATATAACGTGTACACACTGATTATGCATGATTAAATGCCCAAAAGAAAAATAATCATTCTTAATACGACGCCTTTTCACCATTAGTCCTCTGCTATTGGTCCAATGTTGTCTGACTACGCCCACTTCGCCTGTCTGTCACGTGACCTCACAAAACCGCGAAAGCTCATCACGTCAAAGTGATGTGTACGCGAAAATAAATGCATTAATATGCGGAACAAAAGTGAAAATTTTTTCTGAATAGCCACAGACTTCCCCGTTCCGAAAGGAATAGAAGATGGCTGGCCGCCGATCGCTCAGACCCTCGCTACTCGCACCTACCAGTGAGCATGTATTTATTTGCGCATAATAAACCTTCTTGCGTGGCAGTAAAACGTTATCGAGCCCTTTCGGCATGCATACGACATCGCTCTGCGAACTCTTATTTGCTGAGGATCCGTTTTAGCGGCATTCTTATAATTCCGTTGCACGCCGCCGCGATTTTCGACCAGCCACCGCAAGCTAAGTAAGGCGAAGCGCACCAATCAGTGAAGCCGGCACCACCCTCTTCATCCGGTTATCTATTTTCACTGTGCTGGCGGCCCCATCAAAACCCTCTCCACTACAGCGTGCTCCTCGACTCTTGTCAGCCAATTAGATAAGGAAAACCGCTGAGTGTAGACAATGTTATTGGTTTTGAAAGCGAACAAAGGTGACCTCCTATAAACGAGTAGAGTGTTTTATTGGGTTGTTCAGACAACGGTGCGGATCACCACCCGATGCTTGCGTCGGTGGTTACGTAAATTTGACGTCAGTAGTTCGGAATCAAAAAAGTTTGGAATCATTTTACGTTATAGCACTCCTGATGCACGCCTTCCTTCCGCGGGCACATTTTTGATCACGTGATGAAACGCACGCTAGGGTGGGAAGGAGGGTGGGTTGAAAGGGAGAGCTCGTTGGGGGCTAAGGCAGGTGAGGATCTCCTCCTCTACCCCTATCATGCTGCGCATGGCTGTCTGCGCGACTGAGCGCATACGGGGGACAGGCGCGTATCTTGGAGGTAGCTTGCGGCGGGTGCAAAGCCCGGGTGAGCAGAGATGGCTGGTCGCTTCACGTGCGCTGTCTTCCCGCACGGCTAGTGTTGGAGTTAAGCGTAATCTCAAGTGTAGGACACGCCGTGAAGCGAGAGGCAGCTCGAAGCGATCGCACCTCGAGGCCAGCGTTCATCACGCCAGCGTTGTGACATGTTCGCGGTCATCCAGTGAGATCTGTTCATGTTTGCCTGTGCGTGCGTGACACCGTGCTTGTTAACTAGTATAAGCGAACGCTTACTGCCACTTAAACGGCGATAAAACTACGAACGTTTGTGGAGTTGTGTGATACATTGTTATCGCTATTTATGCTTCGCCTTTCAAAGGCAACTGTGATTTTTATTTTTTGCATTTTGTATAGCGGGAGGTTTAATCCACATGTGTATCCCAGTTAAGCCGCTTTGAGAGAGTCGCGCTCTCATTTCCCATGCCACCTTGACGACACGCGTCAAGCATTTTCAGAGGTCTGTATTAAAATAAAGCTGCTGAATAGACAGGTACGTGTTCTCAGCATTCCGATCTTGGAATTGCGATGTTGTCGCCCGCTGCCTGCAGCGGCGGCAGCGTACTTGGCTCCGATGTGCTTTATGCGCTCTAAATCATACAAACCCTGATTGCAAAATCATTTGAGTTTAACACGGGTTGATGATGAAACTTTAGCTTCCAATTCATCAGAACTTCCACGAGCCATCAGATTATGGAATAACCTGCCAGACAACGTTGCTTCTCTGTCTAATCCTGATACATTCCATCACCAACGCATTGCACATTTCACTGAAGCCGTCATTTAGCATGTCCAAGTTCATATTTTGATGTTACTTTTTTAATTACTTCTAATTTTTTATACGCATTTCATTTTAATTTTTGCTATTTTTCGTTTGCCTTACTCGAGCTATAACACGCTTTGGTAGATTGCGCACTGATCCATGCGCCATGCGCATTTTATTTTATCGAGTGCCTTAACCTGTGTCCCATATCCCTTCTTGCTATTTCCGCATTTCTTGGTCTTCTCTTCTGCACTGCGATTATGTGCTCAAATATTATTTACCAAGTATTGTACTTTGTTTTCTTTTTATTGCTCATTGTGGTTGTGTATGCACTGTTGTGATTTTGGCGCCACCCCCCCCCCCCCTTACACGATGCCCTCCGGGCCTGTAAGGTATTTCAAATAAAGAAATCAATCGGATTTCACAGGTAATGTGATGAAGGAACGGCTAGATGAGTACGAACGCTAGCTTTTTTACGGAGCGCTTGATATTATTTACTTAATATCGTCACGGCAGGTTAGAAGGAAAAGCCAACAATGTGCAATTAATAGGCTATTGAATCGGGATTCACAGAGACTAAGTTATATTAGAATCACGCGGGCTCAGACGACTTAATTTGTCAAGGAGCTGGTGATTGCGAACTCTTGCACAAGCGATTCACAAGCACTGTTAACATGTGTTGTGCAGCCCTTGTTGGATCACTTCTAACACTTCTGGCGTATAGCGCCGTTTCATGAACGACTCCCTGCCTCAGTTGCTTGAGACAGTCTTTCGCGTCCTGTAGATAAGCCAACTGCTTTTTCTATCCCAAGGATTCGCCACTCTGAAGCTAAGATGCTACGCCAATGCTCGTTTGGTTCTCCGCCGAGAGAAATAGTCACGTAACGCCTTTTTATTATTTGTTTATTTTTTCGCAGGAGCCGCCCCGTGGTGGATCTGGAGGCGACACTCAAAATTGACGGCGACAACGTCGACCTCGAGGACACCACCTGCACCCTCAGGGACGGCACCAGGGTGCCATGGTGGGTGAGCCTACTCAAGACCTTCTGGCGTCACTGGGTGCTTCCTTCGAGTCCGAATTGCAGTCTCATGTTTTCAGTTGCATCTATCGTTTAGCACAAGGAGAGCTGGCTAACTATATCTTCAATGAAGAAACACATTGTGTTTTACGGGTTTTTGGGGCTGGTCAAGCTGCTACGAGCAGCTTTTTTCCCCACTTTACCCCCGCAAGGCTGTATTTACTTTTTTGTGGAAATAAAACATACATACATACATACATACATACATACATACATACATACATACATACATACATACATACATACATACATACATACATACATACATACATACATACATACATACATACATACATACATACATACATACATACATACATACATACATACATACATACATACATACATACATACATACATACATACATACATACATACATACATACATACATACATACATACATACATACATACATACATACATACATACATACATACATACATACATACATACATACATACATACATACATACATACATACATACATACATACATACATACATACATACATACATACATACATACATACATACATACATACATACATACATGCAGAAAAGAGAGAGAGAGAGAGACCGTCATTGCAGTTGATAAGGCTCTCGGCTTTGAATGTGTGTGCTTGATATTGAGAACGGTGGTCATGCGTGTTTATGGATGGACAACGTCAAATACCTTTGCGTATACTTCCGATTACACAACAGAAGTCCTAATCAAACCGCAGTTGTGACGAACAAGCTCTCCCGTAAACTGCCCTGCGTGTCCGTGTTGTTTTGCAACGTGAAACATGCCGTTCTTCAAGAGTTATACATCAACCACCAAGGTGGCCCAGCGTGCCTGGCCGCTGCTGCCACATTGCAGTGCTGGCAGAATGTCAAACATTTTGTGTAGTGAGATTCAGGTGCGCGAACTACTGGCGTTAAAGTTATTCCGAATCTCCCATTACGAGGCATATCGCATAACATAGGTTGGTGTTCCGAGACGGTAAACCTCATCAATCAAACAGTCAAGTTTTATGCTGAATATTGTTTATGATCACGCGCGATTGGATTTTGAACGCTGAGGTTATGAGGATACGGGAGATGTCACTAAGCGGTGACTCGACTGATAGCCGTCGGTGTGCCTTTTAAAACACTGAACATATACTCAACTTAAATACGGTTACGAGGCACGATCACCACTACTAACGCATGTTATTTATGCATGCCGCTGAAAACAAAACAAAAAATATACTGCCGATTTCGCTAACATCACAAGTTTGTTTTTCTTTTTTTCATCTTGCAGTTACGTCATGACAGTATGTTTACGGTACACCGGCTTGGGTGCGGCGCCTTCTATAGGTGAGTAAACTAGCTCTGACCAGTAGGCAATTCTCTACTTAAAAAGCATTATAAGCGCCGAGAAGTTAAAACCAACCTACGCAAGTTCGCAACCTAAGCTGTGTGGCAGCCGCAATGGCAAGTAACTATTGAACATTTGACAACTATAGAGCGTCATGTTAATGTGCGCAAGCTTCAGGAAGTCCTTCAGAGAGTCCTCAGGTCTCAATTATACCTGTATAATCGAAATCTAAGGCCTCTCTCTTCAATTTGAAGAAATGAACGTCAACGTTCTCAGTGCAGCAAGTGGCTAACTAAATGTATAACCCGAAATCACGCTTGGTTTTCAGAAATGAGTATGTGTGTTGTTCTTAAAAAAAAAGAACAAGTAAGTCAGCAATACTTTTGCCACCTACAAACTTGATAGGTTGCATGCACTGATTAGTATGAGACTCCGCATACTTATCTCACCCGGCAGTTATGGTGTTTCGCAGCGGTCTCATACGAGCTGGCCCTGGATACGGAACGCAAAGGACCCGCGCGCGCCTTCTTGCTCGAGCAGCAGAACAGCTTGGTGCGCAACAGGACCGTCCGGCTCACCAAAGAGACGCAGTACTGCAACTCGGAGAACGCCTACGTCCTTGCAAGTGTTTTCTCGAGCACATCATTATTTCGTTTTTTTTTTTTTTCTCTTGGCACCAGCACAACAGCACCTTTTTCTTTCTCTTGTGCCATTTTGTAGCGTATGAACAGAAGCCCTACTAAGCTAGCCTCACTCGATAGGGTGCGCGAGTTGAACGTTGCCAGGTTCAGTTTGCAGTGGCGGCCTATCTCTGGGTCCGGACAGGCCGCCACTGAAAACTAGACCTGGCAACGTTCAACACGCGCACCCTATCAAGAGAGGCTAGCTTAGCAGGGCTATTTGAAGAATTACCAGGTATTGCCTGGGATATTATTGGCCTTAGTGAGGTTAGAAGAACTGGTGAGGCTTGTACAGTGCTGACTAACGGCCACGTCCTCTGCTACAGAGGTCTTCCAGATAAGAGAGAATTCGGCGTAGGATACCTAGTCCATAAGAACATAGCGGGCAACATTGATGAATTCTACAGAATTAAATAGAGGGTGGCAGTCGTCGTAATAAAGCTGAATAGGAAGTATAGAATGAAGGTAGTACAGATGACGTCACGGCGTATGCGGAGTAGCGCGCAGCTAGGAACAGCAGGCGCCGCCGCGGTACAAGCCTACGCCCCAACCTCCCGTGACGATGATGAAGAAATATAGCAGTTTTATGAAGATGTTGAATTATCAATGAGAAAGGTACAACTTAGTATACTGTAGTCATGGCCGACTTTAATGCAAAAGTGGGGAAAAGGCAGGCTGGTGAGCAAGCAATTGGCAACTATGGCATCAATTCTAGGAATACTAGAGGAGAGATGTTGGTAGAATTCGCGGAAAGAAATAGGCTCCGAATAATGAATACCTTCTTCAGGAAGCGCAGCAACAGGAAGTGGACCTGGAAAAGCCCTAATGGAGAAACAAGGAATGAAATAGATTTCATACTCTCTGCCGATCCTAGCATAATGCAGGATGTAGAAGTGTTAGGAAGGGTAAAGCACAGTGACCATAGGTTAGTGAGGTCTAGGATTTCTCTCAATTTGAAGAGAGAAAGAATAAAATTAGTCAAGAAGAAACAGGCCAACCTAGACGCAGTAAAGGTAAAAGCAGACCAATTCAGGCTGGTGCTCGCAAACAAATATGCAGCTTTAGAACAGGAAGATGAAGACAACATAGAGGTAATAAATGAAACCGTAACTAGGTTGATATCAGAAGCAGCAATTGAAGTGGAAGGTAAGGCACCAAGGCAACCAGTAGGTAAGCTCTCCCAAGTAACAAAGGACCTAATAAAGAAACGGCAAAACATGAAAGTGTCAAACTCGAGAGATCAGTTAGAATTCGCTGAACTGTCGAAACTAATCAAGAAGAAGAAAATAAGGGATATCGAAATTATAACGTGAAAAAGATTAAGGAAGCAGTAAAAAATATGGACGCAGTATGAAATCAGTGAGAAGAAAACTTGGCATAGGACAAGGCAAGATGTATGCACTGAAAGTTAAGCAGGGTAATATCATCAGCAATTTCGATGACATAATAAAAGCAGCGGAAGAATTTTATACTGACCTGTACAGTCCCCTGAGCAGCCAAACTACTTTCATTCGAAGTAGTGATGAACAGGATACAGAGGCTCCTTCGATAACTAGCGATGAAGTTAGAATGGCCTTGAAATACATGACCAGGATAAAAGCTGCTGTAGAAGATGGATTAGCAGTCGATTTAATCAAAGATGGAGGAGTTATCATGCTTGAAAAGCTTGCGGCCCTTTATACGCAATGCCTCACGACTTCAAGTGTACCAGAAAGCTGGAAGAACGCCAACATTATACTTATCCATAAGATGGGAGACGTTAAAAATTTGAAGAATTATAGACCCATTAGCTTGCTTTCAGTATTGTAGAAAATATTCACCAGGATAATTTCCAATAGAATGAGGGCAACACTTCAGCCAACCAAGAGAACAGGCTGGCTTCAGGAAAGGATATTCTACGATGGATAATGTGCATGTCATCAATCAAGTAATAGAGAAATCAGCGGGGTACAATCAACATCTATATATGGCTTTCATAGATCATGAAAAGGCATTTGATTCAGTAGAGATACCAGCAGTCATAGAGGCATTGCACAATCAAGGTGTACAGAAGGCACACGTGAATATCTTGGAAAACATCAACAAAGATTCCACGGGTACCTTGGTTCTCCACAAGAAAAGTAGAAAGATACCTATCAAGAAAGGGGTCAGGCAAGGAGACACAATCTCTCCAATGCAATTCACTGCATGCTTAGAAGCAGTAGTCAAGCTCTTAGGCTGGGAAGGCTTAGGAGTGAGGATCAACGGCGAATATCTCAGCAACCTTCGGTTTGCAGATGACGTTGTCCTATTCAGCAACAATGGGGACGAATTACAGCAAGTGATTGAGGACCTCAACCGAAAAAGTGTAAGAGTGGGGTTGAAGATTAATATGCAGAAGATAAAGATAATGTTCAATAGCCTGGCAAGGGAACAAGAATTCAGGATCGCCAGTCAGCCTCTAGAGTCTGTGAAGGAGTACGTTTATCTAGGTCAATTACTCACAAGAGACTCTGATCATGAGAAAGAAATTTACAGAAGAATAAAATGGAGTTGGAGTGCACACGGCAGGCATTGCCAAATCCTGACAGGGAGCTTACCACTGTTGTTGAAAAGAAAAATGTACAATCATTGCATTCTACCGGTGCTAACATATGGGACAGAAACTTGGAGGTTAACAAAGAAGCTCCAGAACAAGTTAAGGACGGCACAAAGAGCGATGGAACGAAAAATTTTAGGCCTAATGTTAAGAGACAGGAAGAGAGCGGCGTGGATCAGAGAACAAACGGGGATAGCCGATATTTTAGTGGACATTAAGCGGAAAAAATGGAGCTGGGCAGACCATGTAATGCGTAGGATGGATAACCGGTAGACCATTAGAGTTACGGAATGGAGACCAAGAGTAGGGAAGCGCAGTCGAGGACGCCATAAAATTAGGTGGGGTGATAAGGTTAGGAAATTTGCAGGCGCAAGTTAGAATCAGCTAGCGCAAGACAGGGGTAATTGGAGATCACAGGGAGAGGCCTTCGTCCTGCAGTGGACATAAATATAGGCTTATGATGATGATGATGAACAGAGGCATTCAGGAACCGCTTGAAACTTTCCTTCGCGAGGGTTCGCTCTGGTATCGACGGCTTGCTAGCATATACAGTAACTCTTCACGGCACAACCATGGGTGGCGCGAACGCTTGCAGGACCTCTTTCCAAGGACTGCATGTCATATGGCGCTGCAATAGTTACCACAGGGACACTAACACAAAAAAAAAAACAGAGACGAAGATGAACCATTCCAATTATAGTTATGACGGTTTATGTTCGCCCACTAGAAAGTGTTATCTCAACCGTTAAATCAGCATAATGCTATCGTGATGCTCTACACCTAAAGGCCAACAATACATACACTTCTATGGAGCATGCGGAAAGCACAATTTCCAAGGCACAGTTTTCAGTGGAAGCGTTGGCTTTATTGATGACGGAACTGCGAGAACACGCGGGCCTTCGGTAATGTTTAGTAACGGCGTCACATCGAAGGGGAGTGAAGCATGTTCGACAAATATAACGGGCTTTCTGTCGCTTCATACGGATGCCCATCTGTTAAAAGCAAGCGGTGAGGCGCTCTATTTTTGACGTGGAACAAAAGGAGTCACTGCCTTCGTGCCTCCCATGCCATTGAGCAAATCACATGAACACGGGTCTTGTACTGCTTATCTCCGTAAAAAAGCATGGCATACACAATTTATAGTCGTAAGTATAGCCATATCTCAGTGAGAACGGAAGGCAAGAACACTTGTGTACCGTGTTTTTGGGTGCACGATAAGGAGCCTCAGGTGGTTCCTTACTGAATTAATTTGGAGCTCTTCACTGAAGCCTCACTCATAGTACCGGTGTTTCTTTCGGTTGTTATAAACAACAAAAATAAGCCAAAACTGATTCGGAGCTGTGTGAAAGTGACCAACCAAAACGCACACAGCTTAGGACTAATCGGTAGTTATTACGAAGTCCTGGAGGAAAGATCAAAGCTATAGGAACACAAGCCTTTACGCTGGGCATGTGACTCCAGGCTAGAAAGCCATACTGAACACGCATTCTTTGGAACGACCCTTTAAATGCTGCTAACTACATGGGAAGTAGTCCTCTTATACCCACTATCGGCGGTGGTCATGAACAAGGTGGCGTGAACAAGAACTCATGCGAAAGCAAAGGCGAAAGCGTAAGCATGTTAAAAATTGAACAGGAAATATTGTTGAGACTAAATCAGCCGTAAAACGCTCACTCCTTCCTCGTTTCCGATTCGCGCTCAGTTCGAGTACTATAATTCCCTGCTTGTGAAGTTAATCTACTTCATCGCACTCTTAAAATAGACGTATAAAAGTGGTCCTTAGCCTACAGCACTGGACGAGGTGTATTTTATGAAATCTTTTCTCACGCCCTCCTTCTTGACTGCTTTCAGAAAACAATTCGGGACAAGCTGACACCGATCACAATGCGGCTGCGCACGGAGCTCATCCAGACTGTGACGTCTCAGTCGCTTCTCCTGCCTGTGCTTAACGGTAGTAGGCCCGCCAACGTCACCAAAGACGTGAGTAAGCTTGACTTATCTTGTTAGGACCTGCACCATGTGTTTTTCTTTTTTTAACAGGGCCGCTGAAACATTGCTGTTAGCTTTGTTGGCGCCACCTGATCGTTTAAAACGCCGATGTGCCCGGTCACTGAAGTGCAGTGCGATAACGATGTTCGCTACATCTCGACTATTTTAACAATCTAATCACTGATTTTTCTTATAAACAAATTGTTTGAAAGCGCAACAAATTCGAAGGTATTTGTAAATTGCATTTCATTTCCTACAAGGCAATTAGAGACCCGTCACTCAGTGTCCCGTGTGTCTTTTTGCAGGTCCAAATCCGGAAGAACTGTGGCGGCGACGGCGTGTGCGTTCCAGATCTAAAGCTCAGGGTTACGCCGTAAGTTTGACAACCGCCGAGCTCCGCAACACAGTGGCCGAAACTCATAACATCCAACTTGCACGCATTCGATGTCGCAAAAGGAAAATAATGTTATAAGTGATAAAAACGCACGCATGCACACACATACAAGAAAATTAGAAATTAATTTTAATTATAAATAATTAGAAAAGAGGTTGGACTAAAATTAAGAAAAAATAAAGCTAAGCAAACAGCATGACGACGAGACTCGTCCTAAGGCCCTCACGCTCTGCAGCCTATCCTTAAGATTATTGTCTTGGCGCACGCAGCAACATGGAAGAGTTCCTGATCGGCAGCACGGGCAACGTGGAGCTCTCGGTGACTGTTGACAACCGCGGTGAGGATGCTTTCGAGGCCATGATGTTCGTCACCATCCCGCCGGACCTCAACTACGTCAAGGTCGACAAAGGCAAGCTGGTGAGTTGTCCAGAAGAGCGGCGGTGGCAGTGGGGAGAGGAGGGCCTCACACAGGAAGTGCTTCGGTGCGTTCCCCATTCGAGTTCCGATTGTGATTATCGGGGGCCAGTGGTGCGATTGGTTGAGAGCCGGTATCGTGATCGAGAGGCCTCTATACCACCTGATGCGCCTTAAGTTGAACCAGCATTTGATGTTACAACCAAGGTCATATTCACGCGAACGGACGCAATGATATCTTCTGTAAAGCAGGCTTCCCCTCTCGCAACGTCTTGTAGCAGGGAAGTAAACCGGCTTTGGATCATCGTTTCTTAGCTTCGCACCGAGCGCGCACGCAAACGTGAACGAACAATTTTTTTTTTTTTTCGACGCGTCTCGCAAGTAAGATATACGAGTTATCGTCCGTATACAGTATGCACCTGTGCAAGAACAACAATTGCCGTATTATCAGTCGATCACTTGCACGGATGTTATACTTTCAGCTCGAGTCGATTTACGAAATCCGCGGAACGGATGAGATTAAAGCACTGGGACGCTTCCCGTTATATATCTTTACTTTAACGTCACATAGTGTTCTGGTGGATCAGTTAATTATGCAACTCTTGTCGCTTCATTCAAGCGCCGCGCTGGACGTTACGTCATGCAGAAGTGAAAGCACACCAGAATGTTATCGATTGAAAACACGGCCTCAGGGTTTGTATAGTAGAACTGGGCGCGGGCATGGAATGCACCTGGTTATGAGTGTGTGCCTGGTCATTCCCTATATTCCATCGTCAAAGTAAAATTTAACTTTGTGCACTTTCACATCGATAGCCGATGCTCAATAATGAATTCACCTAGGAAACAAATTTGCAGTGTGTTTTTCTTGTACTTCAACAATTCAGTTTGGGTGAATTTGTTTTGGTGCCGCGTCTAAAGTTGTCCCCTCTAGCTTCAAAATGGATGTCCAATTTACTTACCCAGAACAAAGCGCACGGCAACCACGGCCCATCTTCACAAAACTGGCTAGAATTTATACCGCTCTTCGCGCTCTGCAGACTTACCAAAAGCCTTATCATCTCACTTCACTCACACGGGGATGTGCGTACTGCTAAAGCACGAAACACTTCACGGGCGCGCCGAATATGAAAGGAATATGTGCTGTAAGTACGTGCAGGATACAAAATAACAGACGTTACTTTATTTTTTTTTTTCAAGGATGCTTTGCGGCCAGGATGTCACGGTTTCGTTTCCATATTCTCTTAAATTAGAAGTCAGCGGTAACTTGATTCTATACATGCGCTTGCATCGCACTTCACATAAGCACTGTCGCTGGTGCTTAGAAGTGATGTAACACTTGCGCGTGCCTTATTTAACGTTTGTAAAAATATTTTCTTGCTTATTTCTTTCTACCATAGTCGTGGTTATATGTAAGTATGCTGCCGAGTGCCGACGCAGCCTTCTTTACCAACTCAAAACACAAAACCTATGGCGTAACGCTCTTGTCGTTGTCAGAGGAAGAAATACTTATACAACGTTCCCGACCTTTTTTTTTTTTTCCCCAGGATTCGGTGACGTGTGGCGGGGCGATGAAGCAGGCGTCGGGCGAGAGCCAGCTGGCGTGCGACGTGCAGAACCCGCTCCCCGCGGGAAAGAAAGTGCGCTTCAAGGTCATCCTCGCCCCAGCCAGGCTCGTGCCCACCGCGGCCGAGCTCAACATCACCGTGCAAGTGAACAGGTGCCACATTAAACAACCCATTTAACTTGTACGTGTAGGATATCTTTAAAGCCACTGCCTATATTTTATACTCTAACGTTAAACAACAGTGTCGGGCACGTTTCGGTGGAGCCGTTTGTATTTTTCTCCAGGAAGGCTACATATCAGAACGCAGCTTCATAATGGTGCGTTGGCTCTTCCAGAAACGGGTAGTAGGTGTTTGCAAAACCGTTTAGGTGTTGCATCCACGAGCATTATCTCAAACTCTTCAGTGGAGCTTTTGTGAAGACTTCAAGGGTTCAGTCCGCCGTTCCAGGGAATGCTGCTTGGCTCGATTAATTTCTGCTTTCGATCAGGCTCGCGTTAAATAGTAAGTGGATACGGGCCACTTGTGTGGACAAACACGCCCGGGCGCACATCGTTGTAGTAGCTATACTTGCAGCGCATCAACGCTCCATGTACGGTCAGCTGTCCTGTCTCGAATGGAGCCATTGTCTGCCGCCCTTTCGCAGAGGGCAGGAGAGACGGTGATTCTAAGACGTTACGGACCATAGTGAAGCTCATTTTAAATTCATTTCTCTCTAATGGGTGGAGCAATCGTTTGTTCTACTTGATACGGGAAAGTTTGCTCAGTCAGTGACCTTACACCTACCCTTAGTCTGGAGACAGTAGCGTTTCTATGCGCGGTATTCGAAGGTGACTTCCCCGCGCAGATCAACCGGGACGGAGTTAGTGGCAGGCGGGACACAGTAGCACGCTGCCATTAGTGCTTGCGCACAACATGCCGTCAACCGTGTCGTTGTCCGGAGTGCGTCGCGTCTGCCTTTACCGACAGAATTCATTTCGTCTGCGGTTGTCAAGTGCCTCTGAACGCATGCTGACTGCCATGCGAGGAAACAGCATGGCGATGAAGGGCTTGTAATCTTGAGAACAGTTTCTACCCTGTTCCTTTCGCTGACGATCAAATTTTCTCCGCCTTTGTATACCGATGCGCGCATTTAAATCGATGTTTACTTTTGAGTAATGTTCCGGTATGTCAACTCTTTGCCATATTATGCAAGGTCAAATTTTTTCCACGCTCTTACTATTATCTCACGGAATCATTTGGAGGCGTGGCGCTGCTGAGCACGAGATCGCGGGATCGAATGCCGGTCGCGGCGGCCGCATTTCGATGGAGGCGAAATGCAAAAACGCCCGCGTGCTTGCGTTGTAGTGCACGTTAAAGAACCCCAGGTGGTCAAAATTAATCCGGAGCCCTCCACTATGGCGTGCTTCATAATCAGAACTGGTTTTGGCCCGTAAAACCCCAGAAAGAAGCAGAAGAAGAAGAAGGAGTTTCCAAACTTTCGTGCCGCGAATCCGTTAATTCCGGTGCGAGCTTACTGTAATACGCGCGTGGAACACATTACAGTGCTTTTACTGGTCCCATATTGCAAGGAATGTTTGACTGCATCGTACATATATCGTCGATGTATACCTACTTCGATGTGACAAATTGTTGACCGCGAAGGAAAATGTAAGTAAAGCCTGCGTCTTGCCCTGGGGAGTGGCGTCAAATGCGAATGGGTTGCAAACGCGTGGCCATGGGCGGACGCCTCGCGAGCGCTGCGTAAATACGCGGAAAATACCGTAAAATGCAATGACGATGCCCTACTTTTGATCGAGTGGTGCAAGTTTTCGCTCATAAATGTATTTCTCTAGCCGCTCCACGAATACAACATAGCAGCGCATAGAACAAGGTTCACGACCAAAAGCGACATATACATAACGTTGAACTTCCAGCTGGTTTTTATATCTCAGAGGGCACATATTTGTTGTTGAGAAAAGCCGCAGAGGGCGCAGTCTTCACCATGTGCCGAAAGGACTTTACCTCGTCAGGAATAAGGATAGAAGGAGTGCCAACACCTTGCCCACCAAGTCTTTCTGCGAAACCTCTTTCGAAAATTTCTCTTTCTCTTGTCATCGGCGGCATCGCCTTCGCGGACAAAACAGCGTTTGTCAAAAAACAGGAACGCATCCGCACCGTGCACAAGGACGAGCCAAATTGCCTCGTTTGTACATTTCTAAGCTTTATACTGTCTGTAGTGAAGCTCCACATAGCGTTTTCATGTTTAAAAAACGTTCATAGTTAGGCCTTAGGGATCTGTTGTGCAATGCATCTTTAGGACACTATACTGCAGCCAGAGCACCGGCGTGCCGTCTCACGGACTTCCTTGTGAATTCCTCTTCTCGCAGCACTAACCCGGAAGTAGAAGCGGCCTCCAAGGACAACAGCCTCGTTGTTCGGCTTCCGGTCACCGTCAAAGTCAACATGACGGCCAGAGGGTGAGTAAACGAGCGCTTCGAAGGACTGTGTTTTAAGAAATACGAAGGCGGCAGTGCGGATTAGAGTGCAGAGGGTGGTCAGGGATATTCTAGTTTCTGTTAGCAGGAAGTATAGTTGGGTCTATTTATTTATTTATTTATTTATTATTTATTATTTATTTATTTATTTATTTAGTTATTTATTTATTTATTTATTTATTTATTTATTTATTTATTTATTTATTTATTTATTTATTTATTTATTTATTTATTTATTTATTTATTTATTTATTTATTTTATTTGATGTACTGCATGGTGTTAGGGTATCGTCGTGAGATATACAAAAAGAAGTTTGGCCTTTCCTTTCTTCCTGTAGTAATCAACCTTTGCCGGTCAACAGAACGAAAATTGAGTTTCTGGACGTTGCTTCACCGCTCCAAGCTGATTTCGTGCCGCTCTTTAAGTGGGATTCACACGAAAAAAAAAAAGAACAGATTGCCAATTCAGCCAGCGGATTAGCATATATGGCTTAGCGCCGCGGAATCACGCCGCACAGAAAAACGTCGCAAACGAGCTGCTTTTATAGTGGCACGATTCGTTGCAGCTCAATCAACCCCGTAACGGTCGTCTGTGAGCTGATTTGGTGGTCCGTCACGTCGTGCGACTCCAGTGTGCCTCTATATAAGCGATTTACACGCGACGCCTGCTTTATGACCTTTCTGCGCAGGACTTCATTCCCAGCCGAAGTGTACCTCAACATGTCTCTCATAGAAGACAAGGAAGTTCAAACTTCGGCTGACATCGGACCACCGGTCAAGCACGTTTACGAGGTGGGTGAGCGTGCTATACTCAACGGAGAATTTTCGTCTCGAAGCCACTGTCGAGATGAAATTATACAGCCAATATAAGATCGAAACGGCGTTCCGCTGGCCAAGGTTCTGACCATTGTTCAGTAGCAGCACATACCACGACAGAATTTTTTTGCGCTTACATTACTGTTACGACATGGTGGCGTCCTTATGTATGGCAGCACGTGAACAATATAGGGAAAGAAAAGAAGGGCTTGGAGAACAGGTGTGCCACAACCGCAGCCCGGTGTGACCGACGACATCAACGGTGTATTTTGTGCATTGCCCGAACGTTTGCTTGTCTATTTGCTATTACCTTTAGGCAAGCGCGTAACACACACGGCACTGTTCTTTCTTTCTTTCTTTCTTTCTTTCTTTCTTTCTTTCTTTCTTTCTTTCTTTCTTTCTTTCTTTCTTCTTTCTTTCTTTCTTTCTTTCTTTCTTTCTTTCTTTCTTTCTTTCTTTCGTAATAGAATTTGCAAGCAGTGCGCAGAAGCCGAGTAATATAAATCTTCGCGTAGCCAGGAACCATCCCTTCCTTTTCAGGGGCCCTGAAAGGTCCGCTTATTTTGATGTGCCAATGGCAGACATGTCTGGGCATTTGCCAGATAACGTCAGTTAGCAGCAGGCTGTTATCTCGCGAGGAGACGCGCACCTGTACACGCGACTGGAGCCGCCAGCAGCTGCAGGTTCCACGTAGATTTGCGTGCCATGTACAGCAACACACAGGACGTTATTATTATTCGGTTCAGATGGGGTGACGGCTCAGTACTCTACCACCCTGGAATGTGCTCGTTCACTAAATGCAGGAGGTGGTTCAATGCTTCTGTTTGAAGAACAATGACAACTTCACTTAGCTGCGTGTGCGCTGTGCGTTTAATTGTCTTGTTCTTATTCTACGCCCATGTACTGGTTGTGCTACACTGTACGCATTTGGGATGACATACCAACAAACACAACCCTGAGCGCTCTGAGTTTTGTGCAGTGCGGGCCCGTCTCCGAGAACATGCACACGTAAGCGTGAAATGCTGCGATGCTTAAGCGCATTTCGCAATGACTGAATCCTTCCATGAGAGAAGCCCGCGGCCCACCGGAAAGCTACCTGCAACAGCTTACCGCTATACATACACAGGACCACAATAGTAGGCCTAATCTATGTATACCCCCACCCAAAGCCCCATAAGTGCTGCCTTTTATTTCATGCTTGCTTTTCTGTTTAATAAACGTGTTTGATTCCCTCTCACCGCCGCATACACGAACTTCGTCCAGTGGGCAATGCAAAGGTTTCATGTGACGTGCGCGCCAGTCTCGACAGCAGTGAGCCGCCAAGTGTGTGTGTATATATATATATATATATATATATATATATGAGCACTGTCATCTCTTCGCAGCACGTAGACAGACGCCCCCGCACAGCGTCCATTTATACTCTTCCCATGTTTAATTTATTGTTTGACTGTAAAATTTTCAGCCAGGCAAGAGGTCTTTTAATTTCTCTTAAGCATAAGCGGCCTGTAATATGGCGCCTGCCTTGTTTTACAAATGTTGCCTATACGTAATAAAACGTGTGTTTTCGCAATAAAACTTCTTCTATATACGTATCTCAGAACGCGTGCCGATAAGGCTGTCGGTTAACACCCAGTTTCAAATTATATGTCCGAGAAAAATTTATTTAATCTGACTGCATCCTATTTACGTTTAAAACTGCATTGAGAGAGAGAGAGATCGTAATGATCAGTATAGGTCGGCCTGAAAAGTCTGCCCCTGGCCTGTTACTTCAGCGCTTGTGATGTGCGTTATATCTCTTTTGTCTGTCATGGTTCTTGTGCTGTTTTTATCTTCAAAAGACTGTTACTCATCACCGGTGCATGGCGAAAGAGGGGAGACAGGGGCGAACTGGGGCAGATGGCAAGACCCTACAATGCAATGATACAATTCACCAATACGAGTGGACACACCGTCCAATTAATGCACGCGGTGTCCGTAATATACGAACACACATACCTCGTACAGCGCTGCGGAATGGACGCAAGAAAATAACTGTCCATAAGCTCTGCAAGATATACCCTTTGCGCGTCTCAGTGTTAAACTGACGTGTGATATGTTACATCCTGAAAGGCGCACGATTATAAAAATCCCGGTGGTGACCAAATTGTCCGCGCAGCTGATCAACCGCGGCCCGAGCGTGGTGCAAGAGGCTGACGTTTACCTGGTGTGGCCGACGCACAACGTGCATGACCTGCCGCTGCTGTACCTGCTCGAGCCTCCCATGGTTCAGGGCCCCGGGAACGCCGCCAAACGGAGACCCTGCGACGTCGTCTCGCCCGAGGGACCTGGCGAAGCCGTGGACCCTAAGCGTCTAGCGGTACGTGACTCTTCTTTTCCTTCTTGCGAAGCGCATAGGCATGACTGTGTGGAAGTTGGCTGCTCTGACTGAGGCGTTTTTTCCGTGAATAAAAGTTGCACGGGTGGCTCTCGTGCGCGGTAATGACCACCCCCACAAAATTCCATCAGGAAATCCTCAAGTGTGTGGGGTGGGGCGCCTCTCGTAGGTTGGTGTGAAAACTATACTGACCGTGATTCGAAACGGCCCTAGCTCCGGTGCGCGCGCTCGGACCGCCCAGCAGTCAGAGTTGGCCTGGTTTCGCTGGAGGGAGATTGAACCTTAGCTGTTTTGGATCTCGATATCTTTCTTGGGGGCTACGGCCGAATCCGGGAACCAAATAAGGTCCCCACAAAATGCGCTTCCCGCCTTTCCCAGACCCAGGCATGCATATATACAACCCGCAAGCAGATTGGCCGTAACATTGGCTCGAAGCCTGCAAGAGCCATTAGTTTTTCCCAAAGAGCAGTTAGGCAGTCGTATGGCAATCGTATGGATGTTTACACAGAGACGTACACATAAATAAAAAAAGAACATTACTCCGCCTTTACAAACTACGGGAGCCCATATATGGCGTGTCGTTCATGCAGAACTGAGTTTGTGAGCTAACTTTATACCACTGCTGTGCGCGTTGTATCAAGTATAGCGCATAGATGCAATTCTGAACGCCATGGGTGAAGAGTGTGAAGTGACATTGTTTTTTTTTTTTTTTTTACTGCTCAGGCATATTTGTGCGTATATAGCGCAGCATCGACTATCGTCTGTAAATTGAATTCATTGTGTTCGAACCCGGCTTTTCGAAGTAATGGAGCTATAGATAACGGCAACACCTAATGTGAAGGATATCTGCGGTGGTTTTTATTATTTTTATCAATAAAGTGTTTCAAATCAGTCAGTCAATGATAAAACATAACTTGACGCGTGCTCGCGTCATTCTAGACAACCGTGCTATCTTGGAAAGGACACAACCGTTACCCTCGAGCACAGCCAAATGTCCGTAACTGAAGGCCTAAAGGGACAGTAAAGAGAAAATTTGTTTCTGCTGTATTGGTAAATTACCCTTCCACAAACCCAAAAACCCTTACCGGGAGAATACGCATGGTAAGCCAGAAAAAGCAGGAAATCGAAAGACGGAGGGCGCCGCCTCCTTGAAGTTCCCGCACCAGCGCACCGTGACGTCATGGGTTTTGATAGCGTTTTATAGGCCCTGTAGTATAGAGCCATTTAGGAATAAAGATCGACTACATTGTGTTCTAAAAGAGCCAAATATTTAATATGGCAAGTTTCGGGAACTTTTGCTGAGCCAACGTGGTCTAAATACGAAAAAAAAAAAAAACACTTTGAAATAGGTGACGTCGCAATGACGTACGGGCGTTGGGGTTTCAGCGCCCGATTGAAGAACTGAAAGTTTGACCTTTATTTTCTCTCATAATAATCAAGCTGTTGTGTCAAAATTAACGACGACATAGTTTTCAGAGAATTATTTATGAATATAAACTTATTTAGTTTTTTTGCTTTAGTGACTGGCCACATTTTGAATAGTGTTGATACCAAAACTCTCACTCGCAATGTTTCGCGAATCCAGGGATCATCGAGAAGGCCCCGGGACACTTCTTCGGCTGCGGTCCGGGTGCACCGTGATATCAGAGACGACGAACTCGAATCTGAATTGGTAAGTATATATGGCCAATCTGAATTGCTAAGTATGTGCCAAATCAATCAATCAAGCAATTAAGCAATCAACCAGCCAACAAGAACAAAGAAACTAAATCAGACAAGCAAGAGATAAAGATAACACAACGACCAAAATCCCTTTGACGTGTTGAGAATTATGATAAAAACGCGTAGATCATTATACTAATCTGACACTACTGCACTGATATCGTGCTCCGAGCTGAACAGAAAGGCATGGCGCTGGCATTTTCCCTGCGTAACTTTTTGTCATCGAGCAATGTCTCGCTTTATGTAGGCAGTTCAGATCATTTTAAAGGGAACTGAAAGACTGTGATGGTGATCATATGGTCAGGAATGGTGCCGAAAAGAGGATTCGGCTTGACGAGCCTCCTTTGTCAAGACATTGGGACCAGGCAGACGCTCAACCTTGTCCACTAGTACCTGAAGTATATTGAGTAGGTAGGTGTCGGGGGAGGGACAGCGTTCTGGCTATAATAGGGCAGCAATTGAGTTGGTCCCAAAGATCAAAAGTACATTGCTGGCCACTGACAGTGTTCGTGGGACAACTTAATTAGCGTGGTCTGCTCATTGAGGGCTCTTCGGCTGCGGCTGCCGATGAAAAAATATTCAATGCACTGTGAAGGCGGGTGGAGAGGAACCATTGTAGCCTGTTACAGCCCTTATGCAAAGCTGGACGCTTACAGACTGTATATTCACACAGGTGTTTTCGTTTAGGCCATAGATTTGCGTGCTTCCTTTAAGAGTGAATCCAACCTTACTATACATCTCATTATGTTTCTGGTGTAACACCACGATATTATATATTTATGGGAGCGTAATTTGTAAGCTTTTTTTTTTTCGGCCGATTCTAGGAGGGAATTCGCAAATATTTCGTTCGTAAGTGATTTTTTGCCATTCGCCGGCAGCCTTCACTATAATAATAAGTCCAACATCAGGGTTGGCTAGAACTTGCACTTACGAACACTGTTCGTCTGAGAGCTTTTTGTGAATACAGGCCCCGTTCGTTTATCATCTGTCGCGCCGAGTGGACAATACGGGCAATAACGGCGGCACGGCTTCGTGCTAGCGAATGGCGAAAGATCAAAAAGAATTCAAAACGAAAAGAATCGTCGCAAAATACAACGCTTCCAATCGGAGGTGGAAAGAAAAGGAAACGCTACACATATGAGAGCCTTCAATGATGTCGATTGGCATGCGTTAATACAGAAGGCACGCGCAAATTAGGCCATTCATGTATCAATAATTCAAGGAGCGCCGAATAAGACAACCGAACGCCAGCAGTCAAGTGTTGTGGCCACTTTTGCTGCAATCTAGCTACTGCTTCGTTTCAGCATTCGAGGGGGACTTGTGGCAACAAGAGAGACGGAGATTGTCAGAGCGAAGAGCCAGCAGATCACAGTGCGAGCTCGCGCGGCTTGTTCGCAGCATCGAATGTCGCGCAGCACGAAACGACAGGAAAAGAAAGGCGACGCGTGAGCGGAAAAGCACACGTATCGAGCTGATCGCGTAACATCACTACAAGTGAATGTCGAGACCCATATCTATATATATGTTTCAGTGCGGTGTATAGTTAAAAGTGTAGCCGCAGCTTTGAACTGTGAAAACATGCAGATGGAACGCAATGTTGAAATCTAAATGACGCGAAATTTGTTTAGTATAGCGAGGTATATGCAGCAGCAGTATAGTGGATTGCACGAGCACAGCCTCGTCGCCTGTATACCTGTCAACTGTCTACGTCACGATGACGTATAGGTGATGTACGATGCTTTTAGAGAGAAGAATGTTGAACAGACTCTGTGTACGCACCGGAAAGTGTGACACATGTGTAAATATACATGTAAGGCTTCTTTAAACCTCTTGTGACACAGTGCCGCATCCATTCTGCTTTATATGGCCAAGAATGGGCGCGTGCCAATTTTCACGTATACTCACTGCCGAAGTTTTATGTTCGGGCACCATATATACCAGTGAGCCAAGTTGTCTTCTCGTCAAGACAGCAGCTAGCGCCGAATTCATTGTATACATATTCACAAATATATCCGGCCGATCGGAAACGGCGACGAACGCCAAACTCCGGCTAAAAGGCAACGAAAGCTTCGCTTTAAAACTAGAATATCTATATTACACATACCCACTGCCGAAGTTTCTCTGGTCGGACACGCGGCACATACCCAGGGCCGCAGGTCGTCTATTATGCCAGACAGCAGCAAGTTGTCTATTCGGGAACATGCCCAGTGGCCCAACTTTTGCTAGGCCAGACAGCAGCCAGCACATAACCAGTGTCCCTATAGTTTCCTATATATATCCACAAATATATCCGGCGAGGAAACGACGACGAACGCCGAAACGCGGGTAAACGGGAAAGAAAGCCTCGCTTTGAAAATTGAGTTTATGATAATCGCTTACATATTTACGATCCCTGATTATTTGCCTCCCTTTTCAGGAACGTTGGGCTCGTGTACAATTTGGACTATGCCCATCACATGGACGTACGGGCGAACGTCGTGAGGCGTCCGGTGACCGTGTCAATACCCCTGATGACTATTTTGAGTAACGCGTCTGTGAATAAAGGCGTCTCTATAGGCAGATTGCCAACCAGACCTTCAAAGAAACGCAAGTAGGTTGGGTGGGAGAGAGAGAGAGAGAGAGAGAAATGGGGAAGGAAAGGCAGGGAGGTTAACCGGGGCGGTTGGGCTTTCAAAGAATGCCAATCTGAGTGTTCCTTTGTTAAACCACGGCCGCGCTGGATCGACAGCGCTGGCGTTCTAGAGCGGCCGTGGGTAAACACGCACGATGCAGTTATGCGTGCTCCTGTGAACGAAACGTGTCCCTACGCAGGGTTGCGGCGAGCTCCCCCGTTGCGCTGTGTTCCGGTGCCCTTTGGGCGGCTCGCTGTCGGCGGGTGACCGTGCCGTCGTCAGCGCCGAGTCGCGTCTGTGGCAGCGCACGGTGGCCGCCATGGGCCAGGAGCGGCTGCGTGTCTCCTCGAAGCTGGTGGCGCGCGTCGCCTCCCTTCAGTACGGCCTGCCGCCGGACAACGTGCCCCTCACGCAGCATTTCGTACGAAACTTCTGTCAAGATTACTTTCCTTCAGATGCCTTATAGCACGTGTGCATCTTAGGCCCGAAGGCCAGCTTACGGCCATAATCGCTCGAGTCAATTTTTATTTACCGGCTGGTATGTTATGAACAAATTCGGAGTGGTTCTGGTTGAGGTTAAGCGGGAGAAATGGAGATAACCGGTGGTCTTTCAGTGTTACAAAATGGGTGCCCAGGGCAGAAAAGCGCAGTCGGAAGACGGCAGACAAGAAGCTGGTGTGACAAAATTAGGAAACTTCCAGGCATGTCCTTCTCCGGCGAAGAAATCCAGAGTACGGCTAATGCGCGCAAATCAAGGCGAATGTAACTTTTCCTTAGTTCTTTGCATCGTGTTTCTCCGATTTAAAGTACCGTCAACGTAACGCAGCAGCACTCAATGAAGCTTAGTTCGGGTTAGTAGCCGGGACACCAATTACTGTGGTGATATGGCAAAGCTTAAATTATTCTGGGGCCACCCAATACGGCGTCTCACAGTATTAGCATTAGCGTTAGACCCACTGATCGGTCGGTCAATTAATTAATTGCCTAATTTATATATCGACCAACAGTAAATTTAGGAAGTAAACCTGTTTATAACGAAAGTGCTACGTTACCAGTGTTAGAGTTTAGTGCCAAGGAACGCAACTAAAATGTTTTCGCCAAAATAGCGTGTTCGTGACAGACGAAGCACCACGTGCCCCCTTGCGGATTGCGACTTGACAAGTTCCCTGCATTCGCAGGTCTCCACAGAGGTGGTGGTGGAAGGCATTGGCACGCCGGGCCGGGGTCTCGAGTGGTGGATCATCCTGCTGGCCGTCCTCGGAGGCCTACTGCTGCTCGGCCTACTCGCGCTGCTCCTGTGGAAGGTGCGCCACCGCGTTGTATCCTTCCGCTGCAAGCAGGCTCTCTCGCTTGGCGCCGTGTGGCTACATTCAGAGGCGTAGCGATTGTAGTGAGAACAGGCAAACCAGTGCCTTCTAGATTACGAAAGGTCTAGATAACGAAATCCGAACTGGACAAAAAGCGCAGGAAGATAGAGGGTTGAGCGTATCAACACTAGTGATCGCCCTGGCGAAAAAAAAAAAAAAAATGGGGAGGAGAGACGTTGGCTTCAGGGACAATAGCTTATGGGACGCAGTTGCCACGGCAAATGTATATTTCTGCTCAGTGAATGCATGATGGTTCTATATCTAATGGATGACTGCGTACGTCGCAATGATACGAGTCATGAGTCATAGAGAATATGTTTAAATATGTGCCCTGGCTTCGTGGGAAATTAGCTATTTTCTCAAATCCGGTCTCCCATAAACTTCTATGGCCGACTGTACTGTCGCTCTGCGCTGCAGAGGCAAGAAAGGTGAGAAAGCTACAGTGCTCAACGATTGGAACGCGATACTCGGAGCACATGGCTGCCGGAACTTCTTTTGTGCCACCGGTGGGGCGCTGGGGACACCGATCTGATGCTTTTTTGTATAAAATGAAAGCGATTGCCTTTGTGATGGATTGTGACAGCATTTAGCCCCCTCAGCAATCACCCAGTGTTCACCGTTGGCGCAGAGAATGACCAGCTGCCATGCGGTTTATGTATGGCGTTCCAATAGCTGAGCACGCAAGTAGTTTCTCAGAACATAGCCGAAACCTTAGACGCTAGGCGCATCGTTAGTGATGACATCTTGCGACAATATATTAGCTAAATAGACAGAGAGATGGAAAGTGATTGTGGAGAGGAAGATGTGCTGTTTTCTGTAACCTTTAGGCAGCATGGCTCGCGCGCAGGACATTTGTTGCGATGACTGGCAGTATCCCCACTCGCACCCACAGCGGTAGCCCAATGGCGATGACGTTGCACTGCTGAGATCGTGGCTTTGTCACGTAAAACCCCAGAATTTAATTATTGTTTTTAGCGCACTCGCCTCCTCGGGGCGCAGGTTTGTCGGCAGTAGCGTGATCATCATCAGGAAGGAGAACAAGCACTGAGCTAACTGGCCACGTGCGTCATCGCGCCGAAATTCGTGGACGACCCCGCGCAAAAATCCCGGCTTTCTTTTTTCCCCTCTATACCCATAACAACGGGGCACACAAGGTTGTAATTTGTCAACGGATGTAAGACGCGATGATGCGTGTCATCCTGGAGCCAGTGCTCGCCAAGGTTCGTTTGATTCAATTTGTGAAGAAATCACGCGTGTACGAGAGACCTCTGAAGTAGACCAAAATAAGAACCCCTGCAGCTGGGCTGTGATACCTGTATATTTCCTTAACTCTGTAGAGCTGGGTTCCCCGCAGGGCAGTTTGCCAGCTTTGCAATCAGCGCGTATAGCTGCGTAGTTTGCGCTCTATAGCAGACGCTTTCGTGGTGGACCCATGTGCAACATCATAAATGCCGACATACGCATTTCTCACGATGACTCCATGGCGCCGCCACTATTTGGGCGAATTTGCCACGCAGATACAAGCTTGTGAAAAGTGTCTCGCCTTTCCGTTGCGCGTGAAACGGTACACGTACGCTGATTCTCTATACAATGCTCACTTCTTAATTGCCTCGTGACTTTTCGCGTACTCTCAATGCAGTTGGGCTTCTTCAAGAGAAAAAGGCCGCAAGACCAGGAACCCCTCAACCCACCCGAGAAGAATGGCTATCGACTGGCACAGGGTGACGAAGCCCTGTGAATTGGTGGCAACCATCAACTCGATCCGTATATGGACCGCAACAAACACAAGAGGACGGCGGGCGGTCTTGTCAGGTTCTTTCAAAGGACCTTGGCCGTACCATCTTCGTCAGCTGAAGTACCTGTTGCCCCGACACTGAGGCAGCGCGTACTACATCTGCAATCATCGTGCGCGACTAGGCTGGAGCTGTGTCAGAGTGCCTCTGAATGCTCGAACAAATATGATTGTCTCCGCCAAGGACTACCGCTAGTTTTATATTAATACTGTTAAACAAATTGCAGTTGCACTTGGCTGAATGAACTGAAGAGAAAAGAAAACAGAGAAAATATATAATTTTGAAGAATATGAGAAAAGGTCCGTATAGGCGCGTACGTTTTGAAGTTGGAATACGTCGCGGCTTCTCCGTTTTAAGAAGAAGTTACGTGGTTCAAACAAGTTTGAATAAAGTGCATGAGTCAGTGTCTGTTAGAAATGAAACAAAGGCTTGCATTTAAAGCATTTCGTATGCATGCGATGACTTTATTCGTGCCAGATATAAAGAAAGAAAACAAATTGTACGCCTTCGATAAAAAAACGTTGCAGAACGCCTCGAGTAAGAGCAATTTGCCCATTGGGAGGCTAGCTAACATTCCTTCGATTACCTCCGAAGGCGACATTGGGTTTTTACCCATTGTGAAGGAACAGAGATTTCATGTTTCCGGTTCCTTACAAGCAGGAGTGCAATATCTTACGATTTTAATTTTCATGCTCTTTCCCTATATTGGCAAAGGCAAAATTTATTTAAATAATTTACTCGATCTCTGAAGAGATGCGTGAGACTTAAAGCTTGACAGCTAGGTTTGCAGTGTAAAGAAATCCTCCATTCTCCTCCGTTTCCAGCCAGGCTAACGCTAGCGGAAACGTTCTTGTGTTTTGAAACCTGTGAGTAGCCAAAAAGAAAGAAAAAAAAACCTTTAAGACGGGAATTTTTAGCAGAGCCGTGTTATAGAGGCATCAAAGCCTACAGAAAAAATAGGAAGGATCAGCGTTGGCACACTTGAGCTCTGCAGGCTGTTTTTTTAGATCATCATTGTTATTATTTCTTTTTTTCTCTACCAAACCATGCTTTGTGCTTCGTTCATGATACTTTTCTCACTCATTTCGGGCCATGCCCTTTTCAATACAGCTTCATGTCAGAGCCCAGAATTACGATGTGCTAGCTGTTTGATCGATTCGATCGAGCTTGCGCAATGGCGACGATTCAAGATCTGCCCGACTGTAAAACCACGTGGTTTATGGACGGATCAAGAAGTTGCATTTATAATCATTATGCCAAGTGAATGAGACTGCTTTTCGGAAAGTTGTGCCGGCGCTGGTGCAATAAGTGCGACAGGCCCCCTCAAGCACGCTGTGGCTTGGCAGCAGATCTCATGATTCGTGTTGTGCGCGCTTTCTATTTATTGGGCTGTTATCGACCGGGGGTGAATTTCCCGGCCGAAAAGGCCCGGCTGACACTGCCGTTCTGGCTCAAAATAAAAAAGTCTTGTTCGTTTTTGGCGTCTGGTTGTCCGTCCTTACTTCCGCACTCCTCCCCATCCCCCTACCCCCCCCCCCCCTTTTTTTTTTTTTCTCTGTCTCTCCCTTTACCCAAAGTTTCTTGTGCACAGGTGAAAGAAAATTCCCCATAAAAAATCACGCACTTCTCATTACCAACATGTCTAAAAATCCCATACAGTAATGCGGGAGCAGCTGATATGGATCTTATGGGACACACTTTTTCTAATATGGTAGCATTAATTGGAACGCTTATATTCGATATTAACTATGATAAAGGTGTCTGTAACAAATAACACTCTGACTTGTCGTTTAAGAAGCATCTGTGTGGCAACAGTGAGAAGAATTGTTCGAGTTAATGCAGTTCATTTCACCTAGCAAATTTGTAACAATAATGTAGCAACCCTTCAACAAATGAAATCGAAACCGAAATCATAATTTGCCTTCAGCAGTGACTCAAAAAGTGCTTAGAATGCATGAGCCCAAATCCTTGCAAGAAAATAAATATGGTAAAATACTTTATTACGTCCATGTTACATTTTTCGTACTATATAACATCTGAGTTTTTCCTTTTGTTTATTCATTTTAGCTGCGCACGGCACATCATGCGCAGCGTAACGTGCGCAGCCACCTTCGAGGCTGCATCCATGCGAAGCTGTAACGAAGCGCCGGTTGCTTGCGCGATGAAAAATAGTTCAACCCTTAGGTCCCGCTAGCCATTTAACACTTTTGCTTGACAAATTATTAGAGCTTATTTTTCATATTCCTAAGTTCAGTCCACAAGCTATCTATGCATTAGTTTGGGAAATTTTATTAGAGAGCTGAATACGGGTAAAAAATAGCGACTGTACACATCAAGTCAACAACCTGAGCACGCAGGCTTCGTGTTCCATTCGGGATGCTGGATCGTTCGTGTGTGTGAAAGTTGTGTTAGCGTCAATTTTCGTGTGTTTGTTTGTGAGCGTTAGCGATCAAAGCGGTGACTTTCGAGTGCGAGTGCTTTTTCTAGCAGGTGTTAGACGTCGCTGGCACTGCTACAGATGCGGCCGGGCACATCATAAGGTAGAAGCTGTTCCCTGTATACATTTCTTACCTTAGGGGGGCCCCAATGGCGATTCTGAAAAGCGGATTGACAATAAAACAACTTGAGCTTCTAACGCCGTAGATTCCTCACTGCGCAACTTGCGGCGTTACTGTAGGCTGTGAATGCGCGTTTTCTTGATTATCATCAGCAGATGGCGTAAGCTGGCTTGCACGCGCAGTTCCTGCCGAACACCGCTCCTGCCTTCGAGCACCTGCGCGTCGCTTGCGCTGACTGCCGTAAATCATCCCAGTTAGACTCAATTGTAGCACGTAAGTTGTCTAGCGGCTTGTGCAGATTTTATGATCGAAGGCTTCTTACTGCGATCTGGCAAGCCTTCGTACTTTTGTTAGTTATTGTGATAGAGATAGCGGCTCTTGGCGTAGTGTTCCATGCCGACAGCGAGTAGCGCCGGCGGTCAAGTGCTGCTGTTGTTTTGCACAGGCGCTGCCGCGGCGAAGTCTCATGCTTTTGCGGTCCGCTGCTGTTGCTGCTGCTGATAGCGTCGTTTGACGGTTCTGTGTACCATCATCGGCTTGATGACCGACAATCAGGATTTGAGCTTTGCCGTCAGCGCCGTGAACGCTGTGGGCGCCGTGCGACCACCCGAAGCTCTGATGGCGGTGTCGGGTACGAACGGCGGACTGGATGCGCCGAACGTGTGCCGAGACTTCCTACGCAAGGTGACCGCTGATTGTGCTTGTTAGAGGGAACACTATTTTTGGATATCTGCACTGATCGCATCTGCATACGTCGCAACGTTCGTGATGCATGTTAGCGCGCAACGCGAATGCACGCGCACCTAGGAAGATCAAGTTGGCGGAGATTCGTATTTACAGTTGCAAGATTTTTTTGTTAATCTCTGCAGATTAAATACCAAGCACACTACCATTAGTTTCTGCATGTCTTATTGTTAAGGAGAAAAGTTTGTCGCATCCCTCAGATGTAGTAGGGTTCTGTTTTGCCACTGCCAAGACTTTGCAAACGCTTCACCATATCGTGTTCAATTCCTTCGCAATACCCGAGCCTTTTCAGATGCTTACGTATATCCGAGCTTAGTACTTCTGTTATTTGCATTAACCATTAGTTTCATGTTGTCTCGGTGGTAAGGAAAAAAATGTAGGAAGTATGAACTGCTACCATTGATCGTAACTGCCGTAAGCATACCAAGTAGCACAATGATGGGAGATCCTAGCAAGTGGTTATTAACCGCAAACTTCAGGTACATCCTGGAGGTATTCATTGCACCCGAAGGCAATTGTTTTGCGGTAGCTTCAAAAATAAATAAAAAGACAGTTATGTTAAATAACCTCTGTTCTCCACGGCACTGCAATGCGGTCGCGTTCTGTTGAGCCTTCAGGTGTGTCACAGAGGCAGTCGCTGCAAGTTTGTGCATCCTGAGGGACTAGACAACGATGATGTCCGCGGCACCATGGAGCCTGTCTTCTGCCATGATTACCAGAACTCCGAGTGTCTGCGGCCAAACTGCAAATTCCTGCACTGCACTCGTCAGGTGAGTTAAAGCATTGGCACAAGTGGAAGAAGGTGCACAACAGATATTCTGTGCATGTCTTTGTTGTGCTGTGTTTTCATGAAAACACAATGCTACCACCTGCTTAGGTTTTGATGCCCTACTGCTCAGAAACAAAAAAATATATATATACAGGGTGTTTCAGCGAACACTTTCAAAATTCTTAAAGGTTGCCTGTGGCAGATAGCACAATTTTCGTTCATGAGCTGGTCTACTCGAAGTGGCGGACATTACTTGCATAAGAAATTGAAATGCATAATTGAATAATGACCAATAATTCACTAATTAAGTTTTTAACTAATTACCTGATGGCCCATATTGCAATTTACAAATTGTAGCCGTGGAGTTCGCAAGGCGATACTTGGAACGAATTCTCGGGATGACACCAGTTTCGAGATATTAATTATCGAACATTGCGGAGAAATGCATTGGCGTTCCAGTTAGGTACCTTAACAAAATGTCTCTTTATGCATTCAAACACAACATTAACTGGAATGCCAATGCATTTCTCCGCAAAGTTCGGGAATTAATATCTCGAAACTGGTGTCATCCTGAGAATGAATTTCAAGTGGATCCGCCCTGCAAACTCGCCGGCTACAATTTGTAAATTGCAATATGGGCCATCAGGAAATTAGTTAAAAACCTAATTAGTGAATTATTTTGAATGATTCGATTATGCATTTCAATTTCTTGGGCAAGTTATGTCTGCCTCTTCGAGTAGACCAGCTCATTAACTAGAATTGGGCCATTTGCCACAGGCACCCTTAAATAAATTTTGAAAGTATTCGCTGAAACACCGTGTATATACATTCAATGCACATATTGGAATCTATGCAAAGCAAAGGTTTCATGAAGTGGGTAATTAAATGCTATAGAAGTGTTCGTATGCTGTACAATGTTTTAATGCGTAGAGATTACATGCCTGCCCAGCAGAACGGCAATAGGCGGAGACCCCCATTACACAACTACAGATTACATTTTTCTCTGGGATTGGTCTGCTTTGCTATGACACAGTCTCCAGGGTCGGCTCACTTTGCTGTGACACTGTCTGCAGAGTCAGCCTACTTCACTTGATGAGAAACCAGCACAGCATACATGCCAAATCCCCAAGAAAGCACGCATATAAAGCTTCATTTTATTAAAAGAATTATGTTCTTGAAGGCTTATATTAGTTGCACAAAGGATATTTAGAGAGAGAGATGTTGATAGATAGATAAAAGGAAGGCCTGCTGACTGCACTGTAACTGTCTAGTGCGTGGCTGACACTTGAACATTGGTCGGCAGTGCGGGGAAGGCAGAGAAGATGACAGAAATAGAAACGAAGAGCGTGCTCAGAGCTTCTAGCTCTGCTGGAGGGTATGCTAAAAAAGCTTCGTTAAAAAATATTTAGCGTCATGTTTGTTACTGAAAGCCTATCTGCATCAGGTGTCGGTACGGCACTTGTTCATGGGCATGCTGTGTACATGTGTCCATACTGTGCAGCTGCTGAACAGACATCTGAGGTAGTGACACACTCTGGTGGGTTTTGAATTGACTGTGGAGGGAAAATAGCATGCCAAAGAATGAGCTGCAATAGGAAATAAATTTCTGACCGTCTGCGGTGGCTCAGTTAGCTAAGGCATTGTGCTGCTGAGCACGAGATCGCGGGATCAAAGCTTGGCCGCAGCGGCCACATTTTGATGAATGCGAAATGCAAAAATGCCCGTGTGCTTGCATTGCAGTGCACGTTAAAGAACCCCAGGTGGTCAAAATTAATCCAGAGCCCTCCACTAAGGCGTGCCTCATAATCAGAACTGGTTTTGGCACGTAAAACCCCAGAAACAAGGAAATAAATTTCTAATTGCCGTAAACCCCTGGAGCAAAATCTCATGTTAGCAACAATATGACTGGTGCTACCTTTTTTAGCGATTTAGTTGTATTTATTCACATTACATTGCCATCAACATTATTATTGCATATATTATTGCTTCCATTGATGTTTTAGTCCTTTAAGCGCCGTGCTCAAGTATACACGTCAGGCCGCCGATGCACACCCCTGCCGTGTCCAAGGTAATTCGTGAATGTGAAACATCCGTAGACTAGTTATGCCATCTACTCAGAGCTTAGTTAAACTAAAATTTTATGGTAGGCTTTATTTCAATAGAACACATGGCACGACCAAGCTTATCAATTGTCAGTGTTTGCGTTTCTTGTTTTCTGACATGACAGACTGGCGCAAAAAGCCCACGTTTTTTTGCTAATGCAGACATTCAAGAACTTCCTTTCAACTCTGATGCAGAGCACTTTTATGTTGGTTACAAGGAAACTTGAACAGACAGTTACAGCGATGAAGAGGCTATATTGCCTGAGGAACACTAAATATCCTATTTAAACTCATTAATTAGCATAACTGTTTAATTTTTGTTTTGAATACTAAGATTTAAAAAGCTTGTATAATGTTCAGCAACATGATGCCAACAAATAGAATTCGAATTTAAAGCCTGCTGATGTGTTATACTTTCAACAGAAATTCAATCCATTGCACTTCGTAAAAGACAAGCGCCCAAAGGGTTAAGCTGTCAGAGCTGGGTTTGTAGTCCATAAGATATGGTTTCGTCCTGTGGAACTGTGGAAAGGCAGTCCCACAATTTAATATGTACAGAGGGGTGCACTGTTAAAGGGAACACAGCAGCGCGTGGCATCTGCTCGGCGCCACCGCCGGTCAGCGGCCCAACGAGTGTCGCGCAGGCGCAGCGACCGCTGTGGGTGGTGCTCTTTCGTCGTCTGCTACGGTCAGCTGCCGCGCTTCGTATCGTCGCGCAGCAAACAGCTCGCGTAATTTGTGCTTGAATGCAGCCACTTTCCTTCCAGTTGAAAGGAAAGTGACTGGATTGATGCCCATAATCGGATAAATGCTCTTAACATCGGCAGCAATGACCGTGCCGTCTTTTGTTCGCCTTCTCGTTTCATAAAGATTTTTTCCCACCTCAAAAAATGTTTACTGTGCACGTCGATTCCCATGATTCAACGATAACTCGTGTGATAGCTCCTTATAAATTAATATGCTCGTTAAAGGTGCTTGTGCATTCTTTGTACAGCCTATGCACTGCAGCAACTCGAATATGCAGTAGTAGAAATGAGATTGGCAGTACACACGGAGAAGTATTCTCTAATATAGCCGTGCCACAAAGAGACATCCGTTAAAAAAATGATCAAATTTGTCTTTAAGCTGAAACAACAAAAATATCTGCTTTTTAATATTTTGCCTTGTCTAATTTTCCTTCAGCTTTGCAATGGGTGGCTATCAGTGTGTGGCCATGCACTCACCGACCAACATTAAAAAGGCGTGATCGGCTTGCTTCTCTACTATCCGAAGCGCGGCAGCAGACGGTAGCAGACGACAAAAGAGGACCGCCCACAGCGCGCTCACTGCACCTGCGCGAAACTTGGTGCAGCCACCGGCCGGTGGTGGTGCCGAGCTGAAGCCATGCGCTCCGGTGTTTCCTTTAACAGTGGACCTCTCTGTACATCCTTATTAACTTTTGAACAGTAATTGTTCTTAACTAAATGGGCTGCATTCGTTTACACATATGCTCAATTACACCTCTATAGGCCGTTATATTAATTTTTATTTATTGAAAATGGCATACCAAGGCATTCAACATACTCAAAAAACAAAGATCTTATGTATTTTCATTAATGGATCACTGTGGCGAAGTGGTCTGTGCAGTGATGATTGCAACAAAGAAATAGGCGCCATACATGTTTTCTAATCCCAAGGACATGAAGTCAGCGTCTCATTAGAGAGTGACAGTGAGGCAACATATATATATATATATATTTTTTTTTTCGTTATGCGCTACTGATGATTGAGTACCTCGTGTTTGTCTACAGTGGACAAAAATGACCTAAAAACTGAACCCCCGTCTGCGTCTACAATTTTAGCCCAGCACAAAGGCACATTCACCTGGGAGATAAAGCTGGCGGAGATCCCCATTTACAGTTCCATTTTCAATTTGTTTCGCAAAAAATCTGAAAAAAAATCTGTATGGAGGAAGTACTAAGAGAAAGTTTGGTTACTTAGGTGGCGGCCTATTTTCAGTACTTCATATGAAAGGACTTGGTACAGAGAGAGGCCTTGAGCTAACACGTGTTGCTTAGAATGAAAGGGAATCAAGCTGCAACTTGACAGTAAAACTTACGTGCTTTACTTTCCGCCCTATTGTATTACACAGATTTTTTGGGCCAATGACAGTGGTTAAAAGGCACACTATAACGAAATTTTTGTCTTATTTTCTTTTATCTTTCTTTGATGGGTAACCATTGACACAGTAGTTAAAGGGAAACTAAAGAGAAAATAAGCTGATCTGTATTACCATTCTACCCTTCTAGAATACAAAAAAAAAAAAAGTTGGTGTCGTTTCAGTGCATGGACGCGGTGATGCGTAAGCATATGGGTGCTGTATAGAGCACATGAAGCCATCAGCCCTCTTTGCGCCTCGACACCTAGACTGTCCGCATCGCAGATAGCTTTCAAGATAGGGCTTGCACAGCCACACCATAAGCAGCTCCCCTGCCGCCGGAGTAAAAGCCCACACGGGGGTTTGTACGGACACGGGGGGTTTCTGCCTGCACAATATTTAGGAAAGGGAACGGCCTTCATTTTCTCTTCTAGCTATCAACCTCTTACAGTGTAGTGAACATAAATATAGTTTGGAAGAATACTTTCAGCGTAAACTAATTTAGTGTTTCTCTTTAGCGTCCCTTTAAAGTATAAAGCCTCAATTCCTTGACAGTACAACATATCACATAATAATGCGACCAGTTCGAAACATACAGAGGACACAAGGCTAGAAGTCGGTTAGGTAGCACAAAGAGGAGGTGGTAACATGATGCCATGCAACGTATCACATCGTGACTGTGCCGCCGAAAGCTGAGTGCACTGAGCACTCAGTGGAACAGGACGGTAGAGGTGAGAGGAACGTCTTAGATTCTGTAGCAGGCAACAGCAGATGCCAGTCTTGAGTTTGTATGAGTACTAAATTTTCAGGCAAGGGCAAAAAAAAAATGGCAGAATCCATTTTTTGATAACTGTTGGTGGTAATGCATTTAGCACTGAATCAATGTAGTGACACAACATATTGCCCCCGTCGAAACAAGTTATGTATGTGGCATGTACTGCAGCGGAACTCTTCTGCGCTTCCCTAAGAACATTCGACGTCATCTAGCACCGCCACCTTGAAGCCTGCGTGCGGCCTTCGAAACACATGGCACTCCGGTGCCTGTGAACCAGGCTCTTCTTTCTGGACACGCTGCGCCATATAGTAGCGCTGCCGAGAAATAAGTGCGTTGCCTCCGAGACAAGCGTGGCGCGCCGATGCCTGCAAACGCTGAGAATTCTTGCCTCGCTTGCCGCACACTCAGTGCCACATACTCAGTGACCCATCTTGGCAAGGGGTTCATTGAAGAGCAGCACATACCCAGTGTATTCATGGTGCAGCTCTCTAAAGCTTTGGCGTCAAAGATGTTCATTGAAAAGCGGCACATACCCAGTGCATTTATGACACAGGCTGCTAAAGCGTCGAGTTGCTGTCCTCGACAAACCTTTGTGACGTGGTTTCAATTTCGCTCAGCATCAGATAAATTTAAGGAATCTTTTTAACAGCGAAGCTGTTTAAGCCAGCCATAAAATGTGCGCATTTCACGAAAAGCCAGCTGCGCCGTAGCCATGGCAACGAGCAACCACCTCGCGGCGCGTCGTGCGCTATGCTCGGGAGAGAGAAAGAGAAACAAACTGTAGCAGCACCAACGAGGCAACGCGCAGAGGTGCTGCCGACACCAACCGCTATTCTCCGTTTCCCCGCATTAGCGTCGAACGCTTGCGGTGTCCGCAACTGCTGCAGGCGCCTCTGGCAGCGGCTCGGCCGAGCTCCCACCAGCTGCGCGCTACTGCGCAAGCACCGTGACGTCATCCCGGCGTTTCGTCTGCTACGCGCCGCCCGTACACTGTGCATAGCTTTCGCCCCACTTCCCCTACGTGTGCTCGAACTGCCAGTGCTTCGCGAGGCATTCGCCGATGCCATGGACCGCGAGGAAATACTTATACACTTCGTATAACTTAGCATCACTTGGCATTACTTCGTAAACTGAACATCACTTCGTATAGCCACGACCAGCTAGGAACCAATCAGCTCCGCTGTGTCTTTAGCCTTGCGTCACTAGTGCAACCTACCACAAAGTATTGTCGTTGTAGAGCAGCAAATTCCCACTGGCACATACCCAGTGTTCCAAGCTGGTGTCCAAGTTTCATTGAACAGCGATACCTACCCAGTCCTGCATCTACAGTGACTGACGTTGGCGTGAAAGAGGTTTGTGTAAGAGCGGCACAAATGCGCACATTGCCTCATACTCAGTGACCCAAATTGGTTTGACAGTTGTTCTGGAACCCTGTTCCCTCAGCACAGCAGCCTGATGCGCGCTAACCATTCAACCATGAACTACCCAGGTAGGCGGGAAAACGGTTAGGTACAAACATACATACGTAGCTAGCTAGCCCCTGTAAAGTGTGTGAAGTGCCCTAAGAATGCCAGCACACAAAAACCTTGTTGGCTGGAGAGAAGTGCAGAATGAAGACTGGTGCAGGGGCCAATTTGGAGGCGCATGCTCAACTTTTGGCAACATGTGTCACTGTGTGGCTGTGAACCACTGCATGTGGGCCTCACGGGAGTGTGTTGGTGATTCACAACGCCATGTGATCACCCATCTCCAATTTCTGTAGTTCTACTATAATTAGCCTCCTTCATGTTGGTTGACATTAAAAAGTGATGTAATTATTTGTTGTGCTGTTGAAGAATTGATGCTTCAAATCATAACCGTGGAGCTGACTGTTGCCTAATGGGCAGATTTTTTGTTGGTTCTCCTTTCGTGGGCCAGTAGATAAAGGATTAAAAGGATCTATCTACCCATTTTTAACGGCCGTCTCTTCTGTCACACAATTAAAAGCTTATCATTGAAAGTGCCTGTACCTGCAAAGGTATCTCTGGAAATGGAGTAAAAAAAAATGATAGGACTGTGGAGCTCCCTTGACTATAATAAGTATACAGACGTCAGCAACACTGGTAGCCAAGAGCGATAGCAAAAGCTTGCTGTGAAGATTGAATTTTAAAGAGCAGACTGATTTGACGTTTTCTTTTTTTCTACCCTTTTAAAGGTACCCTCAAATTCTGCAAGTTAGGGCAAGATTCTGTAAATCTTGAACTTAAGTTCTTGCATCTATACAACATACAGATTGCAGTTTGTATTTATTTCAATGTGTAAATCTGTTTTAATCTTCTCTGTTGTCAAGCATTCAAATGCATCCCAATTGTTTATGCTGCAATTGGAGGGGTGGCAGGGTGACGTTGAGACAGGCATTCTAAGAAAACCAACACGAGAGGATGGAAACGACGCACGACACTCGTTGAGGGAACCAGACGTGGGAAATGTGCAAACTGAAATGCCAGGTAGACAGTAATGAGTACAAGGCTGTGTGTAGTAAGCATTGTGATGGTTAATGGTATGAAGGCAGCTTTCTAGGAAGACCTCCCTGTATTTACCATCAATCAAACAGTAATAAACCTTTTTCATAATTGTAAAGCACAATTTTCTGCGACGCAGTTAGCCGACTAATGGCAGGGTAGTCATTTTTGCAAACACTGTATACAAGCACGCTTTGTATTACGAGATGTAAAATGTTGATGTGGCTCTCATGATGAAACCATGCTGAAGAGACAAGCCACCGTAGCATGTGCAGCAAGCACTGTCTTCATTTGAATGATTACCAATGCCGCCATTAGTTAGCAAATGTGCAGTGCAGAGAAGTGCACTTGCAAATTACGACAAGGGTCTATTACACAAGAACCCCAGTGTAAACGAGGAAGCAACTTTTGTTAAGTAGTAGTGTGTTCTTGATAGCGGCTAAGGCATATTTACTCGTACTGTAATGCCATGTGGGATAACCTATTTGTTACATTTCATAGCTTTGTCTCAACTTGCATGATCCTTTTGCGACTTTCTGCATCAAACTTATAATACCGTATCTAAGTGATGAAACCATACTTATTTCTCTAATTTTGAAACATCATCTTTTGCATTTGCGCCATAACCCCTGGACACATTCTGGACAGTCCCTTTAATGCCAACCAAGTTAGGTATTTGACTGTGTGAACGTGACTGTACTAATGCGTTTGTGTTTGTAGCACAATGCAGTTTAATATGTGGCAGTTACTCAACTGCTAGAGTGGTAACTCCTTCTGGAGGGCAATGCGCCAATTTTTAAAAAGACACTAGTGTTCCAGCTTTTCTTCAGCATTATGACTACAGAAAAAAAAAAAATGTTACAAGGATGAACTATTCTTACCACTTTGGCACAATGTCACGTGTACAAAGATTGTGCGGATATCACAGGTATCATGCATATGGGGCATCGTCCGCTTCTCTTGGCTCCCTCTGTTGCAAGCCATCCATTCATATTTTTGTACCTGCTGTTATGTGGCAAGTAACAGGAAGAATGTGCTCCGTGACTTCACAGCGTGCACAGGCACGGAAGGTTTCTGTTCACCCGCTGCGGTAGCCCAGTGGCTCTGGCGTCGCGCTGTTTAGCACGAGGTAATGGGTTTGATTCTACGCTGCGGCAGCCGCATCATGGGGGTGAAATGCAAAGAACTCTTGTGTACTTCGATGTAGGTGCACATTAAAAAAAAAAAAAAAAAAAAAACAGGCGGTCAAAATTAATCCGGATTACGGCGTGCCTCATAATCATGTCATGGCTTTGGAGGTAAAACCCGAAAACTTTAATTCTTTTTTGCCTAATAGTGGAGCAAAGCGAAGGCTTAAGTTCCGGTCTTGAATATTGCACTCAAACCACAGTGCATACATCAGTGTGTGATGTTTGCAGGTTGTGTGCCTGTGTAGGATAACATCACTGAATTTTTCAGGTCAAGCATTTACCAAGTCCTCCTTTAGTGTAAACCTTTTTTACTCAACTGCCGTCGGCCATATGTTGCGAGTACTGCATCACGGAGAGCGTGATGTTGGTGTTTCTCTAATCCACTCTTCTTATCGAGATCTGTCGCTCTCGGTAAAGGTAACTGGCTGGCCCACTACTTCAGTCGTGTAATCTACCAAGTGCAGCTTAACATTTCCTCTTTTGGGCTGCTTTAGGTTTGCCGCTTGCCATGCCTGTAATAGATAAGAGGGGCGAGTGAAAATAGTTACACTGAGAGTGACAGATGCAGAATACAGCCCCTGGTTTCCTCCGTAGTATTCTGCCCCAATTATTTGTTCTTGTCCGAAAAGTATTTCCTTCTCGCATATGTCTGCAGCACTCGGCTTGGTTAAACCATCAAGTTTGGTTGTTTGTGCTCTGCACAGGAGGAAGAACTGTTCCGCACAACGGGACGCCTGCCGCCATCTGCCGGGGGTGTCGCTGAGCCGCCACAGGTGGTGGGCATGATCCCGCCCGTCTGCAAAGATTTCCTGAAGGGGGACTGCCGCCGTGCAGGTCGCTGCAAGTTCCGACATCTAGGCGAGGAGGAACCCGAGGCCAAGCGACGAGCCCTGGATGATGAGATGGGCTATCGTGTGCTGCAGCAAGAGAATGCCATCTTGCGCCGCAAGGTCGGCCGTCCCACTCCCTATACCCGATTTATGCAGCATTAAAGGCCTTTTCACTGCCCGCCGGGCACTCACCACCCCCCCACTCGTGGCTCTCTCTCTCTCTCTCTTATCTGGGATGGGGGCGCGAGCGCGGGGCGCAGTGCAGCGAAGAGCGCAGTAGGCCAAAATGCAGAGCATAAAAGAAGTCTGGTGAATGCTCGGATGAAGAGCATGTGGCGATCAGCGAGGCATTAAAGTCAGAGGCAGAAGTGTGTGCGAAATGGAGGGCAAAAGTGCGTGTGGCTGCGGCATATTGTGTAAACGCAAGGCAAGAGCGCAAGCGAAAGTATGGGAAAAGTGCAGTGTGATGTTGCGTGGCATATGCGCGAGCAAAAGCGTTGCGGCATGGCGAAGCATCTTGATAAGCGGCAAAAGCGCGTGCAAAATGGCGATCAAAAGCAGCAGCGTGGCAGGAAGCGCGGTGCAAAAATGCAAGGTCTGCAAAACCGCAGGTCCGGGACTTGAAAGACTGACAAAATGCTGCGGAAACGTGTGCATTCAGGAGACCCGAAGAGATACTTGAACACACGTGTCATCATTTTAGTTGTAAAATGAGTGTGGGGCATGGGTGGACAACTTGAGAAGCTGCAGCATGTCACCACGAAATGCAAATCTGCGAGTTGTGGTTGTGCCTCGCATTTATTGTAAGGACAATTCGTGCTGGACACGACCTAAAACAGCTTGAGTGTGGGGGAGAGAGAGTGCAATGGTTGGTGCAGATCTGTTAGTTGATTTCCACAAGTGCCACCTAACCTCTGTGTATTTAAAAAATTTACTAACGATTTTTTATCATATGGGCCTGCCCTTGATTACGTAGTTTTGACAGGGAAGATCATGTGTTCTTTTTCACATTTGATGAAGTACTGGCATGACATTTTAAACTTTTCATTTCATGTGTTTGAGGTCCTCAACCTCCAGAAACCCTATAAAAAGTACTGGCAAGCCTCGGAACGCCCTAAATAATTTACTATAATAACTTTTCTAGAAGCCATTTTCTGTTTTGTTTCCCATGAGTTGTCTCCCACGGGCCACGTTGATGAATAACATGACATTTTGACACTTGCTCTGGCTCACTCTGTCGTCTGTTATGCTGCTACTCGTTTTACGGCCCAATGTAGCAGCGTAGCAGACAATGAAGTGTGCCAGAGTGAGTGCCAGAAACCTGATAAAAGAAAGCTAAACTGTTTAGTAGTAAAGCTATTAGAGTAAATTATTCAAGCTGTTCTGAGACTTGCCGCTATTTCTTCTATGGTTTCGAGCTTGAGGAGGTTTATGTAGTAAAAGAAATTAAAATTTCAAATATATCCAATTTTTTACGGCTATGGTGAGGTGGCAAATCTGACCTGTGGTATCAAACATTTTCTGCCTGTGACGGGTCTCTTATGGTCAAAGTGACTGCAGAAGACCAGCGGCATCTCGCGGCGCACATTCAGCAAGCGCTGAACCTGTGCCAGAAAAATGTCTTGGAATGAGAGTGTTGCGTCCTTAGCGACAAATAAAGTTTTTATCGTCATTATCTTATGACCTAGGGCAAGCTTCAAAATTTTTAGTTTTTTTATCCTGCAACGAAGTAGACATAGTGCTCTAAACAGGACACAAGTTGCCTGCCTTTTGAAAGTCGTAGATGATAACCACATGTAAAATAAAGCCACAGCTGTGGCAAGCCCAGCTGTAAAGTCTCCTGTGTGGCCCATTTAGCTCACATAATCCCATGTTAAGTGGTATTGGCAGTGTAGTTTTTATTTTCCTTTTTTTTTTTTTCATTCGTACCACAATTCTATTCCATTTAGCTCGAGTTTTGAAGCTGGACTTCGATGACAAATGCAAGCTGGGAGAGATTTAAGCATGCAGCTGAGCTTAGTTTTTCTAGTCTAAACAGTAAGATGTCCGTGGATGTCAGTCGTCGGATAGTAGTAGCAGTTGCGAATCTGCAGTTGCTGAAACAAGGCAGTAACAATTTTTGCAAACTTCTTCGAGCATTTCATATACATAGTGCAGGTTTCTCAATGCATTATCATGTCAAAATGCAAGGTACAGACTAAATTCAGTTTAAGCTGTAGCATTGCAGCTCATGTGGCTCCATTTTTGTCTTGTTCAGTAGACTGTGGACTTGTACAGTGCCGTCCACTGCTTTTTTTTTTACGGGGTGACGCCTTGTGGCGGTTGCTCGGTCCGAGGTGCTGCACCGAGGAGCATGCGCGGCCTAATAAAAATGTAGATCTGCACGCATTGCTTTACTTAAACCAGCGGTGATGTTGGCAAGCCCTTTTGTTTTACCGAATGTGCGCGTAGACTGACAGTGGAAGAGGAACACTATCTGAACACCCAGTAAGCTTGCATTATTTGTTGCGAAAGGATCGGGCATGCATTAAAAGCCCAGGTGAGTAAATCTATGGCATCGCGGTGCAGCAAGACGGCACGTGCCGTTAAGGCCAAGTGCATGTTGGGTTAGATGAAGGCGCCCATCAACATCGCTGCTTGTGAAAAGCAGTTCTGTATGTCTATTTACGCATACTCCTAGACATACACTCTCGAATGCTGCAGTCGCCCCATAGGGTGAAGCAGGCCGCTTATGCACTCTGCAAAGCATTTGATGGCGCTGGACTTGCCAACCCCTTGCACTTCTCTACCTGTCTTGCGATTGGCAGTGGTGGAGCCAGCTTCTGTGCTAGTACTATCCCACTTGTCAAAGCAACACCTGGTTGACTTTCATGGACTCTGCCCTTGTTACAGTTTAGAATTGCAGCTCGTTACATGAAAAATGTAAAAGCTTACGCAAGTCTCGCTTTCCATTTAGCATGGTCATATATAATAAAGCAAGAGCTAGCTCTACTTCCTAAATAATCGCATACAAATGTGGGTGCACAAAATTAAATTATGGGGTTTTACGTGCCAAAATGTGGGCGCACAGTATTAGTGCCAGATAGTAGATTCCCAGCCCCTGTACAGCCAGTTTTTGTACTTGGTCTGTGCTACTGGCATGAAGGGATATCTTGTTTTAAGAGAGCAAATATAGTTGACCTAAGCAAACACCTTTTTCTCTTTGTTCAGTTGCATTGCCCTGTTGCTCAGTTGCGTTTGCACAGCCCTGCCATTTGTGTTTTATACAATTGCTTCCTAATTATTTGTGTAATGACTTAAAATGAGGATATGTAGGAAGCCATGGAAGTTGAGAAAGGAAGAAGTGACAAATAGACTAACCAGAAATTTGGAGAAAAATATAATTGAAAGAAAAGAGCTATAGCTAATGAGAGCAGAAGCAGATGACAAATTTAACAATTTTTTTTTTTTGGTATAGAAGTGTAAAGTTGCACGCAGGTTGTAATGTTAATTTACATTATTCTGTAGAGCCTTTGATCAGAGTGCAAACATGCACTTGTTTGTTGCATGTGGGTACATGGAGCATGTGCTTCCACAGTCCCTAGAGCTTTTGATCATGTGCTCACATAGGCTTGCAGCACAGAGAGCACTATGGAGACACCCATCCCATATAGACTTTTCTTGGAAAAGTCTATATGGGATGTTTAGTGCTGCATGCACAAATCAATGAAGCATTGATGCTTCTATGGGCTGGCCTGTGTGCTCTGCAGATTATCAAATCGCCACAGAAGCACTGGCAAGTAAAAAACAGTTTGAAACTGTGGCATGTGCCACATGTTCCTGTCTGATGTTTAGTTACTATTCTTCCTACAGAGCAGATCCTCGATATCCTAGTTGTCATTGTGCTAAAAAAAAAGGAAATCATTAAATAGAAATGCATATAGCAGATTGGCCTATGCATGTAACGTTGCATATGGTTTCGAAATGCCGCAAAATGCCAATCCGTAGAACAGGCATACTGCAGTAGTGAGTGAATACTTCCTTGATGTAGGGGCTATCACAAAAGTCTTGTAGTAGAGGTACGTGCTCTTTTTCGAACCTTACGTGGGAAAAGAACGCACAATTTTCGACAGCAATTTAAAGTTCTCAACATTTATAACGCCCATTTTGCAGGTGGATGACTTGAAGAAACAGGTGGCTGACCTGATGGCCACCAACGAGTTTCTGCTGGACCAGAATGCAGCATTGCGGTTGAGCAAGCAGGCGCCCGCTGGTACCCAGCCACTGGGGATGATCTCCACAGCGGCTGCGTTGGGGCCCGTGGCATCACTGGGTGGCACGGCCGACCTGACCTCCACACCACAGAGCATGACGCCCATGATGCCCGTGGTGCCAGTGTCCATATCGTCCAGCTTGCCAGCCTCCCTTTCACAGAGCCTCGCGCAAACCATAATCACCATGAGCAGCCCATCGGCACCACTGGTTTCCTATCCTGTCATGACTCAAAGCCTGCGCCCAGTCATTGCCCACCGCATGACTCACTAGGCTCATCCCAGGTGGCAGCCATACTCCTGATCTCTCTTGCACTGGTCTGGATCATGCGAAGGGCATGTCTCTTGAGTGAAGCATGTGGCGATGCAGCGGCTGAAGCTGCGTGTCCTTGTGCAACACCACTCTCTAGCTGCGAGACGTCACATCTTGTTGGTACGGACATTCTGCTGCTGGATGGCAGCTGTATTTGACACCATTAGTTTTCTGCTGTGGTGACGCCCGCACAAAATCCTGACAAGTGATATGGAGATCATTTCCCCACCCCCCTCCAGTTCACCCCAAGTCCCTTGGATACAAGCCATTCCTTGCCGGTTTGTGCGGCATGGACTCGCGTTTCAACTCACCAGCTCTCCGGCTGCCTTAGTTGTGTCTGATGCCAAGTTAAGGCGGGAAGCTGTATCATAATTATTACAAGACCTGGTGCAAATGTTGCGAGCTTGTGGCTTCAAAGGAAACCAGATGTGTTCTTGTACTCCTGGCTGAAAAAAAAAAATCGCCAGCATTCTAAACATCGGGTGATTATCAGTGTGAAACTTTGCTTAAATTTGACACCTTTTCTTCTTTTATTTTGTACTATATTTTTGGTAGGCGTGATGTGTTTTCGACTTTCTGTCTTGTTTCACATATTTTTATAAGCATGATGAATTTCCTCACGGTGCTTTGCTGTTGCACACTGTGGTACAATCATTAACATGCATTGTTGCCACTGGTTTCAATGTATATCCTACTCTTCATTGTTTCATGCTTCTGTCATCTTTCACATTGGACACTTTTGTGACTGCAATTAACAAACTATATTCTGACACAGGCATCACAACAGGAGCACAGCAACATTATTAAATTGCCAGTGCTGCTTCATATCTTGCATCTTTCTGTGTACATTCAGAAAAAAAAAATGAAATATGCTCTCTTTTTAGCCCTGTAGCGTCCTGTTGTACATTTTTTTTCCATCTTTGCCAGGCACATGCCACAATGTGGTCTCGCTTTGTCTTGCCGATATTTTTGACTACCTTGCCCACACATTGCCAGATTGAGGCGGTTACACAGTTTATTGATGCTACGTAAGGTACTGTTGGAGATAGTTTCCAAGACACACGTGTGTTGACCAAATTGCATTGCAGCAGCCATCAACTGGCTGCTTGGTTATTCCAGTTTCAAGGCGATGCTTGATGCATTTCATTTCATGCTTGCAACTTTGGTTGTGTGGGAGTGTCCACCCACCAACGTTTTCTTCATGGTGCCTTGGTTGTTGATAACAAAGCAGAAATTCAAATGTTACTTAGCTCAAGGCATAACTGAAGGAAAAACCTTATCTAGCAAGCATTGTTCACCAGTAAGCACACAAGTTTCTTGACTTGTTGCGAGTCATCGCATTACGATAGTATGTGGCATACAATCCTCTGGGATGGCTTCGAGTGCAGGCATGGAGTGTAAATATTGTATATGGTCTTGAAACTAGAGTACCAAGTTACCATGTGATGCAGCCATGCAGTTTGATCAACGTTCTTGTGGTTCACGAACTGGCAATGGTACAATAATCTGTAAAGCTGTCACATTGCCAGACTTTCTTTTTTTCTCTAGATGGGATGGGGGGGTTATGGAGATGAAGCTTTGTGAAATGGTGCTCTGGAGAACTGTACTTATTTGAGTGGATTGTGCTAGCAACCTGTAATTCAGGGAGCTGGTTGCCTTTGCTGTCACAGTGGTTGCTTGCATGTTTTAGAGAGTCTTTCACATTGTCTTGCGTATTGCCGTGCTTTATGTGGCTGCTTTGCCACTACATTACAGGTTGTACTGGAGTATGTACGAGCGCATTGTGATCGAAGCCTGGAAGCTAGTATGGCTGGCTTATAAAGCTGGCTTGCTCCCAAACTGTTTCGGTATTTGCTAATGGCTTTTCTTCACTCTTTAATATAATGCAGGTGCCAAACATTGCTAGACCAGACAACTTTTTACCAGTAGCTGTACCGGTAGCAGTGGGTAGATGCTAGGGTACCCGTGCTGATGAAGACAACTAGGTTCACTCATTTGCTGCTGAGACTTGGGTCCTTTAACTCGGTTAGTAAACTCAATGCTCTCGTAGTGTGTGCACTACTCTTGAGCTCAGCTGTTATTGCAGTGAAAGTTAAGTACCAAAGATAGCTGGTCGTAATGATCTTTTTTTTTTTTTTTTGCTAACTGGAAAGAGAAACTTTGCAGACTTGCACAACAACTGCAACCTGAACTTTGAACAAAAATATGTTCTACAGAAAGTATCTCTCTAGATTTCGCCTATCTGTAAGTTGTACACCTGTGAAAACAAGCAGCATTCTTGTGAAACAGCCTAGTTTAGTTGTGTCAAGCCATATAAACAGTAGTATGCGAGCATGCTTTGCATTGGCCAGTGTCAGAATTTCATACAGCCCTACTAGAGCAAGACTGGCGCTGCAATTGTTCAACACACTTGGGAATAGTAAGCACTACAGGCTTTGGATTGGAATTTGTTAGTTCATGTGCTGATTTAGGAATTCATCTCTAGATTTGTGGGTTCTGGACTTATGCTGTTTGGCTCACTTCCCATTTTGTTGTAGTGCTAGCTGGGCAGTTTCATTTCATTGCTAGATGGTTGCAGAAAAAGTTCTCTTCCATGCGCTGCTGTCATTATGATGCAGCTGCAGTGCCATTGGTAGTGACCGCTATTGCGTGAATGTACAAACATTTATTTCAGAGTGGGAAAGTCTGAACCTTGCAGCTTCGCAGCGCTTTATGGTTCCTGGTAATAAATATGTTCATAAGATGAAAGTGCAGTTGAACCCAAATATATCAAGCCCACATGCAGTCAGCTGGCCTGGCACTGCTGGTTGCGTTGGCAAGCAATGCTGAGGCAAAGTACCTTTGCAGGGGGGTGCACCAGGTAATTCGAAATATTGAAGAAAAAAATCCCCTCCAGCACATCGAGAAGACTGCAGTGCAGACAGCCGGATGTCAAGGTCGCCTGATGCATGACCTGTCGCGGTAGTGGAGGCAGGAGAAACAAAATGTTCTGTAAAGTGGGAGTTTGTATACAAGCGAGTAACGTTTCTATTGTTTTGTACCTGGTTTTCAAGGGAACTTGTGAGTGGGTCTGGCTTCCGCATTGTATTGTTCCAGTTTTGCTCCCAAAAGGGCCGTGTAAGCAGCCCTAGTCGCATTGTGCTCTAAGCCATCAGCTGAACAAAGTTAGTTGATGGTTGTACACTCTTTGTCAAAAGTATATGTTGCCTGCAACCGCCATGCTGCTATGGGGTAAGATTCTGTGGGTGGTGGTGTTCGTGTGCACGTGTTTTGGCAACTGCAACAGGTGCAGCAGATGAGGCTGACATTGTACACGTCACAATGAACAGGTTCTTGGTGCGAGGGGTTTTTCTGCTGTCAGATTAAATGTGTACAGAGCCTGATGAAACGCTGAAGTCTGCAGAATCTTTGGGCTTTGTTATATAATACCTACTGATATGTCATGATCAGTCAACCAGCTTTAAAAGATTTGCTTCTCTGCCTGACATTTCGCTGTAACATGTTATACCAGTTACAACGCGGTTCACTTGTCTTATGAATGCCTGGGAGGAGCCATCTTGTAGTTCATCATTTCGTCAATGTTGCTGCTCCCACGGGCTGTGGGGAGCAACGTCAGTAAATTACTCCTTAGTAGTGGCCACATCACCAGGGTATGTTTTGAATTAAGGGCTGCCTTCCAAGCGTTTGAGTTGATGGGGAGGTTATGTGGGAATTCCTTAAATACCTGAACTTTTGACTGCGCTAATAGCACAGAACAAACAATATGCTATTAAGGATAAGCACAATGTACGTTTAAAAGAAGCACCTCGGCATGCACACTTAGTTCCCTGGTGCATGGTACAAACTGTATTTGATGCATGGTGTGAAAAACTGCCGCGGGTCACATTGGTGAGCCATTGATTGGTGGGGTTTTGAGACCCAAAGCCAGGCTATGAAACATGTTACACTAAGGGACTCCAACAAAGGCTTGCCAATCACACATGAAGTTCTTCAATTGGACGAAAATGTGCTGTCTTTGCTAGTTCAGATATGACTGAAGAACAGCAGACACATACAAGAATACCGTAGCTGACAGGTGTGTGTTGTGTTGTATTGCTATGCATGTCTGTCAGCTTTTAGTCTTGTTCAAAGTAACAACAACAGTAAAACCAGCCCAAGTTTACCTACAAAATGTTAATGCACGGGTATTTTCACATCCACTTCTTTTCTGAATACAGGCACTATGGCCAGGAATCAAGCATGTGACCTCATTGTACTTGGCAATGGAATGTTGTAGCTTAACTCACTGGTGGCCCCAAATTCACATTGCTTGTTTTACATCGCATGTGCATGATTACAACCTTGTAACAGACAGATTAGTAGCGGTAGCCTTTGCGCCATTGTGAAAATTCTGTATATCACAAGTGCAGTTTTCCACATATATTTGGCCCATATACAAGATGGCAGACCTTGTGCTAAAGTGTAAATATACAACACCAGTGCATTCTTACCATCCTTTCTATTTGCATGGCTTGGCTTCAATAATGCTGCGAACACTCAGGCTGCGAACACTCAGTAATGCTGCGAACAGGAGCACTCAGCTCACTCAGGAGCTGAGTGCTCCTGTTGTGCTGTGTAGTGACTGGCTGTGCAAAAATTTAGGGATAGCAGTATTGTACGAGCGATGCATCATTCATTCGACTCCCGGACATGGCAGAATTTGCGTGAGCTCATCATCAGCTGGTAATCGCCACCATGTTCGCAGCTACTGCTGCCAACACGTGGCCCAAACTGGAGGCCACTGAAGATAGGCAGATCCACCGTCTGTCGACCGTAATTTCAAAAGAACATGTGTGAGTTAATTGACTTAATGAAGTCATTGTAGCGCAAGTAAGATGGACATGTACAGAAAACATGAGAGTATGGGTGCTTTGCTCACAATTGATTTATTACATTCACTAAAGGACTGTTTTAGGTCAACAGGCATGGAGTGATGCCCGACACCGCCCCCCAAAAAAAAAAAAATATATATATATATATATATACACACAGTTAAACCTGCTTATACCAAACCTCCATATAACGAATTCCTGGATATAACGAAGTTTTTCTATTCCCCGCCGTTACTCCATAGAAGCACATGTATGTGAGACCTCTATGTAACGAAGTGACAGCGGGAGACCCCCTCGAAATAACGATTTTTCCCTGCCGACAACCTAGATAACTCGCCCCAAATTTTGTCATTTTTGCGCGAGCAGCAACTGGAAGCACCTTCTCCGCCGCGACGGAATGCGAAGCGGCAGCGTCGCGCTTGAATTTACGGCGACTGCGAGGTGAGAGAGAGCGTGCGCGAGGCGGGCCTGCATCCCTCGACCCGGTGATCTTGCCGCCGCGGGCGTGACCTTTCCCCCACCCTTCCTTCATTCAAACCTGATCCCGCCGCTTGCTGCAGCTGGCCTAGCCCGCCAAGCCAGCACTCTCATTTTCCAGTTGATGTTGCCGGAAAAAAAAATTTTTTTTCAACGCGCTGGTAGCGCCACTCTTTGGCTACTGAGCAAGTCTCTGCGCTTCACTAATCTAACACTAGGTGACACTATAGGGACGTTTATAGTGAAGCCCCTATATATAAAAAAGTAGCGCCAACCACTTCCCTCCTTCTCTGTTCCGCTGTCGCGCTCGGCACGGCCAGCGCGATCGAGGCGCAATATTGACAGTGGCGCCGCCTACGTCGGGCCTGCAGCTAACTACAGCTAACGCGCTACCAGAGGAAATCCGCGGAAAACTTCGATCGCGTCCTGAGGAGCAGTTTTTGAGGTGCGATGAACCTAAGCTGCTTCGCATTATCGCGCGCGGAGCCGCAGGTGTTGCATTCGTTGCGCAATCCGGAGAGGAGAGGAGGAATGCCGAGAGGAGACAAGAAGAGGAGGGGGAGGAGGATGCGCAGTAGGGGTGTGGACGCCGCACGGCGGAGGGACGGAGTGACAGCCCCGACCATAAGATGCTTCGCATCTAAAAAATGTCGCAGTTTTGCCCTAAAGGCGAAACATCAATTGCGATAGCAAATTAGTAGAGAGGTATTCGGAGGAGGGATAGTAGTTTTATCGGACAACGACTGTCAAAACGCTGGCAGCAAGCGCAGCCAAGGGCGAATTGTTCGCGCGGTCAATCGCTTCAACGGAAACTGAACGGCGAATACACAGCGCATACAAAGGTCAGAGCCGTGTGGAGATGAGACGGTGCGGCGACCGCCAGCGCCGGGCAAAGTGCAGAGGAGTTGTTGGCAGAGGAGAAGCTGCCCCGCTCCCTCCCGCGCTGCCTTCCCGCTTTCGCGTGGGAGATTGAGTGGCCAGTTCCCCTTGCGCCCGGTTGCAAGATAAGCATTTGGTGAATCAGCACAGCGTCGCCCCGCCTCCCTCCCATACCCCCACGGCCTTTCGCGCGACGGTCGCGTTTGCTTTCTGCCGTGCGTTCGCTCTCCGTGATAGCGCGCGTCCCCCGCGCGCTTTCACTCGCGCATACGGCGCGCGGTGACGGTATTATCGCCCTTGGAATCTATACGGAACCTCACGGCGACGGCAGAAATCCGGTTGAAGTGTCCATATAATTGCTATCGCAATAAATATATGCAAAAGCGCCACGCGTGCTTCCACGTGACACGGATTGGCCAATGAGGGAGCGGAGGAGGCTGGGGCGACTGGAGGAGGCGAGGAGGAAACGCCGGGGCGAGCGGGGTGGCGGCAAGATCTAAGAATAGCGCTACCTTTTATATATATAGGGGCTTTAGTTTATAGTCCGACGTAACGCGAGCGCGCGCGCTACGTCACGTTGGCGAAAACGACCCCCTCTATACTCGAGCGCACCGGCGGCTTCCGACGCGCCCGGCGCCGAATTGGCTCCTAACCCATTCGCGCGTTGGTCGCGCCGACTGCGCCGACGCACAATGCCATTTCGCGCGAACAAATAAAGGCGCCCACGCCGCTTCGCCGACGGTCGCAGGTAGCCTTTCAAAGCGGCGCGCGGGCTCGTTCTGCGCATGCTCTGAAGATAACAGCCGACGGCGCGCGCGTCGGAGTATAGAGATGGCGTTTCGGCTGGCGCAGCGCAACCGGCGTAGCGTGACTGTCCGCAAACGACGCTAACCCGCGCGCCGATAACGGGCCTCTTCGATTATTCGTCCCTGACAGTCCCAGACTGCCCGAAGCAGTGCTTTCAGCCAATGAGCGTTGCGTGTGCAGCTTCTCGGACAGCCCAGAACTGTCACAGACGGATAATCGAAGAGGCCTATTATTGTCAGACTATAAACTGGCCTTATACGATGCGACGACGCCATCGGTAAGCGGCAAGAATCGAGTAAATACGGTAAGCGTTTTTTTTCGAATTTTCGCGCCGGAACCTGCATATAACGAAATCCTCTTTATAACGAAGATTTTTGGGAATTTGTCAATTTCGTTATATCCAGGTGTAACTGTATATCGCCGAGAGCTAGTGGGGCTATACTAGTCCAGGTGCAACTAAATTAGGAAGGCCCACTAAGCTTCAACAAAGTCACTCCCTCACCAGAACAGGAAATGGCCTTCCTGGTGCAGTATTCGGACGCTACCTCCCTAATGACTCCTACAATTTACCCATGGCCCTCAGTCCCCCAGCAGCTGCGGAGCACCTGACCAAGGCGACGCGGCAGAGGGTGCTAAGAATCTCTGGGTCCGGACAGGCCGCCACTGGAAACTGAACCTGGCAACGTTCAACATGCGCACCCTATCGAGCGAGGCTAGCATAGCAGAGCTATTTGAAGAATTACCAGCTATTGCCTGGGATCTCATTGGCCTTAGTGAGGTTAGAAGAACTGGTGAAGCTTATACAGTGCTGACCAATGGCCACATCCTCTGCTACAGAGGTCTTCCAGATAAGAGAGAATTCGGGGTAGGATTTATAGTCCATAAGGACATAGCAGGCAACACTGATGAATTCTACAGCATTAATGACAGCATAGTAGTAGTCGTAATAAAGCTGAATTGGAGGTATAGAATGAAGGTAGTAAAAGTCTTCGCCCCAACCTCCAGTCACGATGATGAAGAAATAGAACAGTTTTATGAAGATGTTGAATTAGCAATGAGAAGGGTGCAAACTCAGTATACTGTAGTCATGGGTGACTTCAATGCAAAAGTGGGGAAAAAGCAGGCCGGTGAGCAAGCAATTGGCAACTAGGGCATCGATTCTAGGAACACTAGAGGAGAGATGTTGGTAGAATTCACAGAAAGGAATAGGCTCCCAATAATGAATATCTTCTTCAGGAAGCACAGCAACAGGAAGTGGACCTGGAAAAGCCCTAATGGAGAAACAAGGAATGAAATAGATTTCATACTCTCTGCCGATCCTAGCATAATGCAGGATGTAGAAGTGTTAGGAAGGGTAAAGCACAGTGACCATAGGTTAGTGAGGTCTAGGATTTCTCTCAATTTGAAGAGAGAAAGAATAAAATTAGTCAAGAAGAAACAGGCCAACCTAGACGCAGTAAAGGTAAAAGCAGACCAATTCAGGCTGGTGCTCGCAAACAAATATGCAGCTTTAGAACAGGAAGATGAAGACAACATAGAGGTAATAAATGAAACCGTAACTAGGTTGATCTCAGAAGCAGCAATTGAAGTGGGAGGTAAGGCACCAAGGCAACCAGTAGGTAAGCTCTCCCGTGTAACAAAGGACCGGCAAAACATGAAAGTATCAAACTCGAGAGATAAAATAGAATTCGCTTAACTCTCGAAACTGATCAACAAGAAGAAAGTAAGGGATATCCGAAATTGTAACGTGGAATAGATTGAAGAAGCAGTAAAATATGGATGCAGCATGAAATCAGTGAGAAGAAAACTTGGCATAGGACAAGGCAAGATGTATGCACTGAAAGATAAGCAGGGTAATATCAGTAATTTCGATGATATAGTAAAAGCAGCGGAAGAATTCTATACTGACCCGTACAGATCCCAGAGCAGCCAAGCTACTTTCATTCGAAGTAGTGATGAACAGGATACAGAGGCTCCTTCTATAACTAGCGATGAAGTTAGAAGGGCCTCAAAAGACATGAACAGGGGAAAAACTGCAGGAGAAGATAGAATAACAGTCAATTTAATCAAAGATGGAGGACATATCATGCTTGAAAAGCTTGTGGCCCTTTATACGCAATGCCTCACGACTTACAAGTGTACCAGAAAGCTGGAAGAACACCAACATTATACTCATCCATAAGAAGGGAGACGTTAAAGAATTGAATTATAGAACCATTAGCTTGCTTTCAGTATTGTATAAAATATTCACCAATTTCCAATAGAATCAGAGCAACACGACTTCAGCCAACCAAGAGAACAGGCTGGCTGCAGGAAGGGATATTCTACGATGGATCATATCCATGTCATCAATCAGGTAATCGAGAAATCTGCAGGAGTACAATCAACCTTTCTATATGGCTTTCATAGATTATGAAAAGGCATTTGATTCAGTAGAAATACCAGGAGTCATAGAGGCATTACGTAATCAACGAGTACAGGAGGCCATTCCTGAATATCTTAGAAAATATCTACAAGGATTCCACAGCTACCTTGGTTCTCGACAAGAAAAGTAGAAAGTTACCTATAAAGAAAGGGGTCAGGCAAGGAGACATAATCTCTGCAATGCTATTCACTGCATGCATAGAAGAAGTATTCAAGCTCTTAGACTGGAAAGGCTTAGGAGTGAGGATCAACGGCGAATATCTCGGCAACCTTCGGTTTGCAGATGACTTTGTCCTATTCAGCAACAATAGAGATGAATTACAGCAAATGATTGAGGACCTTAATCGATAAGGTGTAATAATTGGGTTGAAGATGAAGATGAATATGCAGAAGACAAAGATAATGTTCAATAGCCTGGCAAGGGAGCAAGAATTCAGGATCGCCAGTCAGTTTCTAGAGTCTATAAAGGAGTACGTTTATCTAGGTCAATGACTCGCAGAGGACCCTGATCACGAGAACGTAATTTACAGAAGAATAAAATTGGGTTGGAGTGCATAGGGCAGGCATTGCCAAATCCTGACTGGGAGCTTACCACTGTTGTTGAAAAGAAAAGTGTACAATCATTGCATTCTACCGGTGCTAACATATGGGGCAGAAACTTGGAGGTTAACGAAGAAGCTCCATAAGTTAAGGATGGCACAAAGAGCGATGGAGCGAAAAATGGTAGGCCTAACGTTAGGAGACGGGAAGAGAGTGGTGTGAATCTGAGAACAAACGGATATAGCCGATATTCTAGTGGACACTAGGTGGAAAAAATGGAGCTGGGCAGGCCGTGTAATGTGCAGGATGGATAACCGGTGGACTATTAGAGTTACAAAATGGATACTGTGGATAAGATAAATAAATGGATAATAAGAGAAGGGGACCGCAGTCGAGGACGGCGAAGAACTAGGTGGGGTGATGAACTTATGAAATTTGCAGGCGCAAGTTGGAATCAGCTAGCGAACAGGGATAATTGGAGATCGCAGGGAGAGGCCTTCGTCTTGCAGTGGACATAAATATAGGCTGATGATGATGATGACGTGTGATGGGGAGCCTGCTTACAGAATTTCATGTTCTTTTGATGTGAGGTTTGAGAGGCTTGCGCAGTTTTTGCTGCATCATACACGCTGCATTTGAACACAGCTATCTTGTTACAACTTGCCACATTTTACATCGATATCCACTATGAGCTCTTCCCTAATTGAAATCCATATACAGCATTGAACGCAACTGGTATCGGTAATTGTATTTCAGTGAAGAAAGGTTACAACTCGTTACTCCCGGGCTGATCTCGAAGGCAGTACAGTAAAGCCTTGTTTAACGACCCACAGAAAAAATTCTAATAGAGAAATTTTATTGATTTCATCTTATGGATTATGAAACAATAGACCTGATCATTGGTATAACTAAAATACTCTATTGGTCTATTGAATTATGAAATATACCTTATACACTGATAAAACAGATAGGCAATATTAGTTTATGAAACAATGGGCCTGATACACCGATAGCCTAGGCGTATTGGTGTAGATAGGAGCACTGTGTACCAAAGTGGTTTGTTCTGCAAAGGTGCATTACTTGTTCATTTTAAAGCAAAGCTTTCTAGGCGAACCCTCCCAGACCTTGCTGATCTTGGTGGTTGCTGCGATATTGCCAAACAGCTCACACACAGCACAGCATTAATATAACGAATAGAGGCAAACATGAATATCTTGGAAAACATCTACAAAGATTCCAAGAATAGAGGCAAACATGAATATCTTGGAAAACATCTACAAAGATTCCACAGCTACCTTGATACTGCACAAGAAAAGTGGAAAGTTACCTACCAAGAAAGGGGTCCAGGCAAAGAGACACAATCTCTCCAATGCTATTCACTGCATGCTTAGAAGTAATCAAGCTATTAGAATGGGAAGGCTTAGGAGTGAGGATCAATAGCAAATATCTCCGCAACCTTCGGTTTGCAGATGACATTGTCCTGTTCAGCAACACTGAGAACGAATTACAACAAATGATTGAGTACCTGAACCGAGAAAGCACAAGAGTTGGGTTGAAGATTAATATGCAGAAGAAAAAGATCATGTTCAATAGCCTGGAAGGGAACAATTCAGGATTGCCAGTTGGCCATTAGAGTCTGTACAGGAGTACAACTATCTATGTCAATGACTCACAGCGGACCCCGATTATGAGAAGGAAATTTACAGAAGAATAAAATTATGTTGGAGTGCATACGGCAGGCATTGCCAAATCCTGACTGGCAGCTTACCACTGTTGTTGAAAAGAAAAGTGTACGATCATTGCATTCTACCGGTGCTAACATATGGGGTAGAAACTTGGAGGTTAACAAAGAAGCTTGAAACCATGTTAAGGACGGCGCAAAGAGTGATAGAACAAAAAATGTTAGGCGTAACCCCGCAAAGCCAGCGCCACTGTTGAGACCAGAGCCATCTGGTGGTGATTCAAGGAATCCAGTTGGCCTGTTTGGCGACAGAACAGCCACGCAGCTCCCAGTCACGAAAACACAGCGACATTCACAAAGAAAAGCTTCGCTTTCAAAATGGAGATGGGCAGGTCATGTCATCCATAAGACAGACAACCGGTGGACGATTAGAGTTGAACAATGGGGGCCAAGGGAATGGAAGTGCAGTAGAGGACAGCAGGAAACTAGGTGGGGTGATGAAATTAGCAAATTTGCTGGCGCAAGTTGGAATCGGCTCGCTCAAGAAAGGGTAATTGGAGATCACAGGGAGAGGCCTTTGATCCTGCAGTCGACATAATAGGCTGATGATGATGAATGTAGCATAGTTATTTGGAGCATCACCTAATACGAGGGTGCGAATCCTGGTGTGCCGTTGACTTTATAAACAACTTTTTGCTATGTGAAGCGACGCATGCAAAGGACAGTGGTTCACAATTATTCACGGATTCCATTTCCAAGACTGCGGCTTAATGAAAACTGGCGCACGTGCACATACTCTCACTTTTAAGGAAGTTGAGAGTTTGCATGCGTCTGGCAGCCTAATGGGCAGAGCATCAGAGTAGACCTTCGTTCATCTCCATCAGCCACAATTTTTTTTATTGAAGTGGCCAGGAACTAGGAGAGACCGCAAAGTGCCTGGTATGAAGCAAGGAATGTTTCATATTACAGTTTTATCGAAACCAATCATGCGCAAAGCAATCGCTCACAGTGGAAGTCTATACATTTCCGCCAGTTCCTTGGGCAGAGGGACTTACTTTACTGGAATCGCTTCTGGAATGTAGCAATTACAATTTTTTTGTTCACTTTTGGAAATAGTTAAAATTAAAAGGACTGTCGTTTTTTGTCATCCAGTCGCACTGCACGTTTTAATTGTGAATCCAAACCAACTAGCACCCCAACATGCTTTAGTCTAGTCTGCATTTTTCTTTTTCCACACAAACCACACAGTGCAGTTCTCGCCACAGAAATTTTATCTGTAGTACACCAGATGAAAACTGAAACAGGAAACAAGACCACACTGCAACTTTTAGTAAGAGTTGTTTGTACGGTGTTGTAGCTGGTTATCAACACAGCCTCTACCCAAACATGTAACAATGCACTCAAACCTTCGCTGAATGGATAAAGTAAATGTACAGTTTGCAGAATTCCTGGCATTCTTTGAGTGGCGAGGGGACTTGTGAAAGAGTAATCTCGGCATGCAAAATAAACAGCATGCTTTGGGTAGATCCTCGTGGGCACGTTTGATGGAATGGAAAACGACGGCCACTTTTGCGAGAGCCCTTTAACCCATGTACATGCGTCAAGTGCTTTTCACAGCTAGAGAGTAAAGCTGTAGCAGGAAACGGATAACAATGCTTATGCTTGTGTTTCTTGCTCCTGTACCTAGCAGTAAACATGCTCATTTAGCCAACTAATCTAGTGAACTAGACCTCGTCTAATCAACTAGACTAAGGAAAACGTGCATTACTGCAGTTGAAAAGGATTTATTATTATCAAATCGATTTTGAGTGATAAGGTTGACAAGGCGACATTCCAGTACTTAATGTGGAATGCAATTGGAAGTCCATCTGCACAAGAGTGGCATCGGTAGGTTACCAACCATAAGAAACCACTTCTTTGCATGGAAAAGCACCTGTGGGCGTTGTTCCTGATCATTAAAACCATTGCAAATGTGCGAGGCATGCAATGACAAGATATAGCGTGGAGAAAAATGCGACCTTGTGGGAACTGTAATAGGTGGCAAGTGCAAAAGTTTACATGCATGGTACAATGCATAATGAAGATGACACATTGTTGGTCATCCTCAAGTTATATGCAGAGGACTTCAAATATTTTATTTCAAACACGAGTTTATTTTGATATTACAACAGTTTCTAACGGAATAGCTTGACTCGGTCTTTCTTATAATGTAAATTTAGAAATGACTGCATGGTTTCAATGGTAAAAAAGAAATGCAACAGTGAGACAAAAAGAGCATTAAATGACTTTTATAGTTACTATTTACAAACACGAGAAAACTTGCACCTGTACAAACAATAAAAAATTGCTGATTCAGAGGACTTTCCATCTCAGTCACCATCTCACACCTGTACTTGCTTACACTGATCAAAGCCTGCACCAACCAGTCTAGTCAGTTTACTAACCGTGGTATGCACCAGCTTTTGAAGAGTTTACTGGTCACCGCAAGTCTGGCCCGAGCCAGCTTGTGTTTTCATGGAGCTTGTTGTGCACAGGCTATGTCAAAAGTTGTGAAGCCACTCCATGAGTGACAAGATCTCTCGATGGACCTTTCTGTGGGGTCACCACAGTAAGTCTTGCAGCTAAAAAATATGGAGGTGAGCGGGGTCTCTCTCACACTTCACTTTTTTGAAAACGTGGAAACATTATAGGGGCCTTGCCAACAGCTTTCGACCACGAAGCTAGAATTATTCAGGAGAGGAATCTTTTCATCTGTGCCAACCAACAATGCCAATGCACTCGAGCGGCAAGGTAGCATCACGCCGGATGAGGAGGAAACCAAATGTTTCCAGTGCATCATGAGAGACGGTGCTGCTGGCGTATTTTCATTGGATGTGCTTCGATGGAAGTGGCACTAAAAAAATTATGCGAGTGCTCCATACGTAGCAAACTTTGCTCAGTTTCATGCATAGTTATTCCTAATACTGCTCCAATTACATGCCGCAAAGCCTCAAAAGAAATGTTAGGAGCAACTCGCCAGCAGACAATGCCTGCTGATGCCGCAAAGTTACAGACTTGCATGCTATTTGATTGTGTGGTAGGTGTCCTCGTGAAACAATGCTGCGATTGTTTTCATCCAGGCAGGGTGTGACAAGCTGTGCAAGCTTTTGTGGCTAGCACTGACTGACGCTTTTCTTAGTAGCGAAGTGCTTTCGCAGTTGCTCTTGTATTATATTGCACGTACTTTCAGCAGGCTTCTCATGCCCACATGACCATGAGATCGGGATCTCCATGACAGCAATGGCGAGCACCTTCCATTTGTATGATTTGAGGATGGGGTGCAAATGCATTGTACTGAATTATAGCAATGGTTACGCACCCTGCAGGGAAAAGGTAATTATCCTTAAATATCCTGATGAGCCATCACGATTGCAAGCATGGGCTCGTACCATTCAAAGGAAAGATTGGGAGCTCACATGACTATGTCTGCAAGAATCAATTTATGGAGAGTGACAGATAGCGAAATCAGAACTATGGTGAGCTTGAAGGCGAAGTAAGCTGAAAAGACCTGTAAAGAATCAACCGTGTGTCCTGTCGCCTCTGATGTTTGCCTAGAGTCTGCGGACAGTAGTTCTTTTATTCTTGCTTGGAACCGTTCGAGTGCAAGCACCAGTAGCAGCGACACTGCAGACAAGAACACCAGACATTACAGTACCGGTAACTCTGCCATCGCGAATGTACATGCCACTGGCATTTGATTCATCACCCCACATGGGCTTGTTAGATAAGTTTGTAAGAAAATAAGACATTGTCTTACCCAACAATGCATAGCTCTTAATGCAATGCATAAAAAGTCATGGAAGGTGCCAAATGTATTGCTTTTTCCAGCTAATGCGTCCCTAAGATATATTCTTGCAAAAAATAAGAAGAAAGTAAATGTGCTCTCACCAATAGTACTAGCTTTCGAGATGAAAAAAGAAATCGTGCCTTGTGTTGTTTTGCAACTTGTATTAAGAACGTATCTCCCTCGGCTTAAGAGCGGCGAATGCCAGAATGACCTTGAATCAGTGCCTGCTCTCCTCACCCTATACCTTTCACTATAAAGTGCGCACATGAGATGGCGCCTTTGCGCTGTGCCATGCATAGTGACCTTGCTGAGTTGCAGGGGAGAGCATTGTTTCGCCTCCTGAATAATTCTTGCTCCATGTTTTTGAAATACAGTGTACCTTCGGTAGCACTTCTGAATTCTGGATAGTGAGAAGTCTTTCGCCCATCTTGTAGAGCTTGGTGCACTAGGAACACCTTGCCACACAGCCTAGCAGAAGTTCTGGTCATGAGCAGAAGTTGCAAAAATTTTAATAAAAGTTGCACTTAATAAATGTCTGAATTCTGAAGTCAAAAGCTAAAAACAATTAAAATGATGCAAGCAAGTGCAGGATAAGTACACCCTTTGTACAAGACTACTACAATCGCTACGATGAGTCTTCATTCTCTTTGTCGTCCATAAAAAATTTCATTGGTGGCCAATACGCCATGTCGTCCAGTATTTCTGCAAGTAAATGGGAAAAGAAAAATAGCATCTTGTAAGAAGCAGAAGTATCTAGGGGCAGCGGGTGGGCCAGACCTGCCTGCTGCAATAAAGTTGGCAACCTGAACTCCAACCTGTCTATTCACTTTTTCTTATTGATTCCATGCAACACATCAAGTTACTTTTAGAAAATATCAATCAACTACTTGCCCGTGAAAAAGCACATACTTCCGAAGAGAAGTTTTTTCATCATACCACATTTCAAAATGAATTGGCAAATAGCACAATCCTAATCCTTGGGCTTCACTGCTCAAAGAGACAGAGATTAACTTTCACTTACAAACAGTTTTGTTTGAAGCGTGGTTTTTGGTAACTCGATTAACTCACCAGCCACAATTTGTGAATGGCAATATAGGCATTGAATTAATTAGTTAAATAGTTCTTAAATTGTTAATGATGTAGTAGGGGTGGGCAAATATTCAAAGATTCGAGTACAAATCAAGTACTACACACTAATTATTCGTGTTCATATTCAAATTGGAACTACATATTTGGTATTTTTGAATATTCAAAACTAACCAAATACTATTTTGCAACAACAGACTGTTGAAGTTTGATTACTGCAAACAAAATATTGCAAATTCTCATGAGTGTTCCGATGACAAAAGTTCTCAAAGCAACACAGAAACAAAATGGGTAATGTATGCTTAGTTTCCAGTTTTGCGGTGGAAGCATACATAACAACCTGCAATTTGTTTTGTAATCTGTCATTTAGTGTTTTTGACAGTCTATAGCCATGTAGCAGTATTATCTTTTACGCTGCAACCTGTGATGCTCTCCTAGCAATGGGTCCCTTTTTATGTGTATGGCATACAAGTCCTTCAGCAGCTTTTTTTTTTTTTTTCCCCCTTTTCTACAACTTCTGATCTTTTCTTTCGGCACCCATTTATTTAGCGCACTTGGAAAGCTAGTCATACAGCAGCCATTCTTTCTGGGAAAGCTTGTTTGCAACCAGGCTTTAAAGTTGTCGAGGCTATTCGTGGTTTTTTTTTTTAATGACAATAAGTCATCTTGTGTTTATAACTGAACTGTCTTTTTTGCACTAGCCAGTAAAGGCTTCACACCTAATTATACCGAAGTAAATATTCGTGCAGTAAATGTAAGTGTGTGTATTTGACTATTTGTATTCTATTCGTATTCGATAAAGTTGATAATTGCTCACCTCTATTCAGTAAATCATGCATTTCGATTTCTTGCATAAGTAATGTCTGCCTCTTTGAGCAGGATCCAGCTCAAGTATTAAAATTGTGCTGTCTGCCACAGGCAATTTAAAAAAACTTCTCATTTTGAAACATAAATACACTATTAGCAGTAGCAGACAAAATTGTAGTAGCAGTGACTAATATGCATAGTTTGTCATTGCACAATGTTTCAAGCCCTTGTTGATGCAACAAATTAGTTTTACACCCGTTTTCATTTCACTTTTGTGGTGGTCAGCATTTTAACATTGTTAAATAACTTCTTAACCCCGAAAATAAAAAGCCCTGACACGTAGTATGCACATGTCTCCATGACAGCAAAGACAAGCGCACCTTCCATCTGTATGATTTGAGGATGGGGTGCAAATGCATTGTACTGAACTATAGCATTGGTTATGCGCCGTGCGAGGAAAAGGTAATTATCCTACATCACATTCACAGATAGCTCCTACATGCACATTCAGGACTTTGCACTATTGTGGTACATAATTATGTACTTGCATTTCCCACGGACAATCTCTGTACATTACGATTTACTTATTGAAAAAGGAAGTATGCATAGCCACAATATGGCTCACAAAATTGTCTACACTTTTGTCAATAAAAAAAACTAGAAACAAAAACAGGGGGGCACTGTCACCATGCTGCCAGAACATTGTCAATTTGGAGAGTGGCTTTTTTTTTTTTAACATAACTGACTATAATTTAGTTTTTCTTTCTAGGTTACTTTTAGCAAGGATGATAATAAAAATTACTTCAATTTCTTAAAGTACAGTGCTTCAATAAATTTATGTGGCTATAAAAACTGCTCATGTTTTCTCATAGATTTCATACTATTGCTTATTCAATTACATAGTATATACTATTACCTATCGACTATGCAGTATCATTGCAGATCATCACATTTCCTGAAAGTCGTAACTGAAGATAAAGTCATCAAGAATGATTTCAAGTAACCTGTTATAACTACATATAAGCTACAGGATACATACCATCTTTGCCACTTTCTGCAGAACTTTGAGTCTTCTGGTTGGCTTCCTTTAAAGGGCTTCTTGGTTCAGCATCTCCAGTATGTGAACTGAAAAGCACACACAACATCCCATACCAATATACAGACACTGTCAGACCTAACATGAACAATCAAGACACACGTATCTAGAGGATTAGCTTCAAAAAATCCAGACTGAAGGAGCAAAGTTTGAATGGTTTGGAAGGAAGATATTCAAGGGACACTGGAGAGAAAGATAAGTTGAGCTGTAATGGTAAATGATCTAGAATGCCAAAAAATCCAATCTTACAGAGGGCGAAAACTTCATAAGCCAGAAAAAGTACATGTACCAGCTCGTCGTGACTTCAGATTTTGACGAGCCTGGTTAATTTTTTCAGACGTAAATATGGACCTCATTGTATTTTAATGAAACCGAAGAATGAACCCAACAAGTTTCAACAACTTTTATTGCCCCAACGTGGTCCAGAGACAACATAATCCATTGAAATCTGTGATATCATGTCATCATACTGACATACCACTTCTGACATTTTGATGAGAAATTGAAAAAAATTGAACTTTAGGCTTCATTTTCTCTTCAATTATCAAACTCTTACTGCGAAATTAATTACAATGGAGTTTGAAAAAATTATTTAGCAGTCTCACCAAATAAATTTTGTGTCTGTTAGGTGTTTATTTACGCTAGTACATTCAAATCACCCAAAAATATCAGTGGCAGACCCGACTGTAGTTGAAATCTACGTAATGCAAAGCATTGTCCGAATCGTAGCACAAGAGCCGACATGTGCCGATCTAGTGGGGCCTGAGCGGCCCAAGATGCATTTTGTCGTTTTCCTATTTCCTACTAGACATCTCTTGCTCCCGTTAATGCAATAGCCGCCAAAGGGGCACGGCCAAAGAGGAGATGCTTTGTATGTGCATGATGAGCCCATACAATGCACTTGGCGCCCCAGCCAATCATCAAGTGCGCCGTCAAATCTAGAGCAAGGGCGCCATGCCATTGATGCAAAGCAGCTTATCAAGAGGCACATTGATCTCATGGTTAATTATACGGTTCTACACACTTTCTTTTGGGACACGAAGCTTTAATTCGGGCAAAACTCATGCACGATGACTATGCAAACAGCAGTTTCTTTTTACCAATTTATTTGCGAAAAAGGCCAGATAGACAACAAAGCTGGGTTGACTGACAAGAATGCTTTGCATTAAAGAGAAATCTCTATCGAGAGAGCAAAGATGCACTCAAGGTATGCAGGTATGTTCAGTAAAGTATAACGGAGGCTGTAAACCACATAGGACAGCCATTTTGAACGAGACTGTAGTCAAAGATTAAGTATACCTATCAAAAGCGCACTTATTACAGTTAAATGTACCATTTGTGTTGCTGCCATGAATAAAGGTAATAACCATGCTGGTATTGACATGTTTAATTAGTCTCGCTACCTTCCAGCTTCACGAAAACTAATGAAAGACAAAGGAGAAATTTATAGGCAGTAGTATTAACCACAGCATGAAGATTTGTGTTTTACATGTAACAGGAGACCTGGCACTCCAGTTGCCCACATATTGCACCTGTGTGTTTTATTCCAACATAGGTTACGTGCAGACCTTATGAAATATAACCAAAACATCAAGACCAGCATAACTGTTACATATATGAATGTGAAAATATGTGCCTTTATAAAGGTTTATGTATGAATGCAGTAATAAAGACCACTAAGTATGAGAAAAAAAAAAAAGATTGTGATTTTACAAGCTAAAACCACAATATGATTATGAGGCGCACCGTAGTGGGGGACTTCGAATTAATTTTGACCACCTGGAGTTCTTTAACATGCACCTAAATCTAAGCACATGAGCATTTCTACACTTTGCCCCCAACTATGTGTGGCATATGTATATTGCATATGTGCCTCGGTTCCTCTATTCGTGCTAGGACAGCCTCTTCAGATTTGTACAGAGGAAAATTTGAAGAGAATGCACACATTGAGTGAAAGAGCACTAACAGCCACAGAAATTGCCCCAACACTAAGAACAGTTTCTTTAGACATGTGGAAAATATTTACTTCACTGTAACATGTCAGATTTCAACATGTACTTCACAGCCAGATATTAAAAATGTAATGGCCTTGGCTGTTCACTTACCAAGTTTTCATTATAAGAGAGCAATAACGACTTGTCCTTTGAAAAAAAAAAAACTACCCTCGTTCCACAAAATGAACCTGTATTTAGCATGAGTACTTTCGCTCATTTCTGTCGTCATTGCTTGTCTAATTATTTCTCGTTTTTTAGCCACTTCAAAACAGCACAATTACGTACATTAAATGACAATTTATTTTACAACTGCTGTTACTTCATCTTTATTTTCCAACCCACACACCTCCACCTCCTCCTCTTCCGGTCCGGATTCATCTATGTCTGTCAACACCTCTTGTGTGATCACGAGAAGGACCTACTCCATTCATACTACTTCACAATGAAGCACCGACTGTTCTTTCCGAGCACCGATACAGAACTGATTACGCGCCTCTTCGAGCGCAGAGTTATGTCGGTTGCTGAAGCCATCCGCTCTGCTAACTGTGCGAGTTGGCACTGCACCAGCTGTCCCAATGACGCCATCCACAGTGCCGCTCACTTATTCTTATCTAGGTCATCCGTCATCCGCCGTGACAGCTGCACCGCTGACTTCATTCTTAGCACTGTGCCAACTTTTATTGCCGAGCTTCATACAGCCACAATACGAACCTTCGAAGTGAGGGCATAAAAGCTCACGCGTAAAAAAAATTATTGTATCTGAGCCACAGTGGCATTAATCATTGTTGCCGTTGGACACCTTATTACTAGTATCAACAGACCAGAGCATCTCTTTGACGCCATCTATGACATTTGAGATACTGACTTGCAGACAATGGCAGCCTAATGAACTTACAAAGCAAGTACAGTCGAGAGCAAAAGTCTGGAGACCACAGGTTCTGCTAAAATTTTTTGTTTTATTTGCAGCCTAGGGATAAAGGCCGAAATCAAGCGGTACTGCCTACGTGTGCCTGTTTGATTTGCGTCATGCTTTAAGACTATTATACATTGCATGGTTATGCTAGAAGAATTTTTTTTTTACTGATGCCGTGGTGTTGACTTTTGCTCTCGACTGTACAAACAATGCCGCATCAACCGCAGCTTCACAGCTGCAGACAACGTGTGAATTGGACTGGATTACAGCAATTTTTACTGCCAATGACAACAGCTTGTCAATATTGCAGTTCTGGCCTCATATATAAGGCACATAATTTTTGTCAATTTCTTTTTTGGAAAAAGGTGCATGTTGGAATCGAACATGGCACTGTAATGTGTGTTGGTTTCCTCACAGCAGTCTGTGTCCTTGTGTGAGCATTGCACTGTTGTATCTTCGAAAATTATGTTTAGGGCCCTTCATTTCTGGGTTTCATATTATTCAAAATTTAAAGGTGAAATTACAGAAACAAGAAGCGAGCTTTCCTACAAAATCTGTTCCAGAATTTTTTGTTTCATTTGCACCAAAAAACAAAAAATGTACACTGAGAAGTGGTCATTCTTTGAGTGGCATACAATATCCCACACTGTTTCAGAACTTCCGCGCAGCAGAGACAAGGCTACGTGACCCGCGGGTGCAGATTCTTGCATAGCGAGATGTAGTGCCACAGTTTGGAACCCGTTGGATGACTAAACGGCCTTGACACGTGGTGTTGTGGGCAGGTGTTTACTTGGAAGCTTTTCTGCAGGTTGCAGGGCGGTTTATTGTGCGATGTTGCTTCATTCTTGAAAGGGACACTAAAGGCAAATATTAAGTCAAGCTAAAGTGATATATTTGTGCTCGATAATCTCTAAGCCGTCAATATTATCGCAAACAGAGCCTTAGTAATCGAAAAATTGAAGTAAATGCAGGACACAATTAGAGACTCCCCCAGGACATTCAAGTACTTGATTGATGACGAAGGCACTCTTCATTTGAATTCTATCACTAGTACTTAATCACTCGTTATAAAAACATCATAGTATTTCATTATAAGATGAAAAAAAAAAGAAAAAAAAAAACGCTACATGTCCAGTTCTATTTCATTAAAAAAAGAAAGAACTAATTGACGTTACCCTTGACAACGACGCGGGCGATCGAAAGGTTTCGTTTTCGCTCGACTCTGCGGTGCCCGCACTTTCACGTTTCAGTAGTTTCGTTATCGCGCAGTGCTGCGCTGGTTTTGCTGGCTTGTGAAACTCGCACAAACTGCAAGTAGCAGCGAATTCCACTTCCATGTGATTTCGCAAGATGCCCGAACGGTCCACGCCACTTGACCAAAAGCAGTTACAGCGGCAAATCCACCACTCTGTCTTGGATCAGTTTCTCCAAGGCCGCACGTTTGTGTTTTTGTGCAAAAGACCGTACCACCGTCTGTCGGGTGCCGTTTTACTCATCGACGGCAGCAAAGGGCGGTGATGATGTATGCAACGTCACCACTCCTGGGAGGTTTCTGGAATAGTATTTAAACAGTCCATATCGACTTAGTATTTGCCTCTAGTGTCCCTTTAATAAAATATTTATTGAGGTTCTATGATACCGAAAATAGAGTTCTCCATTTGTTCGAATGAAAATGTGCAAAGAATAAAAAAATTAATGCAATGCTGCCATAAGGACACACTCATTTGCATTTAAAAAGTACAAACAATTAATTGCTTTGACAGTGGCTAAATTCATACGTGTAGTTGGCACAGCTACAACACCACTTCGTCCTTTGCAAAATTGGCATCCGCAGACTTGCTTGTGAGGTGTATCATCCCAAGCTGTTCTTATACGCAAAAGGAACGAGTATGTTGGCGTTGAACATGCTTGAAATGCTTGAAACAGTGCGGAACGAGTTTGGTAAACGTGCACGAATGCCAATTAAGAAAATGGTTGCACTTATGAATGTTAGCAAGCGCACCGTGTACAAGTGGATGTTACAAGAGGGATCAAGAGATGACGCCACCATCCCATGCGACATGCTGGCCGAGTGCTCCTTCTGAACCCTCCACTTCCATTGTCTCTGCAACCCTCCTCCTCCTCCTCTGTATCTCGAAATATCTTGAAGACACACGCCTGTTTGGTGTCGGAGCGAATATGAAATGAATTTTCTACCGCTGCTATCACAACAGCTCATCTCACTGAACAGTTGGTTTTAGTAGATGCTGGCCCTACTAGCAGATGAACAGGGCACGGAAGGGCACTTTTAAGATGTGTTCGCCCCTGATTAGTTGAAGAAGCCTGTAGCTTGCACAGTGCTGCATGGAACTACTGTAACAGAGTACTATATAATCAGCCAATGGTCAGTGCAGGACTAAGGCTTCTCGCAGTGGTCTCCATTTACCTCTGTTTCACAATTTCACTGGACCACCGAGTTCTTTGCCGTCATTGACTGCATCTCCCCCTTCCCTTGGAACTTGGTCTGCAACTATGAGACCATCGGTTATCTGTCCTACACATTACATTGCCTGCCCAGCTCCATTTTTTAAATGTATGATTATTTCTGCATATAGTATATACAGAACATCGAAGTGAACCTAAAGGCCATTTGGCCTGATGTGGGTTCACCACAAGGAAAAATAGGAATTGAGTGACGGAAGTATATTTGGTAGAATAATTTCCGCTAACAGTGCTGCTACATGTACCAAATACAAATATGGAATACAGAAAAAATATATTAACATGAACACAAGAAAATGGAACGGCAACGTCTACATGGTGGTGTACATAAAATTTTTTGCAATGCTTTCCGCTGTGTATACATGCAAAAGAAAAAAAAAAAAAAACGTGTGCTAAAACACAAAATAAGGCCGAATCCTTTACATGCTTTGTACACAATTGGATATGTGGCTATAATATCAGCTACCCCTGTTTTCTCTCTAAGCCACGCCACTCTCGTTGTGCCTCTGGTATGCTATTGTTCATAAGCAATTAAACGGCCCACCTTAGCTCGGCCCAGGCCTGATGCCTTCTCTCTGCAGATGCCAGCCGCTGGGCTTTGGAGGCGGCGGAGGCCCTAAGCTGTGCCATCTGCACCTCATCTGCAATGGCCTCTTCCTTCAGACTCCGACCAAGGTAGACGAGTCGAGCCCCCTCCCGTGAACGGGGAGTCATGGCCTTGAGCCGCTGAGCCAGAGATGCGGAGGACTCGGTAGCCAGTGGCTTCGCTGGTACCCCTGGTTGCTGGAGGGCCTCGCTTCCTGCTGAAGTTGCTGCTGCAATCTGATTTCCACAGGCAGCCACTACTGTAAATCAAAACAAAGACGGGGACAGATTAAAAAATACATATGTGGCTTCCAGTTCAGAACAGGTGGGCATATAGGTGGCTGCTGGTTAACCAGCCTGAGTACAAATTGAGCACTGTAGCAAAGTAACTGATTTATTGATTGGTCGATTGGGTTTAACCACCCGAAGCAACACATAGGTTATGTCAAAGTGGCCCTTATGAAGGGCTCCAGACTAATTTTCACTCATTGGGGTTTTCAAAAGCCAGTACCCAATAGTTGATGCACATGCAGCCACCGTGGCCAGGAATCGAATCCGTAACAGTGCTCAACAGGTGAATGCTATAGCCACTGGGATGCTGTATGCAAATGCAACAAAGTGCAGTATGTTGTTTTCCTCACATTTTGAGATGTAAAAATATTTTGTTGCTGTTTGATCACACTGATGTCAAACATGCATTCCACTGTTACAGCACATGTTACTCTTGCTGCTTTTCTCTGCACCGAGCTACGTACAGGTGGCGCGGTCCCTTGACATTCCTTGGCACACTTGAATGGAACACTTCACAGAAACACTGAATCAATTTTCATTGATAAAGTATTCTTAAAGAACTCTACTACTGTGGAATTCACGTAAATAGGTTGACAATTAAAAGGGAAAATGATAATCAAAGTTAAATTTTTTAATTTTGTGGCAATGCTCCAGAATCGGTATGTTAGTGTGAAGTCACAGATTGCAAAGTATTTTTTCACATTTCAGCCGCTGTGGGTAGGCAAAAGTCCTTAAAACTTCTTTACTTCTCTTTGGCTCTGTTATAATACAATGCAGTCCAGTTTTACTCAGAAAAATTTTACTTGTCCTGAGCAGACGAAGTCGAAATATATGACGTCACGGCAGGCTGGTGCGGAATCTTCACAAGGTGGCGTCGCCACCCATTATTTGTTTTTGAGTCTCTTCTGGCTTACCAGGTGTCTTCTTGCAGTAAGAGTGGCTTTTTTGGTATTCTGGAAGGGTAATTTACTAACATAGCTTAAATCATGTTTCTCTTTTTTGTCCCTGTAACAGATGCACCGCTGTGTTTATTTCGACTTGTGACAGTTTGTTGCATAAATGTAGTTGCAATTAAGACTTTATACAGTAGACTTCCGTTAATTTGTCTCCACTTGATTCGATCCAGACCAAAGGTCACGGGCGGTACCCATGCAGTTTTTTGGAAAGGTTCATGTGCCGAAATTTATCTACATCTGCGCGCATGACATTTTGCGATTATGCACTTGTAGGTGCCGAAATATGGGGTAAATACTACGCTAACCATTTGGCATGCGTTAAGCGACTACGGCTTAAGCACCAGCCAATACATTAGGCTCAATGGCGACAGGGTGGGGGATTCATCACAACTATATTTAAACTGAAGTTATTAAGCAAGTACATATTAACGAAGTTTTACTGTACTGTACTGTTCTTTAGTTATGCATGCTAAGAAGTTGTGTTACGTTGTTTTATAAATTGTTTTGCCCCCCTATGTAATGCCTACTGTGCTTAAACTTATAGTGTACTTGAATAAACAAATCTAATGTGTTGTCGCAGACGAAAAACATCCGTTATGTGTGTCCCGAATACTGCAATGTCAAAAATCCTGGATGCAGCATTGGCGTCCCAGCCCTGTTTCATCATCTTTGTGTTTAGGTAAAAAAAAAATGGTTTTTAGCTTAACAAACAACAAGAGAGGGTCACTTTGTCCATGTACACGAATGTGCTGCTTTCAGCATCAGACAGTGATATTTCATTTTCAGGTTCATATTGTGACGGAGGCAAGATATAGGTGAAAGGTATATTTGCAGATCATTTCCGT